>NC_056726.1:897555128-897630250 GCF_019279795.1 Protopterus annectens | reverse complement strand
TTAGAGTATGTGGTTCTACATGTGAGTGTACCTGTCATCTCAACCGTCTGATAAGGGACTATTGCAAACAAAACCTGTAACATCACCGTCCATTCCATTATACAACAGCTACAATTTCACACGGCGCCATTACAAATGTGTCTCTCACAAGGTATGTTAACACTTCTGCAGATGTAATTGAGTGAGTGGTTGTTTGTGATGTTATTATACTCTGTATTGCAATTGTTTCGGGTGTGGAGGAGATGTAGGTGGGTGTATATAGCATATACAGGTTTGTGGGGACTGTATTTCAACATATTCCATATATGTGTGTGGGCTCTTCCTTAATTGAAGACCTATCATTTAGTAGACTGAAACTATGGTTGTTGCAGGCTTATACATTGAGCCATTGTTAATTGGTTCCTATATAGCATGCAGGTGAGGTTGATACTTCAATACCTCCGGAAATACATCGATATGTAAGGGAATGTTACTAAATGACAGCTGTCTCATGTATTTCTTTCACAGATATTTGCACTCATTGCAGTTGTATTGGTGACTGAACCTCTTTGGCATGGCTTGTCACCTTTTCAAATGGCCATAGTGAGACATTTCAGGACACACATCGACGTTTACAGGCCGACACATACCCATGGTCAGTACACACGATAGAACATACTTTTATCCTAAATACATACTTATTCTTGAAGCACTTTAGCTACTTATCATGTTTCATGTAACATTTACGTATTTTAGATACAGGAATAACTATTTAATGCAACTATTACATAATATATGGGACATAATTATGTCCTACAATCTTGGACATTTGCCCTTTTTAATATTTTTTGTCAGGACACAACTGCCCAGGGAGGAGCTGTCCCTCTTAAAGTGAGACAGGTGGTAACTGTATGCCTACGGCCAGCTATGACCACACCTACCATAATGATCTAACTCTGAGTCAGCACTAACAGACACACGATGCAAACACACACACACACACACAGACACATTACAGTCCCACAGAAACGCACATGGCACCCTCAGCACACACATACACAGACTACAGCAATCACAAACACAGTTGAACACAGTACCTACCTGGACCGCAGCACCGGCAGCGATAACTAAATGTCCCTTAACATTGTGATAATATTACGTGTGGTTCTAGTG
Source organism: Protopterus annectens (assembly GCF_019279795.1). NCBI lineage: Eukaryota > Metazoa > Chordata > Ceratodontiformes > Protopteridae > Protopterus > Protopterus annectens. The sequence continues at coordinate 897,629,098 of NC_056726.1, read as the reverse complement.
TTCCGGTACTGTGGTCTTTCACTCTTTAAGCCTCGTGATTATGTGTGTCAGTATGTGACACATTCAGTAGTTGGCAGTATCCTATTTATTTGTACATCCATGGTTGTGTACATGTCGTTGACCTATCTATATATTTGCAGATATAGGTGAATCCGTATATATCGACATATATCTCTTGAACACCCTTTCTATCTCTATTTTATATATATATATATATATAGAGAGAGAGAGAGAGAGAGAAAGTGAGAGGGAGAACACACCTTTCGTTGTGTACATGACGGTGTATACTGTTTCCTGGACTCCGCACATTTGTGTTTTATCCTGTCACAATACACACCTGCCGTTGGTACATCTCGAGTAGCTTAGTGTTAGGTGATTGTGTACATGATTGCGTGTTCTACTCCTGGCAGTGGCCGTTTTACCCTTCAGAGCAGGCACTATTAGTACAGAGGTGAATAATGCTAGTTTCACCTGTTCTGGACATCGGTGACCATGATCTGCGTGATATTCAGCAAAGCTTAGCCCTGTTTCGCGCATATCCGTATAGTCATGTTTAAACAACGCTTACCAGCACTTGCCAATGCATAAACCCGCTAACATGTGCTAAACCTGATCTGATGACCTGCATCCAACATCCCATATTCGTGCCTTTGGCATTACGTAACGTCCCTTGCAGGACGTGGAACGGGGAACATGCCCGACAATCAGTGCCTTTACCACTTCGGCATCTGGGATTTGTACATGTGTTATGGTGTTTTGTATGTGGACTGTACTATGGCTGTTACTCCATACTGCAATCAAATGTGTAACTCAGTTAGTTTACATATGGATGAGACCTATTAATGGTATGTCCAAGTGATGTTTAATGGATGTGCTCCAGCATTGGGAATGTATGTCACAGTGAGCCACACACTATAATGTGCTACACCTTCACACAACCATAGGTGGAGCATGCTGGGGTGACAGATACCTGTCATGGGTACTCCCCATGCTTTGCCACTACATCCCTGATTACATTATATGGAGACCCTCATTAACACACCAGGGAATCCATGCAGAGTGTGTGAGAACAGTGATTACACACATGGATCCCGCAATTGGCTCTGCTCCACTGAGGGACGGTTGGTTAATCGATGTGGTGGCAACAGCAGGCACTGTTTGCCTCGGTTGATGAATGGCCTCTGACAATCGGGCATGTACCTACCGATGTACCTAGGAACCTATACATACAGTATCAACATATGCTGTTAGGTGCGTGTACTGTTCAGGTGTTGACATTCCTTGTTCCAATAGCTGTTCTGTGTGCAATGGTTGAGGGCTGCCTATGTAGGATTCACACAGTAGGCCACCTATACATTACAATTTACAGGTGGTCGTGTGTGTGTGCCATCCAGTTTACTGTGTGTGCGGGTGGAAAGGTGTGTCAGTCCGTAGGGGCCTATACTGTCAGTGTATGAGCTATACGTTCCCTCTTTGCCAAGGCATGGGCATATTGGGCATGCCTCCATCTGCCTACTGGGGCTGGCACAGGGTGTTCATAGTTTGAATACCTCTGTGCCTGTGAGGGCCATGGCAATTGCGGTGAGCTGTGAGGGCCTTCACCATTATGTCCCTGCTGCAGCTGTTTCCGCAGGATCATATTATGTAGCATGGCACATACTATGAAGATGTGGGCACACGTGCCTGGAGAGTACTGCAAGACTCCACCAGATATGTCCAGGCAATGGAACCATGATTTCAGCATCCCAAACACACGCTCTATGATGATTCTGGTTTGCGCATGTGCCTCATTATGGCATTCTTGCATGGGTGTGTGTGCATTTTTGATGGGAGTTATCATCCATGGCTCCAGTGCATAGCCAGCATCCCCCACAAAGTGGCCATGTGGGATGTCCCCCCTGACAAATACCTGATACAACTGTGAGGCATGCCAGATGTGGGAGTCATAGTAGCTTCCAGGGCTGCCAGCACACACATCCATGATAATGCCCTGGGCATTGCACACAACCAGGCAGTTGATGTAGTGGTATCCCTTGCGGTTTATGTAGCACCTACCATGCTCACTGGGTGGTGACTTGATATGTATGTGTGTGCAGTCTATTGCACCCAGTATCTCCGGGTAGTGTGCCACATGGTGGAAGAGACGCATATTGCTGGCCAACTCTTCCTGAGTTCGGGGGAAGTATATATGCTCATTGGCATGTGGTAACATGGCATCCAGGAACTGGTGAAGTACCCTGGATGCTGATGCCTGTGAGATCCCCATTATATCTCCAGTTGGCCTTTGAAAGGTACCTGTGGCTAGTATTTGCAAGCTTACACATACCTTTGTGTCCACTGGGATGGGTTCCCCTCTGTTGTTTCTGGATCTCAGGCATGGCCGGCACAGCTCAACTATTTGCTGTAAGATGTCCCTGTCCACCCTGTAATGCTCTACTATCTCCAGATCATGTATCCCCTGGTAGGTTACCCTTGGTCTGAACACTCTTCTCCTCCACTGGGGCCTGCGGTGGCTGTCAGCATCATCCTTCACAACACCTTCAGTCTCTAACACATGGTGATGAATCACAGCTATGGCAGCTCCCAACATGTAGATTGTAAAAGTTCCCCATCTGTTTACACTGATGGTGCAGTGTTTGGGAATACACAGGTGTGTGGTTGTGCCTTTGACTTTATACTGTGCTTTATGGTGTGATGATGATGTCAGTGATGATGGGTGTCTTGTGTGTACAAGGGTAATTACAACTGCTCACCACCCAGGTTTTACTGTTATTGTGCCTTTTTTGGTGAATTACATTTTAGCTGCGACCTACACCGTTAATGACCTCCTTAACATTTCTTAACGTTTCTCTTTCTTCTTTTTCTGGCATGCCATCCCAGCAGCCTGCTTTCTTTTTTCCTTTAAAACTCTTCTTATGCAATGAAATGTGTTCTATGGCGATCTACTGCAGGTTTTTGCTGCTCTGCTATGACAATTCTCTATTCTTTGCAATCCAACACCTCCCCTATCCTGTTCTGCAGGTTGCTGCGAGCAGACTTGTTAGCTGCTGTCAATTGCCCACTGTGAGTTAATAGGTGTTAATTGTTCAGTTGTACTCCAATTACCCTACTGCGGCATTTCCTTATTTTCTTCCCCTAACCTTCTTGTTTGAGCTATGGTGCACTGCACGTGCAGGCACGTTTTCATCCATGTACACATGCGCTTTCGGGCACCATATGTGCTCTCAGCTAAACGATGCTATACCTACATCCTCAGTCCTATCCTGCGGCTTTGCGGGACGTTTGCAATTCACTATTACTTGCCTCATTTGCATAGCATTGACTACTAATTCATAGTTACCACGCTGAACACTGTCACAGACCCTTAGCAACCCTTGCAGCTTGGTTGTGGTGTACCATGCATACCATTGAGTATTATGGTGAAATCATGATTTGTATTACATTGCGATTTTATGACATTTGTATATATTTTCCTTGTGTTCCCATTTGCGCACACATGCCCTGTGGTTGTACTTTGTGTTACTGTGGACATGACATTAAATGTTGTTTTTTAGGTGTTGTGCATCTTTTCTTATGCCATTGGCTGTATATTTAGCCATTGGCATATGTTAACTTTGTAATACATGAGTCTGGTCCGCTTTCATAGCTATGATATTCTGTTTGGAAAAATGTAAACCATTTTTTTTTTGGGTTTATGGGCTTATGCTACACCTGCACCACTTAATGAATCGCTATGTACCTTCATTTGCATGGTGCAGTACTGTGCATGGGGTGATTAGCATACCTGAATGAGGGCTGCGGAGATCTGGCGTACGCTGGTAGAGCACGTGGAATTGGATCATACCGCAATCGCTCGGCGGCCATATTTGGCATTATACCACCTAAGCTACGCCTGCACCTAGCGCAAGCTTCATGAATCCCAGGGCTTATGTCCAACAAAATAGATAAGTTAATAGAGATTAAGCTAGAAGTATATCAAATAAAGTATCCCAATATTCAGTAAAGTGTGAGTGTGTAATAAGTCTTTGGGTATATTTCAGATAATTGTGGGCAAGTAAGTGTTTGGTAGCAAGTTGTTCAAATCCATCCCAAGTGAGTATTCTCGGCCTTTTGGCTAAGATCAAGTGTGTACACAGATAAACTTAAAAAAATAGAAAACATTTTTTTATAGGGTGCACCCCCTTCACTCAGGCACACCCACTAAGTATATATACTAACTCTGAGACTGCACAATATCAGTTAAAGATCATACTTCCCAACTCAAGGAAATATATGATTTTGCACACCTATTGACCACCTACTTAGTTAACCAAATTTGTTGACTAAACAGATGTTTACCAGCTATAGTGTCAACAAAATTCAGTGTTCCCATGTCTGTGTGTATATATGTATGTATATATATATATATATATATATATATATATATATATATATATATATATATATATAATTTTCAGGTCCCAGAGGTGCAAGGAAGAGCAAGTGCTTTTGGTTATGTAAATTGTGGTTTGGGACAAACTAATTTGTCTAGGACCCTCTTTAGTGACTGAGAAAGAGAAGGTATTTTAGGATGAAAAGGGGGAGTCTGGTATGGTTAAGGCAGGTTACAGGGGCTAGACTTCTGGACAATAAGGAGTTAAGGGGTTTGAGAGGTTGGCAAAGTGAGTTAGGTTAGGGAGGGACTTAGATTAGCTGATATATTTGGGAACAGAAGAAGTGGTGTCACATTCAGGCATGGGGTGGTGGATTTTTTAAGGGGAATAGGGGAAGAGTTGCCTTTCCCCATTAATGTGGAGGTTTTATGATGCATGATCCAATGCTTTCCCAACCTTGCACTTAAGGATGAGATATTAGTTGGGTTTCCTATCAAATCTAGGGTGGTAGGAGATGAGAGAGCTTGTAAGAATCTGCATTTAGTGCGGGGCAAGGAGGATATATTGCAGGGATTGGTGGAGAAGAAGTCAGGCTGGTTGGTTAGTGGGTCCATTTGATAGTCCGCCTTTTGTTAATTTTAAAGTTTCACAATTGGGGTTAGTACCAAAGAAACGGGCTGGTGAGTTTAGGTTGATTCACAACTTGTCATATCCCGAAGGGGGTTCTGTTAATGATTACATTGCAGATGATGATGCTAGGGTTAGTTATGCATGCTTAGATGATGCGGTCAGGGTGATTAGGGATTTTAAGGAGCCATGGTTAGTAAAGGTGGACATTGATTCGACCTTTCATTTACTGCCAATCAGGCAGGAGGATTGACCGTTACTGGATATGGTTGTGGGTGACAAATATTATTTTGACAAAGCTATGCCAATGGGTTTTCAGTTGCATGTGCAACATTTGAGAAATTTAGTATGGTATTGCAATGGGTGTGGCTGCAGAGGGTGGGTACGCAGAAGGCTGTGCATTACTTGGACAATTTCTTGTTAGTTGGGGAAGGATGAGTAGGTATGCAGGAAGGGTTGTGGGAATTAATGAGCATGTGTGAGGACCTAGGGATACTTTGGTTCATCATAAGCTGGAAGGTCCAGCAAGAGCATTAGAATTTTTGGAATTAATGGTGGATGCAGAACTGGGTTTGTTTTGTTTGCCCATGGATAAGCTAGACAGACTGAAGGTTATGATAAGGTTGGTTGTGACTAAGGATAAGGCACAGATCCGTACAGTTATGGAGCTGTTAGGGCTTTTGAATTTTGCATGTCAGGTGGTACACCCAGGGCATACTTTTTGTAGGTCAGTGACATTTCTGTTAAAATGGGGCAAGAGTAAACACCACTGGATTAGGGTGAAAAAAGTTGGTTCTGGAGGATTTGTTGCTGTGGTCATGTTTTTTGAATCAGTTCAATGGGATTTCCTTTTGGCAGACAGATTGGGGGAGGCAAGAGGAACTTCAGTTATTCACGGACAAAGCAGGGGACATTGGCATGGGGGCTTATTTTGGGGGACAGTGGTTTGCAGTTAAATGGCCTCTACATTGGAAGGAGGAATTGCAAAGAGATGTTGCATTTTTAGAGTTGATGCCGATTTGAGCAGCTTTGGTTGTCTGGATTGATTGGTTACAGGGGAAGTGGGTTATTTTCCATTCAGATAACATGGCAGTGGTTTGGGTTTTGCAGAAGAAGATGGCTAGGTCAGAGTTGTTATTGCTGATTCTACGCAAGTTGGTTTTACAGAGTTTGTTAATAAATTTTTCATTTACAGGGGTGCATGTGCCCTGGTTTAGGAATGACATTGCTGATAGCTTGTCCTGATTTCAGTTTTCCAGGTTTCGGCAGTTGGCTCCAGGGGTGTAGGAAGTGCCGGTACTCTTGCCAGAGGAGATTTGGAACCTTAGGTCAAGGTAACTAAGAGGTTGGTGTGTCATTCTTGGGCTTTGTTTACAAGGAAGGCTTATGGTAGGGCACTTTGTGAATTTGATCAGTTTGTATTACAATTACCAGAAGATGAAGGGGTTACTGCTTGATTATTTAGCTCGAGCTTGAGGTTTAGGTAAAGCCTTACAAACAGGGTGGAATTGGCTGCGATCAGCATATTGCACGAGTATCTGGGTTGCATGATTTACAAAGTCATGGACAGTAGGGCATATGTTGAAAAGATGGGGAAAGGGGCTGGGGAATGCACTGATATGAGATGGCCACTGATGAGAGTGTTAGTGAAAGTTTTTCTGAAAGGTTTAGCATTGCTGGAAGGTAACTCCTCAGATTACGTTATGTGGGTTACGTTGTGTGCATGGTTATATTTTGGTGATTTTCAAGTGTCTGAATTGTTAGGATTATTACTATGGAGGGATGTAATGATAGGTACTGGGTTGGTTATTATTGGGTTGCAAAGGTCTAAGACAGATTAATTGGGTAAAGGCTCAGTTGTCGTTCCCAAGTTGCCCAGTATGGTGGGCCATGGAGTTAAGATGGATTCAGGTGGGGGATCAGTACAATTTGGTTTTCCGATCAGCTGATGGGAAGGGAGTGACAAGTGGTTGCTTTGTACATCTTATTAGGAGGGTTTTTCATTGTATGGGTTTTCCAGTGGAGAGATTTGCATCTCATTCCTTTCGCATTGGTAGGGTTTCAGATTTGGCTAGGGACGGCACTTCAATTGAGGTTAATAAAAGGGTAGGAAGGTGGTCTTATAATGAATTTCTATCATATATTAGATAATGTTTTGATTTGTATATGTTGTTAATTTTCTTTTATTTCATTTTAGGAAAGTAGATTGTCATCGTGTCACTCATATCCACTGGGCAGAGAAATGAGCAGCAGTTGGGTGGATAGTAAAAACTTGGGTTTGTCTCACTTAGGTTGGACAATGACTTGGCATGGGATTAAAGGGCTTAGATGGGATAGATTGATGTATGAATTTGAGCAGGTAAGGTTGAGAGTTGGGTATCCTCAAATATTAGTGGTTCATTTGGGAGGTAATGATTTGGGAATTCTTTCCAAGAAGCAATTGGTAGATATTATTTTACAGGATTTGTTGAAGTTGAAGACTTTATACCCTGGTATGTGCATAGCGTGGTCAGAGTTAGTTCCATATTTGATTTGGAGGAATGTGTTTAGTTATCAGGCTATTGAGTGGGTTAGGAGGTTTTTTAATTAGAAGTTGGCTAGACAATTAGGGGATTTAGGTAAGCATACCATTGAACATAGGGATTTTTCAGATGGTGGTGTAGTTTGGTTTCGATCAGATGGGGTGAATTTGAATGATGTGGATTTGGATTTGTTTAATGTTCACTTGAAGTTGTTTCTAGAGGGTATTGTGAAGACTATGGGATGAGAGGGAGAACAACCTGAGTGCAGGCTGGTGGTTGGAGAAGAGGGACAGGATTGTTCTCTTCTGTTCCCCTCTAGGTAAAGGTGGTACTGGCTTTAAGTTGGGGATCAACTGAGTTGATGGATGCTACTTGACAATAAGGGAAATTAATCAGATGGTAATTTGAAAGGGTGAGCAGGTACCCTGCCCATTTAAGGTTGATTGGGTGAATAGGTATGCTGCCCTGATGGATGATTGAACAGGGTGTGTGGGTACGCTGCCCTGATGTATGACTTGGCCAGGGTGAGTAGGTATGCTGCCCTGAAATCTTCTGAGAATTATGAAGTTTACTGTTATTTGTTTCTATGTAAATAAAGTTTATGGTTATGTAATATTAGTAAAGGTCGTCAAATGTCTTTTGGTGTCGGTGTGAGTTATTTAAAGGGGACCAGGACAAAGTATGTTATTTGGTTTTATGCCAAAAGCTTGGAATGTGCCAAATGTTTTGGCATTAATGTTGGGAGTATGAGTGTGAGCGTTTGTGGTTTGGAGTTAGAGTATGGGCTAGGGAAGGGGATAGAGTTAGTGTTGTGCATGTGTGCTGGTGTATTTCATGTATGCCTGAGTGCCTTCTGTAGTGGTAATGCTATGGAAAAGGTTTTTCCTAAAGTAAGGTGCAGGATTGTGGTTGGGGCTGGGACAGGGACTGGGTAACAGGCTTAGCCACCTTGCCCATCATTACTAATGTGTGCTAACCCTAACCTTGCTCCTGACCTTAACTCCAACCATATTCCTTAGGAAAAAGTAACTTTCCATAACGCTACCACTATTCGGAAAAAAAATGACAGGGGAAAATAACAGAACACACATTTTAACAACATAGCACTATTCTGTGGTAATAACAACTGCATGAAGATATTCTGACTTTTTAGAGATGGGAACCAAAATCCACTATTTTACTGTGATATCTGAAAACTACATTTGCTATGGAATTAAGACAATGCACAACATTGTTAGTGAAAAAGAAAATGGCAGCTACTTTGGGTCTGTTTCATAGTACAAGATACCCCTACAGAAGATAATCTCCTCATTTTATATTAGCAATAACTGCATTTCTGCGGCCTTTCCAGCTGTTGCAGGTGTCTTGAGAGGTACATACTAAATGGGGCGTTGTATTCTATAATGGGTCTAATGAAGGATGAGTACAGTGGGACAATGGCCTCCTTGTTTCTGGATAAAAAGCCCTTAGTGATGAGGTGTGCCACATTGAAGGATTTTTTGACTGTTCAGGTGCAGCTAACATTGGGTAAGACAGCAATTCAGGTCATAGCCTGCTATAGGTCCCCAACCATGTCTCAAGACTCACACTCCACATTCCTAAGCACCCTGGAGAATATTATGGTCCAACCTAACACTCTCATACTGGAAGACTTAAACTACTCCTCCATTAACTGGGAAAACTACTCATGTACCAATACACTTGCCCAACGTTTCCTGGAATTCACTAATTCCAATGCCCAGGATCAGCTCATTCTCACCCCCACTAGAGGTAGCAACATCCTTGACATGGTCATTACTAACATGGGCAACCATTGCTCTACTCCAATAGTCAACTTCTCCCTGGTTAGAGCCGACCACAAACTAATCACCTTGGAAAATCACATCCCTCTCACCCCCAGCAAAGGTAACCACCATGAAAAACGTCTCCAAAGCTAACTTTGGGCTCCTAAAAACAGAGGTGACTAACTTCATGGCACTCATGTAAATGGAGAATAGTTGCATGACTGCTGAATCATACACCAATGCACTGTACAAACACATACACAAAGGCATGGATCTCACCATACCCAATAGAATCAAGACTCTCCCCTCCAAAAAAGGAAGCCAATCTTGTGGTCCCCTGCCATAAACAAACTCTACAACAGAAGTAGGAAACTGATGTGGAACAAGGTGAAGTTCCAAGACTAGAAAAACTTCCTCATCAGCCTTAACAAAAAGATGAAATCCCTCATCAAATTCTCTAAAGCTACCTATGAAAACAGAATTGCAGCAGATAGTAAAGACAACAAGGCCTTCTATAGTTATGTAAAGAATCTCCATGGCAATTCCCAGATTTGCTCTGAGCTACTGCACAATGGTACCTCCTATACCAAGTCAACAGATACTGACAATATACTCGGCGACAAATTCAGTGCCAAATTTACCCCTCTCTCCCCCCCAAAGGACCAATCTCACTACCAGTAGATTGCCAGGCACCTCGTATTACTGCTGCACAGGTTAAAACAGCACTGTCCAAGGCCAAGAATACAGCTTCTATGGGACCTGACATTATCCCTGGCTGTGGTCTACATGGACTACAGAGTGAGCTGGTACCTCACCTGTGTGCCCTGTTCAATCACAGTCTCACCTCAGGCTTTGTTCCTACCAAATGGTGCACTGCTACAGTCATCCCTCTCCACAAAGGAGGAGCAACTACAGACCTTGGGAACTATTGCCCCATTAGCCTGATGAGTCTGATATGCAGAGCTATGGAATGCATCATAATGGACCTAATGAACAAGGATATAGGGCATCTCCAAACTCTGGATCCCACACAGTTTGGTTTTGTGAAGGGTAGATCATGCCTGCTCAACTTGGTCGACTTCTTTGAGTCAGTCCCCAGAGCTGTGGATGACGACAAGGTGGTTCATACAGCCTACCTTGATCTGGCCAAGGCCTTTGATACTATTCTCCACTCAGGAATCATAGAAAAACTCACTAAGCTAGGTATCAACCCCTATATCACTAGGTGGGTTGCAGACTAGCTCACAGATAGAACACACAGTGTAAAAGCAGCTAACTCCAAGTCAGACTGCCAACCAGTCACAAGTGGAGTCCCACAGGGTTTGGTCTGGGTCCTCTCCTGTTTCATATCTACTTCTCTGAAGTCCAGGCCAACACAAAGGGACTCTGGCTGACAAAGCTCACAGACAATTGCAAGTTGGGAGCTATTATTAACTCCCGAAGTGATGTTGACATCCTACAGAAAACCTCACTGAGATGAACGTCTGGTGTCAGAACCATGGCCTTAAGCTCAATTCCAAAAAATGTGTCATCATCCCCTTTGGGAAAAATCCAGTTCCCATGAATTACCACATCAATGGTAGTCCACTGAATACAGAAGGCATTATAAGCTATCTGGGAACACAGGTTGACAGCAACTGTGATCAGAAAGTCATTCTATGTGGCACATCTCATTACTAAGGGTTTTGCATTCAGGAAGAAAGAGGCCATTGTCTCCGTCTACAATGCCCCATTTGGCATGTACTTCACTAGACACCGGCAACAACTGGAGAGGCTGCAAAAGTACCTCACAAAGAGGATCCTAGGCCTTAAACACTTGTCCTATATGGACAGACTCAAAAAACTAACTATTATCTGTCTCATATTGCCTACTTAGTGCCGATCTCTGCCTGACTTGGAAAGCCATGTCTGACCCAGCTCTGTTAGAAATGCTACATCTAAAGAAATCCCAGTCCCCCCACACCACACACTCCAGAGAACTCAGCCTCATTACCACACTCAACAGAATGTGCTGGAGGGACAGGTTCATAACCCAGAGACTGTCCATGCTATGGAATAGACTTCCCATACATGTCAAACAGAGCACCTCACTGGGCATCTTCAAGACAAATCTTGATGAGTGGATTGGAAATAGAAAATTCACCCTGGGGATCACAACAGTGGCTTTACTCGACAGAGGCACTGGGAACTAAGGTTGGGTGGCACGATGCCAGGGTAATCCTATGGTCTATATGCTTGTAAAGGCTCCAGGGCCATTAGCCTAGTACACACCTATGACCCTATGAACCTACGAATAGCAGTCGCTCTATGTGACCCATAGTATTTCAAAGACATTCCTTTACAAAATTAGAATAAAGTTATCAAGCCGCATATAATATTTTGTTGACAGATGACTGAAAAATGAGTACCAAATGGCAGTGTTGCAATAACCAACTGAGGGTCCTGTTCACAATAGGAGTGCATTACAAAACTAAATAATTATTACTGACAGATCAGATTAGCATGCTTCTTTTGTAAAGTAATGGAATGGGTAATTGTGGAACTGTTACCAAATGAAATGCAAAAGTTCACAACTGAAAATTAGTATGACTTTTCATTATGAAAGGAAATCCAGTATGCATTTTTGGAACAGGTTCCAAAGTTTAGTATCTGTGCATCAAAAGTAATTGTCTTGATTCAAAATATAGTTTTCATTGAATAAGTTAAAAAGTCAAAAAGTAAGTACTATTCAATTAAGTGGATCAAAAACTGATTTTAAATTGAATATAGAAGGACAGAATTGAGGAAATTCTCTTTCACAAAGATTACAGGTCTTAGCGTAGCAAATTACTCCATTGTAGACTTTTATTTTATTTTATTTTATTTTAATCTGCTTATTAGAGGTATAAAAATGGTGGCAGTCTGTGGGTAACATACAGAGGAGTGCACAATTTGAAACACTGTTAGCTGCATCAAAACTGCTGTGGTACCTTAAGAGTCTGTAGACAGTGCCTACTTATTTGTACTAACAAATCTAATGATCATCATAAATGTATTTAATCTACTGATAAGAAACCTATCAGGTTGATTACACAAGTGGTGTAACCTTCATTTCCTCACAGAACTGCTCTTTGCAATCACATCACTGTGAGTAACATACCATGATGGAAACTTGTTTCATTGGGTTGCTTATGTTCAGAAGCGAACACAAAATATGCACATATTATGTTGTTTACTCACCCTTTCAATATGGTAGAATGAAAATTACAGGGCCATTTTATATGCTGTAGACTTATGCCAGTGTGTGAACATTTAAATGCAAATACTATCTGATCTGATACAGCTCAATTTAAAAGCACGCTGTGGACCCAAAGACATGGTGACATCTGTCAGCATATTTTAAATGCAGTTTTACAAAGCTGTCTTTTAGTCATTTCACTGCCTGTAGCATACTGCGATAGGATTTATTCTTCAACTGCCTACATCAAAAATCATTCAGGAGTAAACAAAATTAAACAAAAAAGCAACTATTAGTTTGTTTGCTCACCTTATTTCTAGGAGGAAGGTATATCAGGAAATCACTGTATATCTTGCAGAACTATGCCAGTTTTTAAGCATCTAAATGCAAACATTATCTGGCCTGCTTTTGCATTAAGCACAGAAGTCTGGTGGCATGATATGGTATATTTTAAGTGAAATACTGTAGTTAACTGTAACATATAGTTAGGGGATCAGAAATGTGCTAGTAAGAAAATTTGGTATGTATGATATTGAAATGACTGGATAATGACATGAAAATGAGTGTGGAAACTAATGATAGTCATCATATTTGCAAAAGATGGACTCAAACATAGAGGTATGATACAGAAATGCTTATAGTTAGCATAATGACCTGAGATTCTCAGCTTATCTGAGTATCATCATTTTTCAGTGTTCATCTAAGACCCTGCAAGTAGCATCTACTCTAGCTGGTCAAAATTTGATAGTGACCACCTTGTGAGCCAGTGCACCATGATGTTGTTTCTTACCTCCCTCTAAATTATACAAGAGTCTTGCAGCAGCTGACATAGTCCCCTCTATGATCAGGACATTGTCAACCACTGTTATGCAGACAAAGACATAATATTGTATCTAGTAGATGTGCCTTCCTCACATGGAATAAAGAGAGCCATATGGACTATCTATCTCAATGGAAGGTTGTGTACCATTAACCATCCTTGCTATGGGGACCTTTCATCATTTGACAGGGGATACATTTGGAGTTTCACATGCATTGTCTTGAGAATTAAGAAGGTGGAAGAACATATTTGATTTTCTTAGACAGCAGAGGATATAAACAACACTATGTGGGTATACTGTGACATAGCCTGAGGTCCTGAGTCCACTGACTCACACAATTTGCTGTCCAAACCGCAACTGCTTCATATTGCATCTGGTATATCTACCCAATGGTTTTCCATCAGCTGCTTGGTGGTGTGCAATGCACCGGGAATCATGTACAAAATTTCTGTGACTCATCCATGCAGTTCTTATGATTCCTACTTCTGACATCCATACCAGCAATCCAAGTGGAGTGACTTTCACTGGGTCATCTAAATGGTAAGTGCAAACATTTCTAAGCATAAAGTCCCTGATTGTCGGGTGCCACTGTTTTGTGTTGCAAGTGATGTAGGATACACCATAAAATCATTAGCCATTTTCATGGCTAATTCACCATCCAGTAACCCTCTATTCATAATTTTTATTAATTTCCAAATGCTATCTTACATAAGAGAACTTCTAGCCACCTTATTTGAGTCACACTCACACTCCTGCTGCCTTATACTTACCTCTATCATTCCCACTAGACACACCCTCCTCTCTTGTTATCACACCTTACCACTTTGTAACTATGTTTCTCTACACCATTTGTAATCTACAGCATTGCATACTATTATACCTAGTATATTTCTATCATAGTAACTTACCATTATAGTAAATTTGTTTTTATTGCAACTGTTTACTGTGAATGTTGTCAATGCTATCTGTGTTTGCATTTTTATTACAGCATTTTCATTTCATTCTACACTGCTATCTTTCATTAGCTGGCCTAGAATGAGCCTGAAGAGATCCTGTTACTAACCTAACAAATGTATAGATAGATAGACAGACAGATACAGCTGATGCATGCAATAACCCACTAATGCTATGCAGTACAAATATTACCATCCCCACTCCACACAGGCCAGAAGGGTGGGCAGAGGGCATCATTTCCACATCTGGGCTGGAGCACAGTGATAAGGGTCAGCAGTGTGAGTACACATGGAACATTCATGAGGAATGGATGTGGCAGCTACACTAGGAGGTGGGGAGGCAGAGGTAATATTCTGTAGCAAGAGAGTGGAGCTTCCATGAGTTTAATGTAGGCTGGCTGTGCCATTTGGATCTGCAGTGTCAGGACTGGTGACATCCAGCCAATGAATTGAATAGCACATTTAGAGTGTGTATGGGAGTCCTGTTTTGAGCCATGATGTGGAGTTTCAGTATAATGTTAGCATCCATGATCCTATGAATGGAAAAAGGCTGGCTGGTGTCAGTCATGTTAGATGGCAGATGTATGTGATGATGCTGAACTGTGGGCCCCTGAATGGAGTGCTGAAAGTGTGTCAGTTATTTATCCATGGAAGTGTCCATGTTCAGGGTGGGAAGTAGCCATGTACTGTGCAGCCAGTGAAGCCATCTCAGAAAGGTTTGTTCCATCTGCATAAGACTGGCATGTGATCATGCAATATACAAACATCTCAATGCATGGCCACAGCAACCTTTTACCCATAGCCACAAGGAAGCATCATTAGCTGCTGAGTGGAACACCTGTGCCCTTGACAGGTGTTTCTGCTCCTACTCCCTGCATTTCATGTTACTCTGCATGCATAGTAGAATGTCCTTCAGTCCATCCAGTGGTTACAGGTCCTCACACAGGCTGTACATGCACTGACTTCCCCGGACCACTTACCTGCACATCTACTGATTGATGCCAAGAGTGACACACAGATCTCAGAATGCACTGGAATTATGTAAGTAATGACCACGTGCACATTTTTCCCCTTATGCTATTTATACCCTGAAGGCAGTGCAGTTCTCTGAGTCTGAATGTCTGTCTGTGGTTGTAACACCTGCGTAGCTGGAGCAGGGCTGACATGAATGTGATGACCTTCTCTGAACACAGGTGATGCTACAGGTTTATCCTGCCAACTCCAAAGTTACCTCAGCTGTAGTTGATGTGACCATCTTGTTCACTATTAGCAAAGCATCATCAGACAGTTCAATGTACATGATGTCATCGCTATCAGCGACCAGTCAGTTGCTAACATCTGGCATGTTCTAACTTGATATGTTAGACTCTGTCCCAGTGAAACCTGTGACTGCATACAGATAACATACCAGGGACAGTGATTGAATATGTGTGTGAGTCCCACCATCAATGCGGCACACAAATTGCCGCATGCACAATATATATGTAGCCTATGAGCACATATGTTGTTGTGTTTGCAGCCCTGATGTCCTTGGATGACATAATCACAAGTGTATGAGACCAAGTAAACCACAGAGACAAGTCACTGTCCTGCAGAAATGACATGGCAATATTTACCTGGGTCTTTCCCTACAGATACTCAGGAAAATGCCAGCAGCCCAGCTCCCATATCTAATGACTAGTCTTTGTCATGAATTATTACATAGTAGTGTACCAAGAGTGCTAGTGCCTGCATACAGTGAGTATGCATCAGTGAGAAATAGGTGTGTTGATGCTATACTTACAAATAACATTTGCAAATACAATAAATGTCCATTGTTATATAGCCTGCATTTATACAGCTTTCATCATATCCACAGAACAATTAATTAGGTGGTGTCTAGAAAATTTCAGTCTGTGTTTTCAATGTATGGCCATGCATTCCTGATACAATTTTTTCTCCTGATGTTCACTTAGCAAGTGGAAATGGCCTTACTAGGGTCAAATTTTGTCAGGGTTATCATGTGGTGCAGCAAGGAATGTTCTGCTGCAGAACAGTCATCTGGGGTGCCCCCTTGATGACTATGAAAGCCCCATTTATAAATCAGATGCTTGGCATCAGATTGCCAGATGGGTGAATAATAAGACTGACATAACTGGTTTTGTGAAAAATGTCTTAAGGAACGTATCCTCAGGCATTTGAGGGACATCAAACAGAAAGATCCCAATAATGCCTTAGCAGCACACGTAGCACAGTATCCTTCTCATTACTTTGTATTTAAGGTCATAGAGGCAGTCTGTCAGACCACAAGAGGAGGTGATGTTCATAATCGCACAGAGCTAAGGGAAACATGCTGGATAATTAATCTAAGAGCAAACAGATCACCAGGCTTGAATACCATTGTGCCATTAAAACCTGCACTTAAGAATAGAAGGAATATGATTAGCAAGTTTACCTGAATGATGCTTCATTCATATAATGTATTCACATCCATAGCTATTAGTTTTCTCATATACAATCCTATAGTAAAGAGAAGCACTGCCCCTTTAATTACAATGAAGAAAATTATACCTCTCTGCTAACTGGCCTCCTTTTGGTTTGCAACAAGGGCATGTCAGAGAGCTAAATGAGGAATGGCTGTGATGCCTTATAAATACAAAAGCTGAACAGTCTTTTTTATACGATCTGAGGAAGGCTTATTTGCCGAAAGCGCTTATTGGAAGACTGAGGACTGCTTATTTTATGTTATATTCTTTTCATTAAAGTTTTGATTTTACTATTACATTTTACTGCCGTGGTGGACATCAGGAGTTTTTAGTAGTGTTTGCCTAATAAGAATATTAACCTGAAAAGATGCCAGCCACTCCTTCTCTATCACTGAGAAAAAGTGGTAAGGGTTAGGTGAGACACATTTTTATTGTAAGCAGTCTATTATTGAATCGTCACTGTACTATAGGTCTAGTAAATGTAGCTATAATTATCTTTTGCTGCCAGGAATGCACAGTGCTCATTACTGTGGATATGATGAAAGCTGTATAAATGCAGGTTATACAGCCACCATCATCCCTTTACACAAAGGTGGAGCATCCACTGATCCAGGAAATTATAGACCTATCAGCCTAACTAGCCTGATCTGCAAGGCAATGGAATGGATTATCATGGACTTCATTAACAAAGACATTGGCAACCTCCAAACACTTGAACCCACACAATTTGGCTTCATCAAGGGAGGTCATGTCTGCTAAATTTGTTCAACTTCTTTGAGACAGTCACAAAGCCAAAGATGAGGAGAAGACTGTACACCGCCTACCTTGACCTGGCCAAAGCCTTTGACACCATTCACCACTCAGGCATAACAGATAAACTCTCTCAGCTAGGCATTAATCCATATGTTGCCAGATGGGTAGCAGCCTGGCTCACTGATAGAACCCACAGAGTCAAAATAGGGGAACCCACCTCAAGCAGTAGAATGGTAACAGGTGGCATACCCCAGGGTTCGGTTTTGGGGCCTCTGTTATTTAGGATATACTTTTCTAAGGTGCAGTCCAAAACCAGTGGGCTATGGCTGACCAAGTTTGCAGATGACTGCAAGCTGGGTGCTGTCATCAATTCCCCTAGTGATGTGGACATTCTCCAAGAGGGTCTCGCTCAGACAAATGACTGGTGCCAGAAACATGGCCTCAAGCTGAATACCAGAAAATGCATCATCATCCCCTTTGGGGAGAGTGATGTGCCCACAAATCTTCACATTAATAACCACATCCTAAGCACTCAATCAGTCAT
This sequence comes from Protopterus annectens, assembly GCF_019279795.1. Lineage (NCBI taxonomy): Eukaryota > Metazoa > Chordata > Ceratodontiformes > Protopteridae > Protopterus > Protopterus annectens. The sequence continues at coordinate 897,611,039 of NC_056726.1, read as the reverse complement.
GAGGGATCTGGGCACCCATGTTGATAGCAACCTGACTTTTGACCACCACGTTGCTTCCGTGGTAGAGAAAGCCTTCTACATGGCCCACCTCATAGGTAAGGGTATCTCATTCAGGAACAAGGAGGTGATAACATCTCTGTATTCTTCCCTTATAAGACCCATTATTAAGTACAACGCACCTTCCAACATGTACCTCATAAAGCACATTCAACAGCTGGAGAGACCACAGAGGTTCCTCACCAGGAGAATCCAGGGCCTCAAACATCTACCATTCACAGATAGGCTAAAAGACCTATCCCTCTACTCGGTTTCATACAGACTCCTCAGAAGTGACCTCTGTCTGACATGCAAGGCAATCATAGACCCCAACTTGATGGGACTGCTGCATATCCACAAGTCAAGCTCCACTCGAGTAACCCACACATGTGACCTCAACCTGGTCTGTGACATCAACAGGACTTGTTGGAGGGACAGATTTTTGTCCCAGAGATTCCCTCATCTATGGAATAGACTCCCTCTTCACATCAAGCAGAGTACCTCTTTAGCCCCTTTTAAGTGCAACCTGGATAACTGGACGAGAAATAATAAATATACCCCTGGGATTCCAACCGGGTCCCTGCTAGACATGGGCATTGGGTGCTGATTTGTCTAAACATGGGCTAAACTATTGGTTAAGCTTATAAGGGCCTCAGGGCGAATAGCCTAGTAACCTCCTATGATCCTATGATTCTATAATGTTTTGTAGTACTACAGGAGATATTAGGATCCCTGACAGATGAGGCATGCCAGGCTTTCCATGTAGCTGGTTAAGTGTAGTGTATTGGTAGCTGTGGTATCCTAAATTAAATAAAATTTAGAATGCATGATTGACCAGTTTTATTTGTATTAATCTTCTGTCTTCATTTTCATTTCCTTTTTATTGTTTAGCTTTGTTGTTTTGTTTTTGCATATCTGCTGTAATAGTTGCTGTGGGCCCGTGCACTGACCCAGTAATCAAGGAGCCTCAATCCTCACCACCAGAACTAGTGAGGGGCATGCCCATCGGGAAGGATAACAAGTACACACACAGGAAAGTTCAATTTCCCTTAAGAGCACAGAGAGATCACAGTCAATCTGGGGCTGGTTTCTCCCTTTCATTCCAGATCCCCAATAAGACTCCCGACTGGCACAGCTATACAGTGGAGTCCTTAGCCAGGGTTCCAAGTCAAGGATTCCCAGCACTCCCTCTGTCCAACCAGTGCTTCATGTCCCTGCCCAAGTAGCTGACACACACACACACACACACACACACACACACACACACACACACACACACACACACACACACACACACACACACACACACACACACTCTCACACACACACACACACACACACACACACACACACACACACACACACACACACACACACACTTTGCAATATGATTTATATGCAAACACACAGACACTCTTGGGGAAGGCTGCACAGGTTCACTAGGTATGCCTACTCTACACAGGCTATAAGGTAGTACTCCACTGCCAACAGAACCCCTACTTATCAGCTACTATAAGGCCCTTCCCAAAGAGTGACCAATTTCACAGTGTAATAATACTGTTATCCAATTAGTGTGACCAGAACGTTTAAGGCTATTGGAGTGGTTTGGACAGTATCACTAAAGACATGCAAGTACTCTAGTGCTTAAATTATCTGTACACAAAACAGCCACAGTTGAAGGGTTTAAAAATATTTAATCATAAATAATACAATCACAAGACAAATCTCTTCAATTCAACACAGTGCTAGTCAAGAGTTCAGAAATCCCAGGAAATGCTTTAAAACAATATTGTTGGATAATCTGACATAAATATAGAAAACAGCCAGACTAAATCTGACTAAATTCCTATCTAACTCTAAGAGCAATACTGTTCTAAATTCTACTTATATATAGAGCAAAGGCAGATTGCCGGTGATGTTGTCAGTTCTGAAGACAAATGCAAAATGCTATCACTTTCTCTCTGAGACCTCTTAAGCTGATAATATATCACTGCTGACTCATTTTAAATGCCATCATTCTTGACACTTCTCTGGTCCCCAGGTTACCAGAAACTCTTTACATTTCTTAATTTTCTTAGTAAACTTGCACCTGGCCAGGAAGCCACAGCAATAAAAGATATTATACATGTAAAACCTTCTAATTAACTCTGGTCTCAAAACAATAGAAGGAATTCTTTCATCCAGACATCCTGTCTCTGAGCTTTGAGGTTAGTCATAAAATGCTTTACGTTATCAGCTTTCTTCCAGCAGGGTTTACTGCGGTTAGATTTTTGAAGTTCAGAACATATAACACAGTTTTTCTTACATTTAGTTTTCTTACATTTGTAAAGCAACCTGTGGATTATATTATATTTACAATGACAGAATTATCTGCAAAAGTTTATCTAGCTGGACTGGCAGCCTTTCAGTTTTTCACAGATGCATTAATCGTACATCAGATAACTAAAACAGTTGTATTAGTCTCTTTTTTTATTTATGTTTATTTTTTCACTTCCATTCCATTTTGCTGCACTGATTATTCTTTTTTCATTTATTGCAACAGGTTAATAAACTGTGAGATGTATCTCTGAAAAGTTTACTTTGCATTTTCTTCTATAATTTTTTCAATTGCTTTTTTATTGTTCTGCTTTGTAGTTTTATTTTCCTCCACCTATTTTCTTTGTCTGCAGGGCCAGTCATGGTGCATGCACAGGGGAAGCTCTGGCCACCATCCTGAACCATAGGATCCCCAGCAGTTCCAAAGTCTCCCTTCTCCATGAAGGAGGTCATCCTCTTGATGGTGACCTGAATGTCTTACTGGTGATCTCCATTTCACTTCATCAGTGAGACATAAACTCTTCATCAAAAGGGCCTGCTTAGTCACCAGGTATAGAGTTCAGGTGGATGGACAGCTTGATTCCTGCATTGACATCTGGAGCTCCTCCTCATGTGGCTTGTAGAGTTGCTCAGTCAGCTTGCCTGATTATTAAGCCAACAAAGACAAACCCCATCCATGATGTCAGGCATAGGCATGGCAGATGTCTGGGAGGGCACCCCTCTAGGCTAACTTGGCAAATCTTCCTTTACTTCCCAATCACCCATCATTGTTTACCCCACTCTTTTGTGTCATTGCGTATCCCCTCTTTGCAGTCTAGCCCTTCCCAATACCAGACAACTACATTCTGTCAATGTGCATCTCTCCACTGGCACTCTCTTCACCTAACAATCTTTAACTGCATTATATGTTTTTGCTTGCCTTGTCTTCCTTCTCTATACCCCCTGTCCATCCTTAGTCTGTTTGTGTCTTTCAGCTTTTCCCCGGTTAGGGGTTGCCACAGCGAACCTTCGGTCCGCTAATGATTGGTAGTTGATTTTTACGTGCCGAGTTACCAGCTCTGATGCACAACTTTCAACAAAGGTACGCCCATTTATGCATGTCTCCACGCAGCAGATGCTCTAGCTGAGAATCAAACCGGACAGTGTCTTACTGTGAGGCGACAACGCTACCTAATGTACACTAAACATATCCCTAACACATATTCTGCCCCAACCTAAACCATGCACCTTACCTTTGGAAAAATACTTTCCATAACAGTGGCATTATTCAGACAGTGTGTACTTGAAGTAAGTGGTAGTGTTTTTGTAAAATGATCTTATTTTGTGATTGGTTGGTGTTGAATTCTTGTTTTTTCATAAGTATATTTTCAAAGTGCTGCCACTGATTACCTGTGTTTCAAAGCTTGTGCACTTTGATAGTGCAACATATTCTCATGTAAATACATATCACACACACACCATTATATGGTGTCTGCTTATATATATATATATATATATATATATATATATATATATATATATATATATATAGTTAAAGTTTGTCAGATTTCTTTGGTTTAGGAAGTTGCCAAAAGCATTTATTGTCATTTGTAAGACTAAATGAAAACTGATGAAATGTTGCTTTTACTGAGGAGACAAGCATATGTGCATAGGTTCATAGGTTTATAGGTGTAAACTAGGCTAACAACCACAGGGTCCATTATAAGCCTAGCCATGCAAACCAAATGTGACCCACAAATTTGATTTATATAGGGGTGATTTAGTGACTGCCTCTGTCCATCAGAGATATAGGTGCCAGACCAGGGATAAATTCCTGATTACCTATCCACTGGTCCTAGTTGTACTTAAATAGGGACAGGGAGGAACTCTGCTTCACATTGATGGGGAGACTGTTCCAGAAAATGGGAATTCTCTGAGAAACATGTCTGACTCTCCAACATGTCATATTTATGTCACAAGCAAACTTTAAGTCTTCTGATCTAGTTATTATGATGCTGTTTGTTTTGCAGATGTGCAAAATGTTCATCAAAACAGGATCCAGAGATGCCTTGTACCCCAGTCAGGCAAAGCTCATTTCTCATAAGTCTGTATAAAATGAAGGACAGACAGGGCATTGAGGTGATCAGCACAGGATATTTTGTTTACTCCGTGTATCCTTTTTAGGAATTTTTGAGGATCTTCTAATTACTACATGTGCCCAGTCAGGTACACACCAAAGGGGACATTCTATGATGGGCCTGAAGAAGGCTGAGTACAGTGGTAGAGTGACCTCTCTGGAACTAGACACCATGCCTTTACTTATAAGTTGAGCAACATATAAGTAAGGATATTTTTATTACCTTGGACACATATTGGTCGAAGGCTAGGTTAGTATCTACATGAGTTCCCAGATCCATGACTAGTGAATCAACTTTTAGGGGTGTATTCTTGATGGCATAGTTACCCATGGTGGTTGACTCCCCAGAATGTATTTGGCACCAAGAGTTTGTGTTAGACCTTTCTAAATGGTGTTCTCATTTGGTGGGATTCACTAGCTGCTCCCAGTTTGCAGTTTTTTCCAAACTTGGTCAGTCAGAGGATTCTCACATTGGCTTTGACCTCTGAGAAATAGATGCCAAAGAAAGGCTGCCACAGCACAGACCTTGTGGGACTCCATTAGTGACTGGCCTCTTTGTGGAGGTGGCCTCACTGATCGTAATCTCTTGGGTCCTATTCATGAGCCAGCTAGTGATCCAACATATCATAATGGGGTTTATAACTAGTTCTGTAAGTTTACTGATAATACCCAAGTGGAGTATTGTATTAAATCCTTTAGCAAGATCAAGGTAGGCAGTATTCCCCACTTTCCTTAATCTATTGCCATAGTGACCTTTTCAAAGAAGTTCCCAAGGTTCAGTAAGTATGATCTTCTTTTGACAAAGCCAAACTGGGATGAATTTAGTGTCTGGAGGTCTCCTATGTCATTTTGATAATTATCATGGTAATTCTTTCTATGGCTTTGCAAATAAGACTAGAGAGACTAATGGAGTGGTAGTTTCCAGGATGTTTGATGGTATTTCTTGGAGGATGGTTAGGGTGATGAGGAGTTAAACTTGAAAATGAATTTGTCCATTAACAGGTTTGCTATATCACCAGGCTTGGTAAATGTGGCACCATTAACCATCAGTTCAGCACATTGCAGTGTGCTGCCCTTGATGTTTCTGACATAGCTGGAGAAGGCCTTATAGTCTTTTTTCACCTGGGAGACAATCTTAACCTCAAAGTTGAATTTGTTTGACCTGATTAGCCCTCTTAGTTGCTTATTTACTTTGATGAGAGAGTTTTTTTCTTTATGGGAATTATCCTTCTTGACTTTTGCCATACTGTTTAATTTGAGATGCCACCAAGGCAGTTTCTGGGGCTAATTATGGAATTATTTCTGTTAGGTGCAGCAGCCTCTGTGCAGCCATTTACATGGTTGTACAGAGTTTCTGAGGCAATTCAGCATAGGCTGCTGTTTTCTTGGGGTTCACAGGGGTATTGAATTTTGACCAATCATCACTTAATGAATGGTAGTTTGCATTGGAATAGTTTCTAACTGTTACTGGTTTTACTGTGATTACAAAGTTTACTTTGATTTCAAAGGAGGCAGGTTTATGGTTGGACCTTAACAGGGAGGATGAGACATAGGGTGCAGTTTGTGTCATTTGCCCATATTTTTGAGTACAAAGTCCAGTATGTTGAAGCCTCTAGTAGAAGTTTTCACCATTTGATCAAGGGGGAGTTTGTATTTACAAAGCCAAAGAATCACTGTGCCTGAAGATTTGAGGCCACGTAGGATTTCCTGTTTGTGGAGGGAAAATTAAAATCTCGCATGTGTAGGGTGTTAGGTTTGATGGTAAGTGTCTCCAGTAGGTCCAAGTATGCATTCATGAGACATGGAAGATGACCTATAGCTGGCTAGGATATGGTACAGGATTTTGTCTATGATGATCTGCTCAGGGAAGACCTCCAGCATATCATCCTATTTGACCAAATAAGGAAACATCCATTAAAAGCTTCTCCAAAGCCAACTTCATTCTACTCAAGTCAGAAGTGACAAACATTATGACACCCATGCAGATGGGAACTGAAAGTTTGACTGCTGAATCCTACACTAAGGCACTGTACGAGCACATCCACTCATGCGTGAATTGTGCAATCCCAAATAGAACCAAGACGCTCTCCTCCAAAAAAAGGAAGCCAATCTGGTGGTTCCTTGCCATAAACAAACTTTACAGCAAAAGGAAGAAACTGTTGCAGAAAAGAGGAATATGCCAGGATGCAAAAAACTCCCTTACCAGCCTCAGTAAGAAGCTGAGATCTCTCATAAAATCCTCCAAAGCTAGTTATGAAAATAAAATTGCCAAAGATTCCAAAGACAACCACAAGGCTATAGCTATGTCAAGACTCTAAATGGCAATGCCCAGATCTGCTCTGAGCTACAACAGAATGGCATTAAATATACTGATCCCAAGGATATTGCCAATAGCCTGGTAGATCGATTCAGTGCCAACTTCACCCCCCTCTCACCACCTAAAGGGCCCATATCAATACCGAAAGATTGCCAAATCCCAGTAATAATGGCCACACACTTAAAAAACACACTCTCCAAAGCTAAGAATACATCATCCATGAGACCAGATGACACCCTGGGCTGTGTACTACATTAACTACAAAATGAACTGGCACCTCACCTAAGTGTCATATTTAATCATTGCCTCAGCTCAGGCTTTGTACCCACTGAGTGGTGCAGAGCTATAGTTATCCCACTCAACAAGGGGGGATCCACCTTGGATCCTGGGAACTACTGCCCCATCAGTCTGTCAAGCCTGATCTGCAAGGCCATGGAAAGTATTATCATGGAACTTATAAACAAAGACATTAGCAATCTTTAAACACTGGACCCCACCCAGTTTGGGTTCGTGAAGGGCCGATCTTGTCTCCTGAACCTGATTGACTTCTTTGAATCAGTCTCTAGAGCTGCGAATGAGGGTAAGGCAGTCTACACAGCCTATCTGGACCTTGCCAAGGCCTTTGACACTATCCCCCACTCTGGAATCATAGATAAACTTACTAAGCTGGATATTAATCCTTATGTCACCCAATGGGTTGCCAACTGGCTTACTGACAGAACCCACACTGTAAAAGTAGCCGACTCCAAATCCAGCTTTAGACAAGTAACAAGTGGAGTACCTCAGGGTTCAATCTTGGGACCAATCTTGTTTGGCATCTACCTCTCTGGAGTACAGGCCAACACTAAGGGACTCTGGCTAACAAAGTTTGCAGATGACTGCAAACTGGGAGCCATTATTGAATCCCCAAATGATGTGGATATTCTACAAAAGGGCCTTACAGAAACAGATGCTTGGTGCCAGAGCTATGGGCTCAAGCTCAATGCCAACAAATGTATAGTTATCCCCTTTGGGAAAAAGCATGTACCCATGAATTACCCCATAGGTAGCAGTACACTTAACATCGAAAGTGTGATAAGAGACTTAGGGACACAGGTGGACAGTGGTCTCACCTCTGATACCCACATTGCCACAACATTCAGGAAATCCTTCTATGTGGCATACCTCATCATTAAGGGCTTTTCATACAGAAAAAAATGAGGTCATTGTCCCACTGAACTCATCCCTCATTAGACCCATTATAGAATACAGTACCTCTCAAGACATCTGCAACAAGTGGAAAAGCCGCAGAAATCACAGTCTTAAAGCAGATGCCCTATGCTGACCATCTAAAAAAACATCAGCTATACTCTGTTGCATATCATCTCTCTGTACATACATGTCAACCCAGAGCTGTTGGACATGCTACACTTAAACAACTTAAAGAAATCCCAATCGCCTCAAGCCCTCCAGGGGGAACTAATCTAAATCACAAAACATGCTGGAAACATGCTGGAGGATCCTTCCTGACCCAGACTCACAGACAGATAGACTAGACATGACTGCCCATACAGCAGAGCGCCTCTTTAGCCATTCAAAAAGAAACTTGACTACTGGATGGGAAATAGGAAATTCACCCGGGGATCACGTCAGTCACCTCTGCTAGACAGGGGGGCAGGAACTAAATATTTGTGGAACAAATAGCGGAATTATTATGGCTTATGGTATAGACCCTATAGACCCATAGCCTATGCATCTACTGGTCTACACTGCTGAGTTACTCTGTTATGCTTTAAACAATGTCTCAGTAAATACACAGATGTTTATATCACCTTGAGGTCCAGTTGAGCTGATTTTGCTATGTTGGTAGACTTGTCAGTTTGTTACTGCCTAAAAATGTTCTATGGTGGTGAATAAAGTTTTAGACAGTATTTGAAAACCAAGAAGGGACAGGTGCAGGCCATCCTTGACAAAGCAACATGGTCTTCTATGTTTGTCCTCCCAAGCTGAAAAATATTGGATCCCTAAAAAATGACACCAGAAAGACAGCCAGTTGTTGAAATCAATTGTTTTTTTGTTTTTGTTCATATTGTGTCATCATCATCAGTGATTGTAATATGTTGCTCAATGCTAGTCTCATACCAGGGTAAGATACATAGTCTGAGTTCCGTAATGTCTCTTCATATAGTACAAGGAGGTGCATCTCAGGTCATTTACACCTTCATAGACTATGATGGAATCATACTGGTAGCTGTAGGGTAATGACTATAGTGCTTGTGTGATTTGACAGATCCTGGCTCCAAATAAGCCACTAATCCTTTTCTTCATCTTGTTGGGCCTGGTTACAGGGGCATCAGCATGTCTTACAGTGGAGGTCCCTATGACAAGAGTCCTGGAAAGTGTGTTTGCTTGCCTTAGGTGCTTAGTGTTTGGGGCCCCACTGGGAGTGACACTATGTGGGCTGTTAGATGTTGTCTTTTCTGAGTGTCTTTGTGCTTGCAGATGCATAGCTTTGCAGTAGAGAGTATAAGCAATATTTGTTGTTTAGGAAGATTGCTTTTAAAAGCCTCAGCATACTTTAGTCTCAGTGCATTTATTTATTTTTTAAGTCCGACTAGGTTCCACAGAAGATGCATGTCTTTGGAATGTGGGAGGGGGAACGAGGAAACCGGAGGAAACCACACACAGAGAACATGCAAAAAAATTCACACAGAAGGCACCCAGCTGAGAGATCGAACGGAGAACTCTTGCTGTGAGGGCTATTAACGTTAACTGCTGCACCACTGTGCTGCCCATTTTGTGTGCTATGTGAGGTGGTTGTTGCGTGCATTGTTTTGACAACCTGCTGTGCACTTGTATGCAAGAGTTTAGCCTCCAGTGCCATTGTGCAAGTACACCTCTTGCATACTGTGTCCCCTTCTTTAAGGATTAAGCACTTGTCAGTAAACATGAGACAATTGCTACATTGTCTCAAGATTCCCATATCCACCAAGCGGGCTACTAAGAAGTTAGGAAACTGCATTTCCATACTATCCAGATTTTTGATTTGTGAGTTACAAAGGGGTGGTGTATTGAGATTGGAAGACTATTAAGGGTGCTTTGTTGGTGCAGGCTAATAAGGGTGCTTTACTGGGGCAGATTATGCTGCACAATACTAAATTCTTTTAACTTTAATGATTACACAATACTGAATTCTACTAAATCCTTAAGTATTGCCACTTGAGGCCCAAATAGCTACTCTAGTTTTGTAGGTGTACAAGGTATTTGCTATGTATTTACTGCTTTATAGGGGACAGTTTTAAGGAACATGCTATAGGGAAAAAAATCCTTCTTAGATGTTTGCTGTTGTGCAGGGCACTGCAAACCACCACTGCAAAGTGAGAATCTCTGAGCAAATGCTGAATTTATAGCAGTAAAGAAAACACAGAAAACTAATTAATGGGTCCTGTGGCCAATAAAATCACTACACTATGAGACTTTTTGTGTGCTTACCAACTCAGACAGATTACGCAAACACCTCCTGCCAAAGGTGAATAAACCCAGTCCTCCTAATGTAAAAACACAGTAGAAGAGACCCAGAATTGCAGTACTACCACAAAACCAATTAAACTACTAGTTGGAAATCTCTTGTTGAAGGTGATCTCATGACAGCCTTAGAAAAATATCAGTGAGAGGAAGTGCATTTTTTTACAAAAATATAGTGAAATGTACAAAAATGCAAGAAACGGTAGTGATCAATCAAGATAACTTAAGCAAGTCAGATTTAACAATCAAACATGCTTATCTTTGTCTGGATGGCACTGGATATAAGTAAAACATTTCTTTTTTTTTTTTTCAAAACAAGTTTATTGTTTTAACATATAAGGGAAATATCATAACAATTTTATACAAATAATTAAAAATAGGTATTATTATAAGTAAAACATTTCTGGAACACAGGCTACAATGCCAAGCTTTGCTGAGCTCTGGAAAAAGAGAGCAGGAGGCAACATTTAGTAAACATATTTTCTCAAGAGCACTTCTGGCTTGCTAAGTGGCACTCACTATCATGGATTTATGGAAAACAATGTGTGGGAAGAGGACTTAAACAGCTTATACATCAGGCAATATCAATGAAAGAGGGGGGGTTGGAAATCAGATTACCATAAGGGGCAGAGAACAGAGACATAGCCTTATAAAATCACCACAGGAAAACGGTGGTAGAGTTGGGCTTCAGTTTAACATCTCATATAAAGGACAATACACTCCGGAGTGCAGCACCCCCTTATACTGCACTGCAGTGTCAGCAATCCATCTAGCTAGAGAGGGATCCAATCAAATAAAGCCAGTATTAGAGCTCTTTCAGAGACTTTATCTTTATGTCTCAGTAAGGGATGAGGCAGACACAAAGAAAAGGAAAACAGAAGGCATTAGAATTCAGCTTTAAGTAGGTAAATAACAAGCAGGACTTAAAACCTTAGGAGCAAAACCAGAATGTCAAATTTAAAACCAATGAAGCATAAATCTCTGCACATAAAAAGCAATACTTTCTGTCTATTGAAATGCTTATTACAGTTTGAAGTACCAAACTATGCAGAAATTTGACATTAACACTGCTTATGGAAAAATGCAGTAATAAATGACTAAATAATGCACAGCTCTGGCACTAGTACACAGTTCTGCCACAAATGTGAATGAAACTATAAGACTAAAGCCCAGACAGAGTTTAAAATACAAACAACTATATTTTACAAGTAACTCTACTTGTGCAAATAGAAGTGCAGTATAATGAATAAATCTTCCCGTAACTGCACATTCAGCTACAAGACAAATGTCCCAGAACAAACAAAAAAATAAATTACAAACAGATAACTTTTTGCTAAAACATGAAAAAAAAGCAGAAAAGTGCAAAGAAGTATAACCACACAGGTCTCTAAATATTTAAGCAGAATTGAAATAAATGTTTTTTTTCTTTCACTTTCCTTTTTGATGAAAAGCTTGTTACTCACAGTTCAGGGCTTCCCACATATCCCCAGGTCTTGCATAAAAGACCTATAATCACAGGTGAAAATCAAGCCCTGTACCCTGAATTTTCCTTAACCTTTACACAAACCCTTATTGTAAAGATTGCACAGCATCTACTACCAACACAAGCAGATGGGAAATTGGTTTAGCATTTCATCAGCAACACATTTTGGAGTGCAGCACCCCCTTACACTGCACTGCTGGGTCAGCAATCCATCTACATGGTGTGGGAGTAGAATCCAAAGCCTTATGCAACAAAGGTGAGTATGCTACTTGTTGCAATACTAACAGTGCATGGAATGGCACAATACAAAGGGTGTTACAAATGTGACAAACCCTAATAAGTAATAGAAATGCAGTGCACTGAAAATCATTAACAGATGTTATTCACAGTGCTGTGTTAAGTTTTTGCTGACATGCTCTTAACATGATGTAAAGAAAAGGTACACATCAATGCAATGTTACAGCAGTAAGATGAAGCAGTCAGAATAAAGGAGATCTGTTGATGTTCATTCATGATACATTTTACAGGTGTAGGATGAAACAGCCAGAATAAGATGAAGACTATTGATGTTCTGAGGTACTTAAAATGCTGGTTCTGCCATTCATATGCAATGACTATGTCAGTAACAACACTATATGCCTCTTCCACTCCAAGCAAGGCACATATGCATATTAACCATTACTTATGTACCTTAGTGTATTTCTCTAGGTTTATTGTGCACAGCTTCATTAACTTACACATTGTATATGTATCACTAAACCATTTACCCTATCATAACAATCTGCAGACTGCAGCACTACCATGCACTGACAATACAGTCCCTCAAGATTACCTCTTCAGAAAGTACAGCTACTTGACTGAGAAGTATGCAGTCAGCTTGCAGCAACGTGATTAAAGTAATATGCATCACATGCTACAGAGACCTCAACCTCATTTCTACAATCAAAAGAACATGCTGTAGGGACAGGATTCTTACCCAGAGACTGCCCATGCTCTGGAATAGACTTCCCATACATGTCAAGCAGAGCACCTCGCTGTCCCTATTCAAGAGAAATCTTGATGAGTGGATGGGTAAAAGAAAGTTCACCCCGGGGATCACTCTAGTGGTTCTAGTTGATAGAGGCACTGGGAACTAACATCGGGTGGCACGATGCCAGGGCACTTCTATGGGCTAGGCTTGTAAAGGCTCCATGGGCATTAGCCTAGTATACACCTATGAACCTATGAACCTATGAACTTACAGTACATATAAAGGAGCACTCATTGATTCTCCACTTCCCACTAGTGCAAGAGGTCAGGGTCACACCTCTCAACTGTACAGATTTTTGTACATTGTCCAGATTTTTGTCACATATTTTTAGCCCATTTTTCATAAAATTGTGGTTTTCTGGCAAATTTGTGGCAAATCATTAAAGACTGAAGTTAGAAAATAATGATGGACATTTGAGTTTTAGGCTTCATAACCTCCAGAAAATTCATGCTAATGCACAACCTGTTATTCTATCAGCTTTCTAAGTTTGCAACAACATTTAAAAACTGCCCCTATTTTTGGGACTTTGTCCCACTTTTATTTATGGCTTTGTCCAGATTTCTTACTATAAGAAGTTGAGAGGTATGGGTGGCATCACCTGAAGCCATTATATCTGTGTTTGCAGTGATCCGTTGTACAGGTAATCCCAGTACCCTTTGTCACCTTTTCATTGAGGTCATACCAGGCATCAATATTGCAGTGGATTGGATGTGGGAATTTGACTGCCAATGAATCCCAAAGGGTCTGTAGGGGAAGCTCCAGGTGAGTAGCTGTAGACTGCAATTCTGTAGAACACTAGCTTATGGAAAGATCCATCATAAGCACCCAATATCTTGTCTTTATAGGTCTTATGCAAATAATAAATAAAAATCGTCATACCTTTTGTACTCCATGTAACAGCATTTCATCTGGATACACATGGTAAGTGAATCCTTGAAAAGAGTAAAGCAGGTGAAGACTTCTGGAGTCAGGTAAGACAAGGACTTGTGCAATACATCAGTTCAGTGGGTGACCATAAGATTATGATTCAACATACTGTCAAAGTATCACTGATACGTTATTGCATGCCGAGACCAAAGTACATGAAATTAGCAGGATGACCAATGGGGTGACCACTAACACAGGTGTCTCATAAAGACAGATAAACTCCTGTTATATTTTACAAAGAAAATGAATCAGCCCTCATATCTCACAGTGGTTGGATGTGGCAGCTTGGTTGCTGATGAGTGCCCAAGGTTCTGTAGGGGATGCTCCAGATGAGTAGCTGCAGATGACATTTCTGTAGGATATTGGCTTGCATGTCTGCATGGCTTACTCAGGAAACATTTCTGTTTTTATTTCAGTCAGGGACATGAGGACTGTAAAAGAACAACCTGCAACCCAAGGTATATATGTGTCCATTAACTATGTATAAAATTGGCTTTTAGTAGTCGGTGTGCCAAATGTATGTATTGTCATTGCCACAGGCATGTTATCTGTATGCATTCATGGATTCCATTGGTGGAACATTTAGCACAATAGTTCAATACATTCCTGATGTCAGTGGGTCTCTAGAAGCTGAAAAATGATGGTACTATCCTCATGGTGCAATCTGATGACATAGTGGCACTGTAACCAAAGCTAACAGTGTATGGCACACTAACATTATCCACAGCTGAGATGACTGCAGGGGTTTAGAATGGACTTCTACCATCACTTATATTTAGCAAAATTCATCCAGTTCAGGAGAGCTCCCACTTCTAAATATAGTCAGGACTGACACAGATGGCATCAATAGGCCATGCTGTCTCCGTGCTGCATGCACTCACATGCCATTATGGAAAGGCATGAAGGTGGCTATCATCACAAAGTCTGGACAATATTCCCTGTCCTGGCATGCACATTAACTTTGTAATCAATCAGCAGAAGCATAGCCAGTGATGCTGACATGGATGGACACTGTTAAGACTGTCAGCGATGCTGACTGTACTACCGTGCCTGTGTAAAGACCAGCAAATATTGCAGGGATTGCAGTATACTCTTCAAAGCACACAGAGTGATAGGTTGTTCAGGGAACTGGGACAGACATGCCTGGTATTTGCAGTGGTGTCCCAGTTGTCATCTTCTGGAGCATCCATGTGGCTGCTGGGAGCAAGCCACTATAGCTATGCTAGAAGATTGTTGCACATCTCAAGGCTGCATGATAGGCCAACACAGATGACAGCTTTCCAGAGATGACTGTACTGTTCACACTTTCCATGGCTAATACCACCCTTGCCCATGGATGTTTTCATGGATCTGACCAAAGTCTTCCCTCTATAATATGGGCACACCACAATGGGCAAGCCACTCAGGTCAATGGCAGCCCACTCGTCCACAGAATTGCATCACAAAATATCCACCCATGCTTGTTTACTGGGTTATGGATGTCGTCATTCTGCCAGAATACTGCAGTACAGGCTAATGTAGCCTTCGTACACATGCATCAGATATGCTACATAATGCCTTGAATAAACTGTCACCAGTCCTGACACTGCATGGTCACGTGGTACATGCAGGTGACATTCTGCCCACAGAAACTACACCCAACACTTGATGAAGTGATTCCAGACTCCACCAAATTCCTAGCCATGTGCTTGGCTTCTGTATACACCACTCATGACGCCTTCACCTATGTTAACATTATTGCCCCTTTTCCCCACCTCACCTGCTATGATGACTATACCCTGCCATCCATCCTTCTTATGGGTATGGTAGTATCTGATGTCCAGCATGGTTTAGTCAGTGCACTGCATGCCATAGCCTTGGCATGTTTTTGCCTATATCAGCTTTGTTCTTTATTTTTCATATCATGGATCATGTCTGTGGGCCAGACACCAACTCTTTGGCCACCAAATCTCTTGAACACAAGGGTTTACTGCAACCACCTGCTGCAACTACTTCTAGTTTCATAGTTTATTATGAGGCTATACACCCTGAATGATCTTTAAAAGCCTAGCTATGTAATTCTATGATTTATTTAACCCTTGTAATTTAAATATGAATAGCCAAGATCAGGGAGAAAATTTACATGTTACCCCTTTCCATAAGAGACAATGGTTCTACTCTAGGGATGAATTTGTGGTTTCCCATCTATTCATCCAGATTATATATGAATGGAGTAAGAAAAGCTCTTTGTTCTCATGTTCAGAGGAAGACAATCTCCAAGAAATGGAATTCACTGTGATGCATGTCTATAAATCTGACATGTTTTATTTATGTTGTACAGGATACTAACATCTCCCGAGTGAGTGTTTATGCCTGCTCTGGACTTGCAGATGTGCAGTAGGTTTGAGAGGATAGAATTTGTTGAGGTTCTATATGAGATGAAGATGTCACCCATCACCAACCTGTATGATACTGAGAATATGGACAAGGATCAGTGTAGCTCTTATAAATTAGACCCTTGATTTTCTTGGTGAGAAAATTCTGTAGGCATTCAAGTTGTGTAAAGTGTTTGGAGAGATACATGTCAAAAGGGGCATTATATTCAGTGAGTGAACTAATAAGTGCATAATACAATGGAATGGTCAAATCTCTGGAGCTGGATGTCATACCCCTACTAATAATCTGTGCAATGAAAAAGGACTTTCTAAATGGCAATGCTCTGATCTGCTCTGATCTACAACAGAATGGCATTAAATATACTGATCCCAAGGATATTGCCAATATCCTGGCAGATCGATTTAGTGCCAATTTCACCCCCCCTCTCACCCACTAAAGGGCCCATCTCAATACCAAAAGATTGCCAAATTCCAGTAATCATGGCCACAGATAGAAACCCCACTCTCCAAAGCTAAGAATACAGCATCCATGGGACCAGATGACATCCCAGGCTGTGTACTACATGAACTACAAAATGAACTGGCACCCCACCTAAATGTCATGTTTAATCATAGCCTCACCTCAGGCTTTGTGCCCACTGAGTGGTGCAGAGCTGCAGTTATCCCACTGCACAAGGGAGGATCTGACTTGGATCCCAGGAACTACCGTCCCATCAGTCTGACAAGCCTGATCTGCAAGGGCATGGAATGCATTATTATGGAACTTACAAACAAAGACATTGGCAACCTTCAAACACTGGACCCCACCCAGTTTGGGTTTGTGAAGGGCCGATCTTGTCTCCTGAATCTGACTGATTTCTTTGAATCAGTCTACAGAGCTGTGGACGAGGGTGGACGAGGGTAAGGCAGTCCACACAGCCTATCTGGACCTGGCCAAGGCCTTTGACACCACCCCCCACTCTGGAATCATAGATAAACTTATTAAGCTGGGCATAAATCCCTACGCCACTAAATGGGTTGCCAACTGGCTTACTGACAGAACCCAGACTGTAAAAGTAGCCGACTCCAAATCCAGCTCCAGACAAGTGACAAGTGGAGCACCTCAGAATTCAGTCCTGGGACCACTCCTGTTTGGCATCTACTTCTCTGAAGTACAGGACAGCACTAAGGGATTCTGGCTAACAAAGTTTGCAGATGACTGCAAACTGGGAGCCATTATTGAATCCCCAAATGATGTGGATATTCTACAAAAGGGCCTTACAGAAACAGATGCCTGGTGCCAGAGCCATGGGCTCAAGCTTAATGCCAAGAAATGTATAGTTATCCCCTTTGGAAAAAAACATGTACCCATAAATTACCACATAGGTGGCAGGACACTAAACATCGAAAGTGTGATGAGAGACTTAGGGACACAGGTAGACAGTGGTCTGACTTTCGATATTCACGTCACCACAACAGTCAGGAAATCCTTCTATGTGGCACACTTCATCACTAAAGGCTTTTCATCCAGAAAAAAGGAGGTCATTGTCCCACTGTACTCATCCTTCATTAGACCCATTGTAGAGTATAATGCCCCATTTGGTATGTACCTCACAAGACATCTGCAACAGCTGGAAAGGCCACAGAAATACCTCACCAAAAGAATCACAAGCCTAAAGCAGATGCCATATGCTGACCATCTAAAAAAACTCCAGCTATACTCTGTGGCATATCGTCTACTCAGAGGCGATCTCTGCTTAACATACAAGGCCATGTCAAACCCAGAGCTGTTTGACATGCTCCACTTAAAGAAATCCCAATCCCTCAGAGCCATACACTCCAGGGATCTAAACCTTGTCAACACAATGAACAAAACATGCTAGAGGGATAGGTTTCTGACCCAGAGACTCCCCATACTCTGGAATAGACTGTCCATACATGTCAAGCAGATCGCTTCATTGGCCCTCTTCAAAAGGAACCTTGATGAATGGATGGGAGATAGGAAATTCACCCCAGGGATCATGTCAGTCACCCTGCTAGACAGGGGTCCAGAGAAGTAAATATTGTAGAAGAAACATCCAGGGAATTGTTATGGCTAGGCTTGCATATGCCCTAGGGCTGATAGCCTAGTACCAACCTATGAATCTATGAACCTATGAACAATAGTGGAAACGTGATGAATGAAGTACAATTTTATGTGAGTGTGTACTATGTTTATGAATTTGGCTGTCTAGCAGTACTGGAAACAGCCGTAAATACCGCAATTACTCACTGGGAGAACAAACAGACTACATAGATAGACAGACATATATAAGATAAAAGCTTAATAAAGAATCTTAAAAATGACATATTGCTTTGTCCATTAGGCAATATCTATATCTGTATCTATCTATCTATCTATCTATCTATCTATCTATCTATCTATCTATCTATCTATCTATCTATTTATCTCTCTCTCTCTCTCTATATATATATATATATATATATATATATATATATATATATATATATATATTCATTTATTCATCAGATCTTCCTTGTGCCTGGCCTGTGACTGCAAGACTCAGATTGCTTCCAAAATCACCTGGCCTACAAAGCTGATATAAGTATTTTTTTGCACTTACTCTAACTGTTTCAGTGATGTTTAGCAGCATGTCTGAGCTGCATTTATTTATTTTGTTGAATTTATCACTGGTTTTCAGCCTACACTTGTTAAAGAAACTTCATCTGTTTGTTACCGTACTGCTCTTAGGTTGTTTTAACAATATTCTGATATTTTCTAACCTCCTTTGAAATTGCAAAGGCTATTCTGAGTGACTTTGCCAAAATATGTCTATGTTTTGCAAAGTTTTTGTGTGTTGTGAACATTTCTCAGGGTTAGTGAACTTATTTTCCAGGATTTCTGATATTGCAGGAATTCCTACTTCTGTTGTAAAGCATTTGCTACTGCATTTAAGCTCAAAGACAGTTTGTTTTACATTGGAAGGGTTCTTTTGCACTCTGATTTGAGAAGAGAGATAAACTCATCCCATCCAAGGTGGGAACTACTGGCCAATAGCTTATTGTCTTTTATCTGATTGGCCTGAGGGTTTAACTTTATAAAAGTCTTTCATTGTGCTGTATACAAGGCTCTGCACAAATGGGGTTCCCGTGTTTGCATATAAGCAATCCTCTCCAGTTTACAATCCTCTAAAGGAAACACTCTCCCTAGTCTGCCAGTGTTCACAGCCACTCAAAGAGATGCTAGTTTGTGTAGAGGGTGGTACCACTGCTGGTCATGTAATAATATACTAATAAATACTCTTACTTTAACCTTTACATGACTCTCCTTACTCCTTCCCATTTAGAAATTGTATTTCCTTGCCTTATGTAGCATAGGCTAGATCTAGACATGCTAAATCTAGACATTTTGGTATCATTGTGCTCTTAGACCAGCCATCTTACATTGAGAGAGTCTCCTTGTACCTTTGTGGCAGAAGTGTGTAGCTAAAAACCCATTTGGGTTGGGGATTGCTGGAGAAAGGTTCAGAATAGGGCTTTCCCATAGGAAGTTGTGTTAAAACTATTTTAAATTGCTGGTATATAAGCCTTGCATTTGCACAGGTTTGTGCTCAGTTTACTGGAGCTGCTCCACATTTGGCAACTTTAGGCAGAGGTCTGGAGTGCATCTGCACTGAAATCCAAGGCATCCACTGAAAAAAAAGAAAAATAAGTATATTTTAAGCAATCACTGTACTAAGTTAAATGTATTTAATTGGATTACTGCTTCATTTTTGCTGTTTGTGACTGCTTTTTACTCTGCACTTTGAAATTGTGTTTCATTGCCTTATACAGCATAGGCTAGATTCAGGCCTGCTAAATCTAGACTGTTTGGTATCACTGTGCTCTTAAACCAGCCATCTTACATTCAGAGGGCCTCTCTGCACCCTTGTGGCAGAAGTGTATAGCTCAGGACCTATCTGAGTTGGGGGTTGCTGGAGAAAGCCTCAGTTTAGGGCTTTCCCACTAGTAGTTGGGTTAAAACTGTTTCAATTTGCCTCTTTATAAGCCTTCCATTTGCACAGGTTTGCATTCAGTTTACTAGAGCTGCTCAATCTTTGGCAATTCTAGCCAGAGATCTGGAGTGCATCTGCACTGAAATCCAAGGCATTCATAGAAAAAAAATGGAAAATAAGTATATCTTAAGCCAGCACTGCATTTGGTTAACTGCATTTAGTTGAATTGCTGCTTCATTTTTGCTGTTTGTAACTAAGTCCAGCTAGCCTACTTCCATCCCAAATACCACATTCAGAAAAATCCTGCCACAATGGAAGGGCAGTTCCCATCATTTCTCCTGTCAGCTTGATTGATATCTGCATCATGAGTCAATCTACCAATTGTTTCATGTGTGCTGATGACCATTTACACCCAAAGCAAACTAACATCCTATGTAAGAGATGAAAATACACTGTAAATGGAGTCAATTCTCTCACGTAAAAACAGACTAGAAATCAAAGAGATTGTCAGCGCACAAGCTTCAACTCTCACACAAACCTCATCTCTCACAAAAATTAGGTCATGACACATAATCCAACATACATGGAGGTATTCACTAAAAGCTTACCAAAAGAACAGAGACCTCCCAGATACACACCACCCACACTCACCACTAAATATAAGGAAACCACTCCACTTATCAACACACACATCCATGTGCCAATAAACAAATCCATAAGGCAAAACACATCAAATGTCTTGGTCATAGGTGACTCCATAGTGAGACACAGAGATGTTCCCCTCACCAGACTGAACAAGGTGAAGGTCATGGTCAGCTGCCTATCAGTTGCCTGGATCTGACAAATCACACATGCACTCAAGTCACTCAACAAGTGCTGTTACGACTGTCATAGTTCATGTTGGAGTGAACAACTTGAGATGTACCTCTCTTATTTACTTATTTATTTATTCCAGTTTGATTACCGGGGAAGTCCACTGGGTCAACATGGCCTATTTTCAGTGGAGG
Source organism: Protopterus annectens (assembly GCF_019279795.1). Taxonomy (NCBI): domain Eukaryota; kingdom Metazoa; phylum Chordata; order Ceratodontiformes; family Protopteridae; genus Protopterus; species Protopterus annectens. Next base: position 897,589,954 of record NC_056726.1, on the reverse strand, counting down.
CCTGTGGAGAAAATCTCCGAGGATGCATTTAATCAGATTACATACATGATTTACAAGAAACACAAGCAATGTTTTAGAATGAATTAAACAGATTACAAATACAATTACAAGGAATACAAGACAGTACAGATTATAATTCTTATGGAACTGATTAGAATTAAGCTTTTTACATTAGCATAGGTAAGCAGTAATTCTTTGTAACTCTTTGAAACTGAGTGTTAAGGTTGTACAGTGAATTATTTTCTGTTTAAACTGTGAGCTTTGGCCGGCTAAGACCTGCATGCAATCAACTGAACGCATAAGTGAAGCTAAGTAAATTTTTATCTGCACTTTTATCAAATAATACATGATTTAAAGTAATTTGTTTGTGTTGCATTGGGCAATATCTAGCTGGAAGTTGTGACTCATTCAGTAGGTCTTATACAAGTGGTATTTTCAGTTAATCTTGTTAAAAAACCTGCATAGCCAGTGATAAGTGGGGGTCGTTTCCTTCATTGTTATTCAGTTTCTGTCTTATACAAGTGGTACAGTGAATTATTTTCTGTTTAAACTGTGAGCTTTGGCCGGCTAAGACCTGCATGCAATCAACTGAATGCATAAGTGAAGCTAAGTAAATTTTTATCTGCACTTTTATCAAATAATACATGATTTAAAGTAATTTGTTTGTGTTGCATTGAGCAATATCTAGCTGGAAGTTGTGACTCTGTTTTTCAGTAGGTCTTATACAAGTGGTATTTTCAGTTAAGGCTTGTTAAAAAACCTGCATAGCCAGTGATAAGTGGTGGTAGATTCCTTCATTGTTATTCAGTTTCTGTCTTATACAAGTGGTACAGTGAATTATTTTCTGTTTAAACTGTGAGCTTTGAAGACCTGCATGCAATCAACTGAATAAGTGAAGCTAAGTAAATTTTATCTGCACTTTTATCAAATAATACACGATTTAAAGTAATTTGTTTGTGTTGCATTGAGCAATATCTAGCTGTAAGTTGTGACTCTGTTTTTCAGTAGGTCTTATACAAGTGGTATTTTCAGTTAAGGCTTGTTAAAAACCTGCATAGCCAGTGATAAGTGCTTCATTGTTATTCAGTTTCTGTCTTATACAAGTGGTACAGTGAATTATTTTCTGTTTAAACTCTGAGCTTTGGCCGGCTAAGACCTGCATGCAATCAACTGAATGCATAAGTGAAGCTAAGTAAATTTTTATCTGCACTTTTATCAAATAATACACGATTTAAAGTAATTTGTTTGTGTTGCATTGAGCAATATCTAGCTGGAAGTTGTGACTCTGTTTTTCAGTAGGTCTTATACAAGTGGTATTTTCAGTTAAGGCTTGTTAAAAACCTGCATAGCCAGTGATAAGTGTGGGTCGTTTCCTTCATTGTTATTCAGTTTCTGTCTTATACAAGTGATACAGTGAATTATTTTCTGTTTAAACTGTGAGCTTTGGCCGGCGAAGACCTGCATGCAATCAACTGAATGCATAAGTGAAGCTAAGTAAATTTTTATCTGCACTTTTATCAAATAATACACGATTTAAAGTAATTTGTTTGTGTTGCATTGAGCAATATCTAGCTGGAAGTTGTGACTCTGTTTTTCAGTAGGTCTTATACAAGTGGTATTTTCAGTTAAGGCTTGTTAAAAACCTGCATAGCCAGTGATAAGTGTGGCTTCATTGTTATTCAGTTTCTGTCTTAAACAAGTGATAAAGTAAATTATTTTCTGTTTAAACTGTGAGCTTCATGCAAACAACTGAATGCATAAGTGAAGCTAAGTAAATTTTTATCTGCACTTTTATCAAATAATACACGATTTAAAGTAATTTGTTTGTGTTGCATTGAGCAATATCTAGCTGGAAGTTGTGACTCTGTTTTTCAGTAGGTTCCCACCCACCCTCCCTGTTTTTGTCTTGGTGTTAATCTTGGTGGCTTTGAAACTGCCCGCCCCTCTTGTAAATTTGAACTTGGATACTCCTCCTGGGCCCATCTCATTTGCTCACTCAAAAAAAAAAAAAATTGATCTGCTTTTACTGTATTTGTGTTTCTTCCTACTTTATTTTGCTTTTGCGTCATCTTAAAAGTACTCAATTGTATTTATTACTGCTTGGTGTAACTCATTCTAAGCCTTTCAGACCAGTTGTTTTACATTAAGAAGGTTTGTGGTCTGTACTGTAGTGGCAGGACAGGTAGCTTACATCCTTCTAAGTTGGGAACTGCTGATTGAGGGCTCAGTGTTTGTTATTCTAAAAGTGTATTAATTCTGGTTTAAGCACTTGGGCTTCAGGCCAGTTATTTTACATTAAGAGGGTTTGTGGTCTGCACTCCTGTGGGAGGAGAGGCTGGACTCTGCCCTTCTGAGCTGGGAATTTCTGGTTAAAGGCTTATAGTGCCTGCATATTTGAACTGCTTCTTACTGAAATTGGTACACCTTGTTTGCTGTAGCATAGACCAGATCCAGGCCTGCTGAATCTAGCTTTGTTTGTATAACTTGAGCACTAATTCAGGCATTCTTTAAAGTATTCAATTGTATTTATTACTGCTTGGTAGTAACTTGATTAAAGTGTAGCTATCATTCTAAGTCTTTTGGATTAAGCACTTGGGCTTCAGATCAGTTGTTTTACATTAGGAAGGTTTGTGGCCTGCACTGTGGTGGCAGGACAGGTAGCTTATATCCTTCTAAGTTGGGAATTGCTGATTGAGGGCTCAGTGTCTGTTATTCTAAAAGTATATGAGTTCTGGTTTGTGGTCTGCACTCTTGTGGGAGGAGAGGCTGGACTCTGCCCTTCTGAGCTGGGAATTTCTGGTTAAAGGCTTATAGTGCCTGCATATTTGAACTGTTTCGTACTGAAATTGGTACACCTTGTTTGCTGTAGCATAGACTAGATCCAGGCCTGCTGAATCTAGCTTTGTTTGTATGCTTGTTTGCTTGTTATTTCCATGAAACACTAATTCCACCTAAAACGTGGCTTTTCAGCACTTCTGTGGATCCCTAGTGATATCTGCATTGCTTACTGTACTTATTTCCTTGTTTCACTTGAAAGAAAGTTACTGTCTGTCGTTACCTGTAACACATTGCATTTAAGTTACCTGGCACTTGCTCACTAAAGCAATTATATAAGTCAGCACTAAAAAATTAAAAGCACTACACCCTCACAAACTCCCCTTGAGTACCTTGTTCCCCATTGGCCCTTTTTTCAATTATAAAGGAATTCCCAATACTATTCTAGCATGTCCAAAGTCTGTTGTCAATCTCCTCTCCGATCCAGCTGGTGAATCTGGGAATCTTGAAGCAATGTTACAACTGCCTCATGTACACAGACAACCCTCTCCTCCTCCCAACAAATTCCAACACATGTGAGAGATGCAACCATATAGCCAAACTGGAGGCTAAGCTCTCTCAACTCAGTACTGGTGTAACCAGTCAGGAGGAGAAGGAAACCACACTCACTACAATTCCAGTCTCACATAGACCTACAAACCAAACACATAAACACACAAAATAAAAATCTGCCTAAGCAGCAGAGACCTCCAAAGCAGACACCACCCCAAAACAAAACACATAGCTCATAAAGCCAGTGTGCCAAACAGTCACAGCCCTTAAGGCTAAACAACACACCTGATACACTTGTAATAGGTGACTCACCAGACTGAACAAGGAGAAGGTCATGGTGAGCTGCCTGTCGGGCGCTAGGATCCGCCACATAACACAAACACTCAGGTCACTCCAAGGCAAGTACAAATATGACTCAGTCATTGTCCATGCTGGTGTGAATTACCTGACATGAAAAGAGACATAGAGGAGCTCTCTGAGCATGTAGCCCAGGACCTTGAGTAGCATCTTACCCTCAACAAGAATGATGCCACAATATGAAGACAAGATGATTAATTTCAACAACTGGCTTAAGTACTGGTGTCATTCAAAGGGGATCCAATGCCTGTCAGCCTGGGATAAGCCACGATGCTTCACTAGGGACGGCTTGCACCTGTCACCCCTGGGCTTTCGGATATTGGCAGAGGCTCTTGCTACCCCCATAGTGCCTTTTTTAGGCAAGGCTCAAAAGACAAACCCACCTCCATAGGTATCACAAGGGATAAGAAACTAAGAGTAATGCTACTCAACGCCAGAAGTCTAAACCTCAAGATGCATGCACTCAAAATTCTCCTTAGCATGGAGAACATTGATATCTGTGCAGTAACGGAAACCTGGTTCAAGGCTCCCGAGAGCACCCCAGCACTACCAGGTTATACCTCATACCATGCTCCCCAAAACTTGGACCAAACCAGAAAAGGAGGGGGAGTATCAATATTCGTCAAAGATACCCACACCTCCAGGTTGGTGGCACAGCACAAAGCATCAGAGACTATCCATGTGCAACTAACAGTGGGTAAAACTGCCTTACAGTTTATAGCCTGCTACAGACCACCTCCCAAACCCAGGAACCCCACTTGGCCTTCCTGAGAACACTGGAAAATATGAAGGTCTCTCCAAACACCATTATATTGGGCGACTTCAACTACCCAAACATAGACTGGGAGCATTACTCTAGCTCCAACACCCTAGCTCAAAGGTTCCTAGAATTTATAAACTCAAATGCTATGGAACAACTTGTTACCACTCCCACAAGAGGGGAAAACATATTGGACCTGATCATCACCAACATGGGGACTCTATGCTCCAGACCAGAAGTGTATCCCTCACTGGTAAGATCAGACCATAAACTAATCTCACTGGATATTCACATCCTGACCCCACCCCTGCCCAGAAAACCACAGTGAAACTAAAGCAAATTTCACACTCCTCAAAACGGCCTGTGGAAAATATGGCCCAGACTGCAGAATCCTTTATAAATGCATTCTGTGAACACCTTCAGGAATGCATGGATCATGCAATCCCAAATAAAACCAAGATCCAATCCTCCAAAGGCAGACATCCTGTCTGGTGGACCCCCAGCCATAAACAAACTATACAATAGAAGGAGGAAGCTACTACATGATAGAGCAAAATCCCAAAAAGGGAAGTCATCTCTGATCAGTGTTAGCAAAAAACTATGGGCACTCATAAAATCGTCTAAGGCCAGCTTCGAGAGAAAAATTGCACAGGACACTAAGGATAATCACAAGGCTTTCTTTATTTATGTTAGGAACCTGGGTGGGAATTCCCAGATATGCTCAGAATTAGTCCAAAATGACAAAAAATACACCAAACCCACAGACATTGCCAACATCCTAGCTGACAGGTTCAACCAAAAGAGCAAATATCTATCCCAGCAGAGTGCTGCCCCCTTGACATCTCAGATGCTCAGGTAAGAAAAGCAAAAACACAGCATCAATGGGACCAGATGGTGTCCTGGGCTGCATCCTACATGAACTCCAAGAAGAGCTAAACTCAAACATAAAACTACTGTTCAATCTCAGCCTTACCACAGGATATGTACCCAAAGAGGCAACAGTGGTCCCTCTCCACAAAGGTGGTGCCTCAACAGATCCTGGAAACTATCGCCCCATAAGCCTGACTAGCTTAGTCTGCAAAGCTATGGAAAGGATCATCATGGACCTCATAAATAAAGATATTGGGGACCTACAGACACTGGATCCTACCCAGTTCAGCTTTGTTAGAATTGCTGGAGACATGTCAGACTCCAAACCAGTTACAAGTGGCGTCCCACAAGGCTCAGTCCTGGGACCTCTCTTGTTTGGTATATATTTCCTGGAGGTATAGGCCAACATGGAAGGACTGTGGCTGACCAAGTTCGCAGATGACTGCAAACTGGGCACCATAATCGACTCTCCAGCCGACACAAGCATCCTCCAAAAGGGCCTCATAGAAACAGACAACTGGTGCCAGAGCCATGGCCTCAAGCTAAATGTCAAAAAGTGTTTAGTTATCCCCTTTGGCAAAAATTACCACATAGGTGGTAATCCATTAAGTATGGAAGAAGTAATTAGGGACCTGGGGATCCAAGTTGATAGCAATCTCTCATTTGACAACCACGTGGCCAAAGTTGTTAGAAAAACATTTTATATAGCCCACCTAATCATGAAGGGATTCACATCTAGATCAGGGGAGGTCATCGTGCCTCTTTACTCATCCCTCATCAGGCCCATAATTGAGTACAATGCCCCTTTTGGGATGTACCTTACCAGACACCTGCAGCAACTGGAAAGACTCCAAAAGTACCTCACCAAGAGGATCAAAGGGCTCAAACAGATGCCATATGCTGCCCGGTTAAAGAAACTCCAGCTCTACTCTGTGGCATACCGCCTGCTCAGAGGCGATCTGTGCCTGACGATAAAGCCATGTCCAACCCGGAATTAATGGACATGCTGCACCTCAGAAAATCCAAATCCCATCGAGCTACGAGACTTGAACCTCAGCACTGAAATAAATAGGACATGCTGGAGGGACAGATTCATAACCCAGAGGCTCTTCACTCTGGAATAAAATCCCAGTCCAGGTTAGTCAAGAGGAATCTTGATGAGTGGATGGGGATCACTTCTGTGTCACTGTTAGACAGAGGCACAGTATACTAACCTCAAAAAGGGCATAGCAAAATTAATTTAAAGCCAAACACACTCTGGATATGCTTATAAATGCCCTAGGGCAGATAGCCTAGTATGAACCTATGAACCTATATATATTTACATGTATTGAGAAGTTACAGGAATTGAGATATAGTGGAGGTGCTTTATGTGCACGTCTTAGAGAAGAAAGGAGTACTCTATATTTACAAGTTTTGTTGAGCAAGTATAGCTGTAAGAGTAGAATAATTAAGTAGAGGGATAAAGCTGCAGGAGATTGCAGGGGAATTTGATAGAGCTGTAAGAATATGTATGTAGGCGGAATATAGGGCTTATGTGTCAGTATGGGGAGACTCTTATGCTTGAAGTGACCTCTCTTGACTATATGAAGAGAGAGACATGATTTAACTCTCCGATTATGTGTCCTAGTCTTGACAGGTATGTCCCTAGCCCTAAGCAGTATCCTACCCTCATCCAGAATGATGCCACAATATAAACAAAAAAATGATAGACTTCAACAACTGGCTCAGCTTTTGGTGTCAGTTCAGGGGGATCCAGTATCAGTCAGCCTGGGAAGTATGGTAGACAGACATCACTGCTTTGCTAGAGATGGTCTGTACCTGCCCCCCTAGGCTTTCAGATATTGGCAAAGCCCTTGCCTCCCCCATAGTGCCTTTTTAGGCAATGTCAAAACAACACATTTTCCACTGTAATAAAATCTAATTGAGACAGACTCAGGGTCATACTGCTCAATGCTAGGAGTTTAAACAAGAAACTGCACTCCCTGAAAGCACTCCTCACCTTGGAGGATGCTGCCATCTGTACATTTACCAGGACATGGTTTAAGGCTGCTGAGAGCACCCCAACTGTACAAGGCTACAATGCCTTCCACATGTTCAGACCTCAAAATGAGCATGAAGGAACCAAAGGTGAAGGTTTATCCATCTTCATTAAAACCAAATACAGTTCGAGATTGGTCAAACAGCTTGACTTTCTTGAACTACTCCATGTCCAGTTAACTACAGTGAAAGTACCATGGAACATCATTGCTAGCTATAGATCCCCCACCATGAAACCAGGATAAGCACACTGCCTACCTCGATTTACTGGAATCTCTCACCATACAGCCCAACACCTTAGTCATGGGAGATTTCAACTATCCTTCCATAGACTGGGGGACATACATGAGCAAAAACATGCTCACGCAGAGGTTAAAAAATGCTCTGTAACAGATAGTCTTCACCCCACACTAGGGGATCTAATGTTCTAGACATAGTACTCACCAACATGGCGGGGGTCACTGTACTTCCCTATGCGTGATGCCCTCCCAGGTTAGGTCAGACCACCAATCAGTCTCTTTGGACTAACCACTGGAACTGATACTGTCACAGGAAGAAAAATTATAAAAAATGTCACCAAAACTAGCTACAGCAGACTAAGTGATGTTATTAAACCTTCATACCACTCACAATCTCAAACACTAATGATCACTATGCAGAAGTGTACACGAAAGCCCTGTACAGACACTTAAGTGACTACATATACTCTTCTGTACCTGACTGGATCAAAACCAGGTCATCCTGTTAAAACAAGCCACTGTGGTGGACTTCAAGTATAAACAGATTATATAACAAGAGGAAGAAATTGTTGCCCAAAAGCAAGAGGAATATCACTCTGCAGAGGAAGAGTTCTGTCCTAAGCCTAATCTTGTAAAGTCTTCTAAAGCAAATTATGAAACTAAAGTCACATCCCTAGTCAAGGATAAGCATAAGGCATTCTTTAACTACATTTGAAGTCGAAAAGGGAATGCCCAACTATGTGCTAAACTGGCTGTTGATGGGGTCACTCATACTACACTGGAAGATATTGCCTACTTGCTAGCTGACAGATTCAGTCCAAACTTCAACCCCCTATCCCCATACAATATCCCAAAGTATTCTTGACACCATCCCTCTGCCCAGTACCTCTAGAGAACAGGTCATCTCTGCACTTGCCAAGGCCAAACACATGGCCTCAATGGTATCAGATAATATAGCAGCCTGTTTATTAAACAATCTAATACAACACCTAGTGGACCCACTTGGCATTCTCTTTAATCATAACTTGGAAACTGGCTATGTTTCTGCAGAATGGATAACAGCAACAGTAATCCCCTTGCACAAAGTAGGGGGCGGGCATTAACTGACCCTGGGAACTTCAGACTCATAAGTCTAACCAGCCTCATCTGCAAGGCCATGGAAAGAATTATCATGGACCTTATCAGCAAGGATGTAGATGACCACCAAATGCTGGACTCAACCCAGGTTGGCTTCATTAAGGGTACATCATGCTTAATAAACCTGGTAGACTTCTTTAACAAGAATGTTGCCAAAGTGATGAACAAAGGTAAGACAGGTCACACAGCATATATCGACCTTGCCAAGGCTTTCAACACAATTCTCCACACTGGCATCATTACTAGATGGGTAGCCAATTGGCTCAATGACAGAACACACTCTGTCAAAATTGGTGACTCTACCTCCATCGGTAGACCCATCACCAGTGGAGTACCACAGTGGTCTGTGTTGGGCCCTTTACTATTTGGCATCTATTTCTCAGATGTCCAGAACAAAGTAGACAGCTTTCAGCTTACCAAGTTTGCTGGTGGTTGCAAACTGGGAGCAATCACTGAGTCCCCAAGGATGTTATTATATTACAGGAAGGGCTAACACAAACAAATGATTGGTGCCAAAGCCATGGTCTAAATCCAAATGCATAAAATGCATTATTATTCCCGTTGGCAAATGGAATTCCCTACAAATTACAATGTTGACAGCAACCCCCTGAGTTCCAACCCAGTGGTGCAAGACTTGGGAACACAGGTTGATAGCAATCTGAAATTTTGACCACCAAGTTTTCACACTGGTAAGCATCCAGATCAAGGGATGTTATAACTCTGTTGGACTTGATCCTCATCAGACCACCGTTTTGCATGTACCTCACCAGACACCTGCAGCAGGTGGAGAGACCTCAGAGGTTTCCCACTAAGAAAATACACAGATTCCAAACCATGACTTACATGAACAGGCTGAAAGGCCTGTTACTTTAATATGCATCTTATAGGCTGCTGAGAGGTGACTTGTGCCTGGCCTATAGGGCAATCTCCAATCCTGCCCTAATGGAAATGCTGCACATCAGCATGTCACATGGCTCAAGAGTAACATGGTCTAGGAATATAAACCTAGCATGTGAAATTAACAGATCATGGTGGAGAGACAGATATGTCTCCCATACTACCCTATATACACAGACATTATATATATATATATATATATATATATATATATATATATATATATATATATATATATATATATATATATATATATATATATATATATATATATATATATATATATATATAGGTTCATATATTCATAGACTAGTACTACCCTAACTAGCCATTTTAATTTTAAGCCAGCCCAATCCTCCCTGTGAGACTCCAACCCCAAGACCTTGTTTTTGTAAGGCAATATATATATATATATATATATATATATATATATATATATATATATATAATGGAACAGACTCCCTATTCACGTAAAACAGCTCCTCACTGACCCTATTCAAATGCAATCTAGATAATTGGATGGGAGACCACAAATTTTCCCCTGGGGTGACAGCCATGTCCCTCAAGGAAAGGGCTAGCCAGTTTTGATCACAGAACAGCTCTGTTCATAAATGTGTTCTGTGAGCTACCCAAAAAAGAAGAAATGAGTTTACTTGGGATTAACATGGCTAAGCTTGTAAAGGCTTTAGGGTCACTAGCCTAGTAAACTCCTATGAACCTAGGGGGGTGTGGTGGGCACCTTTTGGATATATATTATGTTCAGAAAAGAGTAATTTATTGAAATTGCAAGTATCCATGTACAGACACCCCCCTTACTATATATATACTAACTCCAGGGTCGCACTAGTGGGGAAAAGGCCATATATAACGTTCAGTGAAATGTGTTTCAGTGAATTGTGCACAGTCAAATGTGTTTCATTGAAATGTGCTTTCAGTGAATAGTCCTAGATCCATATATATATATATATATATATATATATATATATATATATATATATATATGTGTGTGTGTGTGTGTGTATGTATATATATATATATATATATATATATATATATATATATATATATATATATATATATATATATATATATGTACACACACACACACACACGCACACACACACACCTGTAGTTATATCTATATATCTGTATATATACATATGGTTATATTTCACTACATCTCCCATCTCCAAACCTCTCCATGCAATTACATCGGCATGCACTACTGCCCACAGATGGTCAAAAGTTAATAAATCAACACTCGACTGTGCACGCACACGCACACACACACACACACACACACACACACACATATATATGTACAAAAACACACACACACATACATCGATAGCTATAGATCTACTTTGGAAGCTCGAACTTTCAAAACATCAAATTGTCAAAACCATAACAAAAATTTGGAAAGTTTGAAACTTCAATAAAAAAAAATAAAAAACATTTTTTTAAGTTTAAGAAGGGGGTCAAGCCCCCCCTGCACCCATCACGCTCCCTGCTAATTAAATATACTAACTCTGAGATCACACAACAGTGAAGAGAATGGTAAATTTCCCATTCAACACTGTACAGCAATCTCTATTTAAACCATTCAAAGTTTCAAAACTTCAGTATTTTGGTCTCGACCACATGAAGTTCAAGGTTTTGAAACTTCAAACTTCCAAAGTAGACTCATATATATCTATATAGATAGATAGATAGATAGATACATGTATAGATATATACAGATTAGATACAGATATAGATATATAGATATATAGATACGTGTGTGTGTGTGTGTGTGTGTGTGTGTGTGTGTGTGTGTGTGTGTGTGTGTATATCTACATTTACATCTATATATAGGTATAGATACACACAGGCTCACACACACACACACACACACACACACACACACACACACACACACACACACACACACACACACACACACACACACGTCTTTGTGCTTGGGAAAAAAGGTTCTTTTTGCTATAGAAAATTCCACAAAAATGTTATGGATTTTCCTTGCTTCTGTATACTCAGTATATCAGTTATAAAACAATGCAGGTTTTCTATACAGCTTTTCTTTTTTAATTGTTTTCATCTTTTGATTCAGATCATGTCTGAAAAGAGTCACTAGACCAGTTCACCCACCTGGTTGTCCGAAAAACAAATAAATAAAATATAAAGAATTGGTCTGAAGTATATGTCCGTTGAATGAAACAAATGAAACTTTGTTTTTATTTATAGATAGACTGATCTTTCTGAATAAAACAAAAAGTTCCTTTTAGTACTGAAAATTCCACATGGGAAAACTAACAATTGAAAATAATATCACTGAGAAATATGTGATGTACATGGACAGAGCAGAATATCTGTTTGCATACATGCATATGTCTATACTATTTATATTATTTATATTATTATATGTACTATTCATTCAGGTACGGTGGCCATGGTGGTGCAGCTGTTAGTGCTGCCACGTCACATCAAGGAGTTCTCTGGTTCTATCTTTGGCTGGGGTGCCTTCTGTGTGGAGTCTGCATGCCTTCCCTGTGGTCACTTGCATTTGCTCCAGTTTCCTTCCACATCCCAAAGACATGCTGTAGGTGGATTGGACACTCTAAATTGGCCCTAGATGTGAGTGTGTGCATGTGTGTGCTTTTTGTGGAAGGTTGGGTGCTGGGCTGGCAACTCAACACCATAAAAAACTCCACTGCTAATCATGAGCAGACAGGTGATCCACTGTGGCAACCCCTAACTGAGAAAAGCCAAAAGAAGAAGTAAACTATTCATTCAGGTATGTACACATTTCTTTGTCACTGTGGCAATTGTTGATTTTGATAATGAAAATGAAAAATTCCACATATTTAGTTAAAAATATTTATCAGACTTGCGATTTTTATCACTGGTGAACTGATAAGTGATAACTAAGTGTCTACTTGTGCAGCAGTATATTTCTTACCCTATGAAATTTGTCATAACTGATTATTGAGCTAATGAGCTTCTGGTGTCATTCTAAGGGGATCCAGTGTCTGTCTGCCTGGGACAACATGATCGACAGACCATGATGCTTTGCCAGAGATGGCATGCACCTGTCGCCCCTGGGATTCCAGATACTGGCTAAGGCTCTTGCCAGCCCTATAGTGCCTTTTTTTAGGTAAGTTCAAATGACAAACACCACCATAGCAGGTATAAGCAAGCAAAATCTGAGGGTAATGCTACTCAATGTTAGAAGTCTAAACCTCAAAATGCACTTGCTTGAGGTACTCCTTAAAATGGAGAACATCGACATCTGTGCAGTGACGGAGACCTGGTTCAAGGCTCCAGAGAGCACCCCTGCATTACCAGGCTATAACTCATACCACACCTTTCGGACACCTAAACTGAATGGAAACAGTAAATGAGGAGGCGTGTCCATATTCATTAAGGATATCCACACCTCCAGGCTAGTTGCTCAACATAATGCATCCAAAATTATCCAAGTGCAACTAACACTGGGCAAGACTGCAATCCAGGTTGTAGCTTGTTACAGATCCCCCAACATGCCCCAGGATGCCCACTCCATGTTTCTTGATATACTGGGTGATATTAAGGTACAGCCCAATAGCCTAATAATGGGTGATTTCAACTACTCCACCATCAACTGGGAAAACTACTTATGTACTAACTCATTTGCTCAACGCTTTCTTGAATTCATAAATTCCAGTGCCCTGGATCAGCTTGTCCATACCCCCACCAGGGGCAGCAGTATCCTGGACCTGGTCATTACCAATATGGGCAACTGATGTTCCATGCCAGAGGTCAGCTCATCGCTGGTCAGATCCAACCAGAAGCTAATCATCCTAGACATCAATATCCCACCCCCACCCCCCATTAAGGAAACCACCATAAAAAACTTCTCCATGCAAGCTTCACGATACCCATATGGATGGAAAACAGAGGTACGACTGCTGAATCCTGTACAAATATACTGTATAAGCACATACATGAGTGCATGGATCATGCCATCCCCAACAGAACCAGGACGCTATCCTCCAAAAAAAGGAAGCCAATCTGGTGGTCCCCTGCCATAAGCAAACTCTACAACAGAAGGAAGAAGCTGTTGCAAAACAGAGCAAAATCCCCTGATTGCAATAACTCCTTGGTCAGCCTCATTAAGCAGCTGAGATCCCTCATAAAATCCACCAAAGCTAGTTATGAAAATAAAATCATCACTGATTCTAAAGACAACCACAAAGCATTCTACAGCTATGTCAAGAATCTCAATGATGACACTCAGATCTGCTCTGAGCTACAGCACAATGGCACTAGATATACAGAACCAACTGATATTGCCAACATCCTGGCAGATATGTTCACTGCAAACTTCACCCCCCATCACCCCCCAAAGGGCCCATCCCTATACCAGAAGAATGCAAAGCCCCTGTAATCACAGCTGCACAAGTAAAGACTGTACTCTCCAAAGCCAAGAGTGCAGCATCCATGGGACCTGACAACATCCCAGGCTGTGTTCTGTATGAACTACAGAACTAACTGGTACCCCACCTTAGTACCATGTTCAGTCATAGCCTCACTGCCTACTGAATGGCGTACAGCAACGATTATCCCACTCCACAAAGGGGGTGCCACCATGTACCCTGGGATCTACCGCTCCATTATCCTGATGAGCCTGGTCTGCAAGGCCATGGAACATATCATCTTGGAGCTTATAAACAAGGACATAGGTAACTTCCAACCTCTGGACCCCACTCAGTTTGGGTTTGTAAAAGGTAGGTCATGTCTCCTAAACCTGATTGACTTCTTTGAAGTAGTCACCCGAGCCATGGATAAGGATAAGGTGGTGCAAACAGCCTATCTTGACCTCGCCAAGACTTTCAACACCATCCTCCACTTTGGAATTATAGATAAACTCACTAGACTGGGCATAAATCCCTATGTCATAAGATGAGTGGCCAACTGGCTCACTGACAGAACCCACACAGTGAAAGTAGCTGACTCCAAATTCAACTTCAGGCCAGTGACAAGTGGAGTACCAAAGGGCTCAGTCCTGGGTCCTCTCCTGTTTGGCATCTACTTCTCAGAAGTCCAGGCTAATACAGTGCCATAATAGAATCACCTAATGATGTGGACATTCTACAAAGGGGTCTCACTGAGACTGATGCTTGATGTCAAAGTCATGGCCTGAAGCTCAATGCCAAGAAGTGCATTGTCATCCCCTTTGGGAAAAACACTGTACCCATGAACTACCACATAGGTGGTAGCCTACTAAACACCAAAAGTGTGATAAGAGACCTTGGGACACAGGTGGACAGGAGTCTCTCCTTTGATAATCACATCACCACAGTAGTCAGGAAATCCTTTTATGTGGCACACTTCATCACAAAGGGATTCATCTCCAGAAAAAAAGAGGTAATTATTCCTCTCTACTCATCCCTCATCAGACCCATTATAAAGTACAATGCCCCATTTGGCATGTACCTCGCAAGACATCTACAACAGCTAGAAAGGCCACAGAAATACCTCACTAAGAGGATTACTGGCCTCAAACAGATGCCATATGCAGACCATCTCAAAAAACTCCAGCTCGACTCCATCGCTTATCACCTACTCAGAGGTGATCTCTACCTAACATACAAAGCCATGTCAAACCCAGATCTGTTGGACATGCTACACTTAAAGAAACCCCAATCCCTCTGAATCACACACTCCAGGTACCTAAACCTTGCCACCACAATAAATAGGACATGCTGGAGGGATAGATTCCTGTCCCAGAGACTTCCCATGCCCTGGAACAGACTACCCATTCATGTCAAGCAAAGCTCCTCATTAGCCCTCTTTAAGAAAAATCTCGACAATTGGATGGGAAATAGGAAATTCACCCCGGGGATCACTTCTGTGGCTCTGCTAGACAGGGGCGCAGGAAAATAACTTTATTGGGTGGTGAAAGCCAGGCAACGTTTTTGACTAGGCTTATATAGGCCCCATGGCCGATAGCCTAGTACCTACCTATGATCTCAGGGGCACTTTTTAAGCCAACCTATACCTCCCAAAGGTGAGAATCAAACTCTGTACCTCATGTTTGTCATGTTAGCAAGATAAACACCTTACCCATTTTTCCAACCCCAAACCCTCACAGCATTAGAATATGTATAATAGCAAATTAGGAAGGAGTCTGCTTAACATAAAATTGAGATTTTTTCAGTGGGGTTTAACAGATTGCTTGTTGTATGTTCGGTTATGTAGTATGATATAATGAGAGTATCCTTAAAATTATTTAAAATGACACACAGTACTGGAAATTTAACCACAAAGCACTGCAAAACAGCTGGACAGTAAAATACTAAACCTGGATTTGTGTCACTAAGTAAATGCAGATTTTTTTTTTATTTGTTACTATTATTATTAGTAGTAGAAGTAGTAGTATTTTAAGTGACAACATAATATGACAAGAGCACAAAATCGCATAAAAATGTACTGCCATCATATCTCTGAAGCAGAATTTTCTAAATAGTGACTCTCATGAGAAAACTGATAGTGAGCCACTCTGGCATCTGAAGTAAATAATGCACACAGAGCAGAGGCATGAAAGGGATACTTATGCAAAGTCCAGAACAACATTGTTACTTTCCAGGTACTTCAGGATCATAATTCACTCCTTAAAAGCTTACTGCAAATAGGCTTGAAATGTCATAAAGTTCACACAGTTTAATAAATACTAATGTAAAAAGAGTATAAAAGTTTATATTCAATATTTCTGTGAAATGATAAAATGGATCCATATGTAAAAATGTAAATAATGTGTGCACTTGTATTTGTATTGTACAATGCATATTAACAGTAACCATGCATGTTTCTTGACTTAACTGTTTTGTATTGCCTCAATGTCCTGTACACTATACAATGAATGCTGCATTAACCATATATGTGTCTTTACTTGTATGTCTTGTTTTACCACAAGGACTTGAGTTATACCTGAAAAGGGTCATCTTACCATGTTGTCTAAATGGAAATAAATGATAAAACAAATAGCAAAACAGGCACATCAATGGCATCTGTGAAATTACAAAGATTTGCAGTCTACTGTATCAGTTGCACAACATAATGTATAACTTTTCAGGCAACCCCAACCATTATGTTACTACAATTTATCAGTTTTCATGGCTCAGCAGATTATGTCACTGCTACATTCCTGGGGATGTCTGTCCTTCCTTTAAGGAAGCCAATATTGCCCATAACTAACAGACCCCACTGTGTAAATTCATTCCAACTGATTAAATGGCAGATGACATGGAAAAACTTCCACTGCACAATTTAGCTTATTATAGTGTGGATTCTTAACATAGTCCTCAAGAATTACCTCTGCTATAAAGCTTTTTGATCCTCCATGCAAATATATCATGTGTTCTGTATGTATTGTCTTATCAAAATACTTTTATGACATAAACAGCATCATTATTTCCCACTGTCAGTCCTAACCATTCATCAAGACTTAAAACTTCTGGGCCAAGTTGCATGGCTTGCATATGCAAAACTTATTTACTCTCATGATTAAATTGATGTTATGGGCCACCTAACTTTAGAAACCTCAATCTCCATTAAAAAAAAAATGCCATATATCTCGCAAATGTCCAGAATTTTGCAGAATGTCCAGATTTTTGACTCATATTTATGTGTCTGTTCCTCACAAAATATGTGGTTTCTGGCAAATTATTGAGGATTGAAGTCACAAAAACGAATGACAGATATTTCAGTTTCAGACTTCGTATCCTCCAGAAAATGTATGCTATGAAAATGTATGTTATTCTACTAATGTTCTGACTTTATACGAGCAATATTTAAAATCTGTCCCTTATTTTGGGCCTTTGCCACCCCTCCATTATTTTTGGTTTTGTCTAGAATTCTTTCGCTAACAGATGGAGAGGTATGTATGAACAACATTGCAAAGCATCATCCACCTGCCACTCTAATCAAAGATTTCTGCATTAAAATTCTATCTCATACTCGGCAAAAGTGCATAAGTTGTACCAAGATGCACTCAGATTTTATCCCACAGGGCTATGTTCTGTTGATAATAGTAGTCACAAAACCAAAAAGCTTGCATGTCTTTAATCACTTTATTTGCCACAATTGTAACCCTTTATAAACCTATTCGTTTATCTCTTTGCCTACACAGACTCTTTCAGTTCTGCAACAAAACAATTAAATCCCTTCTTTATCAAACAGGATATTTCACCAAATAATACATTTGCCATTATGCACTGGTTTCATTCTCGGCTGCATGAAAATTACCTCTATCCTTTACTATAAGTTGTTATACTTACATGGCTGTGACAGTAGTTCTGACTTCAGTTCTTAGACAGTTTAGCAGAACTGGTGATGGCCATGAGCCTTCATTCTATACTTACATTTTAGTCCTTCTATCTCTATTTAACATGCTAAAGATTATATGGTACAAAAGTGGCACACATGCCTCTGGTTCAGAAGACTGGGGGTAGGTCAAAAGCTGACATTGCTGTGCAGCATAAGGGTGGTGTTGCATTTTTTGAGTGTGTTGTCCCTTCAGATGAGGCATTAAACTGAAGCCCCATCTGTTTGAGTTGTTGGTAGCTCAAGTGGATGCAAAAGATCCCATGTCACCTATCAAAAACAATAGGGGGTTCCTTATTTACACAATCCATACATATTTACAGAATCAATAGTTATTTACATTCTTACTTATTTACATTATATATATTTTTCTATTATTTACACATATGCTATTTACAAATCATACATCACATACTCGTTTTACATTAGCCTCATCATATAAAACACATAATTATTGCTTTTTAGACACCACTCCAATTTCAACAACAAAAACCTTATTTTTTCAACATCATTGCCAAATCCAATTTTTCAATAAACATGATTTCCTTAACTCTCTGTTTCCATATTAACAATAATCATAGGATCATAGGAAGTCACTAGGCTACTGGCCCTGAGGCCTTTATAAGCCCAGCCATGAGTTTAGCCCATGTTTAAACAAGTCCCTGTCCAGCAGGGACATAGGTGGAATCCCAGGGGTGTATTTTCTGTTTCCCATCCAGTTATCCAGGTTGTGCTTGAAAAGGGTAATGAGGTACTTCACTTGATGTGGAGAGGAAGTCTATTCCACAGATTGGGGAGTCTCTTGGACACAAATCTTTCCCGCCAACAAGTCCTACTGATGTCACAGAATAGGTTAAGGTCATGCGTGCAGGTTTCTGGAGTGGAGCTTTGCTTGTGGATATGCAGCAGTCCCATCAAGGCGGGGTCTGCGATTGCTTTGTATGCCAAACAGAGGTCACTTCTGAGGAGTCTGTATGAAAATGAGTCGAGAGACAGGGCTTTTAGCCTATCTGTGTAAGGTAAATGTTTGAGGCCCTGGATTCTTCTGGTGAGGAACCTCTGTGGTCTCTCCAGCTGTTGCATATGCTTTGTGAGGTACATGCCAAAGGGGGCATTGTACTCAATAACTGGCCTTATAAGGGAAGAATACAGGGATGTTATGACCTCCTTGTCCCTGAATGAGATACCTGTACTTATGAGATGGGCCATGTAGAAAGCTTTCCATACAACGGAAGCAACATGGTGGTGAAAAGTCAGGTTGCTATCAACCTGGGTGCCCAAATCCTATATAGCAAACATTTTGTTTTCAAGGCTTTCAACCTCTTTCTTACTTTTGTTTCTATGATATCCAAATTGAATCACATCCATATTTAAATTCTTCACATCTTTAAATCCTTTCACATATTTCATAACTATAATCTTTTTCCATAACATTTTAGATCTTTTACATTCTAAAAAAACAAGTTCACAAGTTTCAAATTCACCACAATATAAACAAACTGTGTCTTTTATACTTTCTTTTTTTATATGGCGCATTTCACCTTCACCGGTAATTTTTGTATGGTCAACCTCCATAAAAAATCTTGACATTTTGTATACCTTTTACATCTTCATCCATCTTTGTAGTGATAGCTTTCCTTTTATCAATATTGAATTCCCTCAAAGGATATATCTTATAATACTTTTCTATAATCTTATCATACCATTCTTTTCTTTTGTTATCAACTTCTTTCACATTTCTAGTCCACAAGATAATATTATCTTGACAATTTCCCTTTTCTTTATTACATCTCCAATTTTTTTTTTTAACTGAAAAAGGTCAACCATTGCGTTTTATATTTTAAAAAGAAACCTTGTTGTCCTTTAAACATTTCATTACTGTATAGAAGTTTAATGACGCCACATAATCTATAGGATTTTTAAACCCTAAACCTCCTTTTTCATTTTTCACATATAGCACCTCTCTTTTCCCAGGGTTCAACCTCGGTCCCCAAATAAAAGAAAATGTTATATTGTATACATCTTTTTCTAAGTACAATGGAATGCTAAAGACATACACAGGCTAAATAATTAATCCTATCTAACAGTACAGAATTTATTAAATAAACTTTCTTTTTAAGGAAAGCCTAACAGACGTCCAAAACACACACATGGGTTTTATTTCCTCTATTTTTAGTTTCCATATAGAATCTATAATTTATTGTTTCCAGAAGTTTTTCAAAGGATCATAATTTTTTACATATTACATTTAACTCCACCAATCCTCGTCTCAAATCCTAAACTTTGACTTTTGTTTTTGCTTAATATGAACCCTATAACATGAATAACCTCTTGCATTTGTTTTATCACTGTATTCATACTTGCCACATTTTGTGTTATAATAATAATAATAATAATAATAATAATAATAATAATAATAATAATAATTTCATCTGCATAATTTAAGAAAATAGATATTTTTATCCCTTCATTAGAAATATAACTCGTAACAATCACTCTCCTTATTCATATATGTACATATAGCATTCATTACTAATACAAATAATGTACCACTCAATGGACAACCTTGTCTATTACCCTTCTCTAACTCTATATCTTCACTCACCCATCTGTTTATCATAATCTTCACTATATTTTACTTATATGTACCATATTTTATTATTTTTACTTTATATATATATATATATATATATATATATATATATATATATATATGTGTGTGTGTATGTATATCAAATATACCCCATAATAGAGTGATAAATCAAATGCTTTGCTTAGATCTCCTACCATTACTTTGCCTGAACATTTCTAACTACTATATCATCTACTAATTCCCTAGTTATTAATAATAAATCTTGTACTCTTTTATCTTTTGTAACAGACGTGCTTATTTACAACATTACTTATTTTTAATTCCATCCTTTTTTGTAATATTTTCATAGAAATCTTATAATCCATATTATTTACAACTATTGGTCTCCAATTCTGTATTTCTCTTTTCTCTCCTTTTTTTCATATAAACTTAATGATACCACTACATAGCCCTTTATACATAAAAACATTTATTTAACCATTTTCTTTTTTCCTCTAAAGTAAAATTTTTATACATCATATATTCCATTTTGTTTGGTCCTGAATCTAAATTCTTTACTTTTATTGCCTGTTCTAGTTCTTCTGTTTATATATCTCTTTCTAATTCCTTATTCTCCATGTCAGAAAATGCATGCACCTTCCATTCCTTCCATGTCTTTGCTCTTTGCTCTTTAAATAATGTCCTAATATGTTTTTTTGCTATATTCACAATCTCCTCTTGTGTATTATATATTCTACCTGAAGAATCTTTAATTTCTCTCATCACACTATTATTCTCTTTATTTTACTTAAATATGGTACAATTTATTAATTGTTCCTTTCAGAAGTACCTTTGTTTATAAAATAGATGTTCCATTTTTTTCCTATTCAATTCACATAATTTCTGTTCCTTGTTAAAAAAATTGTCATCATTCTTCTCTAGACAATCAATCATATCATTACTTAAATTATTATATTTTAGTTTTCCTATGTATACTTTCTCTTTCTCCCATGTCACATAGCATTTTTTATATTTCAATTTTAAATGTAACCACCATTCTGACCAATCTTTATAAACATTCTGACCAATCTTTATAAAATTCTTTCATCTCTACATGATCTTGTCATAATCTCATAACCTCTTTTTTCTCTTTAACATCCCATTTCACTTCATTTACACTTTTTATACATTTCCCTATTTTTATATAATCAAGATTTCCTTTTATCATAATCCAAATTGCCATGTGATCTGAAAACCCTGTCAGTAATACTCCTCGTTAAACTATTACTAAACTTTCTGACAATAAAAAATAATCTGTTCTTTTTTCACTTCTTCTAGACGTCCAAGTCTCTAGATTCCATATTTTTAATTGTCTGTATTTTATAATGTCCTTTAAGAAGTTTACATGATATGCCTTCTTGTTTTGTTTTCTTACAATACAATTAAAGTCCCCTGCTACAATTGTCTTCATATTAACTGCTACATATTGTATTGTCTTTCTGAAAGTCTCTTCACTCTCCTTTTTTATTACGTATGCATATATTGTGATAATTCTTATAATATGTTCCCTCCATCTTACATCAATAACAGAAATTCTATCTGTTATAGGTTCATAGGTTCATATGTTGGTATAGGCTATCAGCCCTAGGGCCTATACAAGCCTAGCCATAACAATTCCCTGGCTATTTCTTCCCACACTATTTACTTCCCTGGACCCCTGTCTAGCAGGGTGAGTGACGTGATGCCCAGGGTGAATTTCCTTTCTCCCATCCAGTCATCAAGGTTCCTTTTGAAGAGGGCCAAAGAGGCGCTCTGCTTGACATGTATGGGCAGTCCATTTCAGAGTCTGGGGAGTCTCTGGGTCAGGAACCTATCCCTCCAGCATGTTTTGTTCATTGCGTTGACGAGGTTTAGATCCCTGGAGCGTGTGGCTCTGAGGGATTGGGATTTCTTTAAGTGGAGCATGTCCAACAGCTCTGGGTTTGACATGGCTTTGTATGTGAAGCAGAGATCGCCTCTGAGTAGACGATATGCCACAGCGTATAGCTGGAGATTTTTAGATGATCAGCATATGGCATCTGCTTTAGGCCTGTGATTCTTTTAGTGAGGTATTTCTGTGGCCTTTCCAGCTGTTGCAGATGTCTTGAGAGGTACATACCAAACGGGGCATTGTATTCTATAATGGGTCTAATGCGGGATGAGTACAGTGAGACAATGACATCCTTTTTAATGGATGAAAAGCCTTTAGTGATGAGGTGTTACACATAGAAGGATTTCCTGACTGTTGTGGCGATGTGGTTATCGAAGGTGAGACCACTGTCCACCTGTGTCCCTAAGTCTCTTATCACACTTTCAGTGTTTAGTGTACTGCCACCTATATGGTAATTCATGGATACATGTTTTTTCCCAAAGGGGGTTACTATACATTTTTTGGCATTGAGCTTGAGCCAATGGCTCTGCCACCAAGCATCTGTTTCTGTAAGACTCTTTTGTAGAGTATCCACATCATTTAGGGATTCAATAATGGCTCCCAGTTTGCAGTCATCTGCAAACTTTGTTAGCCAGAGTCCCTTAGTCTTGGCCTGTAGTTCAGAGAAGTAGATGCCAAACAAGAGCGGTCCCAGGACTGAACCCTGAAGTACTCCACTTGTCACTTGTCTGGAGCTGGATTTCGAGTTGGCTACTTTTACAGTGTGGGTTCTATCAGTAAGCCAGTTAGCAACCCATTGGGTGACGTAGGGATTAATGCCCAGCTTAGTAAGTTTATCTATGATTCCAGAGTGGGGGATGGTGTCAAAGGCCTTGGCAAGGTCTAGAAAAGGTGTGAGGACCACCTTACCCTTGTCCATGGCTCTGGAGACTGATTCGAAGAAGTCAATCAGGTTCTGGAGACAAGATAGGCCCTTCACAATCCCAAACTGGGTGGGGTTCAGTGTTTGAAGGTTGCCAATGTCTTTGTTTATAAGCTCCATGGCCTTGCAGATAAGGCTCGTCAGACTGATGGGATGGTAGTTTCCCGGATCCAAGTTGGATTCCCCCTTGTGGAGTGGGATAACTGTAGCTCTGCGCCACTCAGTGGGCATGAAACCTGAGGTGAGGCTATGATTAAGCATGACACTTAGGTGAGGTGCCAGTTCATATTGTAGTTCATGTAGTACACAGCCCGGGATGTCATCTGGTCCCAAGGATGCTGTATTCTTAGCTTTGGAGAGTGCGTTTTTTACCTGTGTGGCCGTTATTACCGGAATTTGACAATCTTCCGGTATTGAGATGGGCCATTTAGGGGGTGAGAGGGGGGTGAAGTTGGTACCGAATCGATCTGCCATGATATTGGCAATATCCTTGGGATCAGTGTATTTAATGCCATTCTGTTTTAGCTCAGAGCAGATCTGAGCATTGCCATTTAGATTCTTGACATAGTTATAGAATGCCTTGTGGTTGTCTTTGGAATCTTTGGCAATTTTATTTTCGTAACTAGCTTTGGAGGATTTTATGAGGGATCTCAGTTTCTTAATGAGTCTGGTAAGGGAGTTTTTTGCATCCTGGGATTTTCCTCTTTTCTTCAACAGGTTCTTCCTTTTGTTGTAAAATTTGTTTGTGGCAGGGGACCACCAGATTGGCTTCCTTTTTTTGGATGAGAGCATCTTGGTTCTATTTGGGATGGCACGATTCATGCATGAGTGGATGTGCTCGTACAGTGCCTTAGTGTAAGATTCAGCAGTTGAACTTTCAGTTCCCGTCTGCATGGGTGTCATGAAGTTTGTCACTTCTAACTTGAGTAGCATGAAGTTGGCTTTGGAGAAGTTTTTTATGGAGGCTTCCTTACTGGGGGGTGGGGGTGGGATGTGGATGTTAAGGGTGATTAACTTATGGTCAGACCTGACTTATGAGGGGGGTGTGATGCAAGTATTTCCCTTCTCTTCCTGACTGTCTGATCCAGTCTTGGGTTGAGAGAGCTTAGCCTCTAGTTTCTGTATAACTGCATCTCTCGCATGTATTAGTGTTTTGGTGGTAGGAGGAGGGGGTTGTCTGTGTACATGAGGCAGTTTTAACATTGCCTCAAAATGCCCAGATTCACCAGTTGGACTGGAGAATACACCTGAAACTGCCCTTTGGACATGCCTGGATAGGTACAGTGAACTGTTTTACTGGATGGCTGTTAAGGTCGAATAGAGAGCCTTGTCCTTCTGTACAGTACAGGAGGGTCTAGTGCTAGGGTTTATAATTGCTTGCTATAAGTTTTGAGCAAGTGCTGGGTTGAGAAATGAATGGCTTAAGTGTTTAAGTTGAAAGTTTGTCTAGTTCCAAGGGAAAAATTGAGAGGAGACTTTGTGGAGCCGAGAATAGTTTTACCCTAGCTAACCGGTGCTGCCCGGCATGTAAAACCTGGCAAATACGGTATTTATAGCAGGGAAAAGAAAGCCCATCAATGACCTTTGTCACACTTTCAAAGACATCCACCAGAATTAACAAGCAGGATCTGCCCTTCATGAAGCCAAATTGGGTAGCATCCAGGGTTTGGAGGTCACCTATGCCTTTATTTATGAGATCTTTAATTATACGTTCCATGGCCTTACAGATGAGGCTGGGTCCATTGGCCTGCTGCTAGGCTACCTTTTTGGAGCGAAATAACTGTAGCTGTTCTCCATTCTGCTGGAACAAAGCCTATGGTTAGGCTATGATTGAAAAGGGTACTTAGTGGTGATGCTAGTTCATGTTTTAGCCTGTTTATAAGACAGCCTGGGATATCTTCTTTTCCCATAGAGGCTGTGTTTTTGCCCTGGACAGGGCTTTGAAGACCATGTCTTCAAATATGTCAGGAGGTGGGAAAGTTTGGGGGATGGCTTGTTGTAAGTTAGGATGGGAAAAGGCAGTGAATTTTCTCCAAACCTATCCACTGGCAGGTTTGCTATCTCTGTGAGGTCAGTGTGTATGATACCGTTGGCCACTAGGTTCTTCACATGCTTGGGCTCTACCCTTTAGGCCATGTACATAGCTGTAAAAGGCCTTATGGTTATCCTTGACAGTACTTGCTAGGTTTCTGTCAAAGGAGCTCTTGGATGATTTGACAAGTTGTCTTATTTGTCTGTTTAGGCTGAGGAGGGAGCTTTTCCACTGTTGGGGCCTAGCCTTTGTTTTCTTGGACAGCAACTTTTTGTGTTTATTTTAGAGTTTCTTAATGCTGGATGTCCACCATGGCAACTTGTTTTTGCTTGAGGATCTGGTTTGATTCTTTCTTGTACAGCAGTTTATACACTTATGCAAGTGACTGTATAGAGCTTTAGTGGAAGCTTCAGCGTAGTTACCATTTTTAGGTTGGAGTGGGAATTGGAATGCATTTATACCTTCACCTAGGAGACTATAGTTTGCCTTGGTGAAGTTTTTTAGTCTAATTTCACCCTTTGTGAGTTCTGGTGTTAGTGCCAGTTTGAAGGTGAGTGATTTGTGGTCAGTTTTAACTAATGAAGGTCCAAGAGTTGCAGCAGTGCACCTGTTTGACATGTTGGTAAGAACCAAATATAGAATGTTTGTTCCTCTTGTTGGGGTATGGACAATTTCTTCCAGGGCATTTGAATTCACAAAATCAAGGAACTTTTGTGCTAGCAAGTTTGGGCTAGAGTAGGTTTCCCAGTTGATGGTGGGATAATTGAAGTCCCCCATAACCAGTGTGTTTAGTAAAATTTGGATTGTCTTTGGTTTGGTTAAGTAGGCTTCATGGGTGTCATGACCCATGGAGGAGGATATATAACTGACTAGAACTTGAATGGAGGACCTGGAGTAACTGCATGGAGTTGTCCAGTCTAACTAGACATGAGGACAATTTATCGCTAATATAGATTGGAACACCACCTCCTATGGTTTACCCACATTTATTTTGTGGTCTAAAGATGTGGAAGGCATTGTATCCTTGCAGGGTGGGGTACTCTCTGAGGCCTTAAACCAGGTTTCTGTGACTGCACAGACATCTACATCTTCTAGTGATACAAGTTTTTCCAGAGACTGCAGTTTCAGTTTAAGCTCCTAGCATTTAGCAGCATGACCCTTATTTTGTTCAGATCGGTTAATTTCATGTCAGTAATGTTGTTTTTGCTACCTTGCCTAAAAAAGGCACTATGAGGGAGTCAAGAGCCTTTGCCAGCAGCTGAAAGCCTCTAGGTGCCAGTTGTAAACCGTTTCTAGCAAAGCAGTGAGGTTTGTCAACCATGGCTTCCCAGGCAGGCAGGAACTAGATCCCCTTTGAATGACCCAAAAAAATACGCCAGTTATTGAAATCTGTCATTTTTTGTTTATACTGTGGCATCATTCTAGTTGAGGGTAGTATGTTGCTCAATGCTTGGGACATACCTCCCTGGGACAAATACTCAAAGAGCTCAACCATGTCTCTCTTCATATAGTCCAGTGAGTTACTTCTCAGGTCATTCACACCAACATGAACTATGACAGAGTCATAATGGTACTTGTTGCTGAGAGACCTGAGTGCATGCATGATTTAATGGATCATGGCACTGGGACAGGCAGCTGACTGTGAGTTTCTCCTTGTCCAACCTGCTGAGTGGAACATCCATGTGTCTCACTACTGAGTCTCCAGTGACAAGAGAACTTGTTTTTGAGTGTTACACCTTATGGACTTGGTGGGTGAGACACTGGTGTTGCTATAAGCATGGGTGCTGTGGAGACTGTGTTAAATAAAGCAATTTTGTGCTTTGGAGGTTTCTGGTGTTTCAGTAAGTTTTTCAAGAGAACTTCCACATATGTGGATTCACATTTTTGATGTGCGTATGAGTAGCAGTATGTGTAGGAATAGTGGTGCTAGGTGAATATGTAGTGGTGGGTGAGTTGACAACCTTCTCCATGTTAATGTTTTGAGGGAGAGAGAGCATAGATTCTAGATTCTTGGTGTAGATACATCTCTCGCACTCTGTACTAGATTGTGTTATTAGCAGAGGGTTCTCTGTGTACATGAGGCATTTGCTACACTGCTTCAAGAGACCCAAGTCAACAAGGAGAAAATGTTGTCAAAAGGGATGGCAGATAGGCTCCTTGCAATCCAAGCTAGCCTGGAAAATATGCTCAGAACAAGCAAACCACTACAAATAGTTCCAGAAACAGCAGGCCTGGATCTGAACTATGCTACAGCTACTAGCTACCCTAGTTTCAGCAGGAAACACTAGGGAATGTTTAACATAGCAAAAAAATAGCAGTGAGACACAGACACTGAAAACAAAAACATTAAAACAGCAGAAAATTAGCCAGGAGGCTCTAAAGAATTACTTAAAGAGTTAACAAGTCAGTTAATTAAATATCGCTCGGTGGGAAAATCAGAGCAGGTAAAACAGGTAGCTTTAAAACATTGAAAAAATACTAGTAAATACTTAAACAGTGAAAACAACAACAAAGTTTTCTAAACAGGGAAAAAAATAATACAATTTGATTTCCAGGCACAGAGTAGCAGGCAATTGCAGTACAGCAGTTTAGTTTAGTACATAGTAAATAGATACAGTAAAAAAAGTAGATGGCAGGCAATAATAAAATGCAGTAAACAGTGTAAATAAGCAAAAAAAAAAAAACAGGCAATATATTTTTTGGCAGTTCAGAAGTTTCTAGTCATTTGGTATCTCAGCTCACAGTTGTGGCTGGTAGGTCAACTCAATTCAGTTTTGTATAAACAAGCTGAAACCCGCTCAAATGCATGGCCTAAATACCAGAAGCTAAAACTTGAAAAAAAAGCTCTAACATGATTCAAAAGGACCATTCCGGATGCTTATTCCAAACCCTAGACTGGCCTCCCTTTATCAGTCAGGTGGTCCCAAACAGCACAATTCTCTTACAAATGTGTAAATATGCCTCGTTCAATTCAAGATGGCCTGGAAAATGTGCTCAGAACAAACAAACCACTGCAAACAGTTCCAGAAGTAGCAGGCTTGGATCCGGACTATGCTACAGGTACTTGCTGCTCTAGTTTCAGTGGGAAACACTAGGGAATGTTTAACCCAGCAGAAAAAAATGTTTAAAACAGCAGAAAATCAAACAGGAGCCTCAAAAGAATGATTCAGAAAGTTAACAGATCAGTTAATTAATACTTCTTGGTGGGAAAAACCAGAGCAGGCAGAACAGATAGCTTTAAAACAGTGTCAAAATACCAGTAAATACATAACGAACAGTGAACACACAAAAAAAGCTTTCTAAACAGAATTTGATTTTACATGCATGGAATAGCAAGCAATTGCAGTACAACAGTGTAGTTTAGTACACAATAAATAAATACAGTATAAAAGTAGGTGGCAGGCAATAAAAAAGTGCAATAAATAGTATAAATAAGCAAAAAAACAGGCAAGTTATGTTTTTGGATGCTCAGAAGCCCCTAGTAGTTTGGTATCTCAGCTCAGAGTTGTATCTCGTACCAAACCTCAGTTCAGCTCTGTACAAACAAGCCTCTTTCTTCACATTCCCCCAAATGTCCTAGTTTTTTGCATTTGTTTCACAATTTTTTGCATCATGTCCTATACTCCTGCTTGCAAAGCATCTTCTTTTCTAACACTGATTAATTAAATGATGTTTTTCCACACAAAAGCACATTTTGGCTTTCTCCAGTATCTAACCAAGTCTATACAGTATCTCCTTCAGCATTAATAATACTTGGAATGTGCACAATAGAGTCGTTTTCCAGTTTCAGTATCATATTGAAATCCCACAATCCAGTCCATAAACCTCTATTATCATACACTTTGGATAAATTCAACAAATCATTACATAAATTTAATAAATGTCTTTCAAGGTCTCTTTTTCAACTTCAGGTCTGAATTGAATATTATTTTTTTTATAGTTTCCCTAAAGAAGCCCTTCAATGCATATTAGATCCACGGTTAACAATTTTTCTTTTTTTTTTTTTGTATTCCTCTATAAATGTTTCCATTATCTTCCCAGTCTCGAAAATAATGTCACAAAAATTATCTTTAATAATATGAATAAATGCTCTTACCTCATTTGGTTTAATCCCAAGCGTCTTAATCATTTTGTCACATACATTATATCTGTCCATTTGAGCATCTTCATTCTTTTTGATTCTAACTTTAAACAGTCAGTTTCTTTTAAAACTCATTTCTTTCTCTTCTCTCTTACCATGCATCACTTCTTTCATTGCATTAGCATATGATTTTTTCTCCCCCTGCATATCCTCACTCTGCTGTCCTTCTTCCTTATGTATCCTATCCATCATTTCTCCCCATGATATGTCAGTTCCATTTTCTGACTCATTTTCCTCCACCATGTCCAATAATGTATCATCCCTCAACCCTCATGACTGGAGAGTTGTAACAATGCAATCTTGTGTTGTAACTTCTGACTCAAATAAATTCTGCTGGAACACATTTTCACTATGAATATTAACTGCAGCTGACACGTTAACCTTCCTTTGGAAAGGCTCGACTGCCTTTTCCCTGACTCCATCATACCATATTCTCCTCTTGACCTCTCCTTCACCTCTGATTCTGTCTCCAATAAATCTAACACATCTGCTGTTTGAATAACAGCACCATAATCAAAAAACACCTTGTTGTTATCTTCTCCGATCTCCATGTTTGCTCAGACCTGCTTCCTGCTTCTCTGATCCACCTATGTGCCCAGACTGGAAGACAGGAAGCACCACAGTGAAAAGAGTCCCTGTACAGGAAAAGAGTAGGGGAAGTTCCTTGATGCACTAGACAAATTATAAACACCATTTCAGGTCACCTGGTCAACAACAGAATTAAAAATGATTCTGTGTGAGTCAGATAACCAGACTGCTCCTGCTGTACACTTGAAAGCAGGCACCTCTGCTTGAGCTTAGTTCTCTTATTAAAATGAAAGCCATACACAGCAATGAGCTTTTTTATCTAGTTATGTTCTGTATTTTATAAACAGTAGATGCAAATACCATGCTATTTTTGTGGGTTATGTAAAGTAATAGCTTAAAACCATCCAACTAATTATTTTGAATAATGGCACAATCATTAAAAATGGATATTTATTTATTTATTTATTATTTAGTAGCCACATAAATGACCCTTTTTAGTCATGACTTTAAAGTAAAGAAACAACATGAATATTCAAGAAGCACTCAACATATATTAAATAAATGCAAGATGAAATGTTTTTGAAAGGGCTTGGAAAAATATATGCTTGTTGCAGATCCTTATTTTTGTTACTGAGTCTTTTATGTACAGAGAAAGATTACAAAGAAAGAGATAACAGTAAAACCAAAGTTGCTTGCAATATTTACAGTAAATACATAAAGTCCATTTTGAATTTTAGCATTTTAGGAAACTAGCAGGACAACATTTAGAATAACACGCAAGTAAAGTCTGTCATGTTGGAGGTAACATTTTACAGTGACTGTCTTGCTGAAGTAAGTATGCTGTTTAATAGCAAATGGTAAGGCTAACCATTGTCCCTAAAGCTCTTACACTCAGTTTCCTTATGCAAGTATTCAGAGACCTTTTCAAACTACTCCTACCTGATAAATTGACAAGCTTCATATCACTACCAAAACCAGTTAACTCCACTCAATGCAATTAAACATACACTACCACACTGCAGCATCATGTAAACAGCTGCATTAATGTGTCTTGTAGGAACAAGCACAGAGCAAAACTCCAAAACAAATGTTCTTGGTGGAACCAAAATACAAGCTTGACAATAAAAAGAAGAGAACATTGACTGAAAGTAAGAAGAGTAATTCCCAGTATGATAGAGCCCTCATCACTGAACTAAACAAACTACTCAGGAGTTTACTAAAATCCACCAAAGCCAAGTCTGAGGATGAAATAGCACCCACGCCAAAACAATCATAATACCATTTTGTAGTTATGTTTGTAATCTCAGAAGCACAACATAGCAGTGTGCTGAGCCGATTGTGAACAACGTTAACTATACTGATGCTAAAGATGTAGCTAAACTTCAGGCCAATTGATTCAGTTTATACTTTGCTCCTTTATCTCCGCTGTCTATCTCACAAGATATGCCAAAAAGGTTTTGTACCAAGTGAATGGAAAACAGTCACAGTCATTCTCCTGCAGAAGACAGGGTCTTCCACAGACACAGGCAATTACAGGTACAAAAGTCTTACCAGCCTCATATGCAAAACCTTGACATATCATGAAATTAATCAATAAGGACATAGAGAACCTCCAAACACTGGACCTGTCTCAGTTTGATTTCCTTAAGGGCAGGTCATGCTTTCTCAACCTGGTGGACATCTTTGAAACTAACATGTGTCCACTGCCAAAAGAAATTCCTTCTATTTTGCGCAGCTTATAAAAAAGGATTGTGACTAGGTCTAGGCATACCTCTCAACCTGGAAACATAAAACATCTGGACAAAGGCCCATGAAAATAGGTACAAATCTGTGTGCTGATTAACATAAAATTTGCATACACAATTATGTAACCCCACCCGCCCAGATGGAATTGTGGGATACCAACTTTCAAATGCAAAATGAAAAACAAACAACCAAAATATGACCCCAAACCCTGTAGTAAATGGTAACCATTTTTTTAAATGATGTTTACTGGGAAGGGAGAAGATCAACCTTAGGATTTCGTTTTTGGTGACTTGCAGTATGTGGGTTTTGTGGTAAAAAATATAGGATTTAATGGTAGGCAATATTCTAATCTTAGCAAAATATAAGTTTGCTAGGTCCTACAAAATTCATTCTCTGTGGGCTACTGATCAGTGGTGTAGCTTGAGTTTGTGCCGCTTGGGGATGTCTTTGAGTTTTCTGCCTTTCTCCCCTCACAAAATCATGGTCAAATGGGGCCTGCAGCCCTCCCCCCTGCAGCCAGCCATTCAAATGTCCCATTACTTGGCTATTTCTCCCCATTTACCATAAACAATGTAATGTGCATACTCTTTACTTCTACAATGATTATTTGGATTACATTTAAAACTTTTATTTTGCATTTTATAGCACAAACACTAACAGACATCTGCTAAGCAAAGCAATATGGTCTCACAATGAAAATAGACTTAGCATTAAAACTTCTCTGCCCTTTAAACTCACATTCATTAAAACAGCATTGAAACCCACATTCAAAGAAAATTTATCTGGCCAGTGGCGGATAAAGATTACCTTCATGCTGTTTTCAAATCATATGCCCCTTGCACATGAAACACATGTGTTCTTTGATACACCTTCCTGATTACATTCTTCGTATAATACAGCACACTTGTCAGAGTATGTTTTAAATTTATTGTTTTAAACATTTTTCCAGTAAGCAATGAAACAAAATGCATGAACCAATAATGACAAAACTGCCCAGTTCAGAACATTTCCATCATAAAAGTCTACTCAGACTTCTGCAATTCACCAGTATCGATAAATATGCACAATCTCTGCAGAAGTAAAAGTCACCTAAATAATTCCACATTAAAAGACCTGTAAGATCTGTAACTAATGAAGAGGTTGCTGCTAACAAACAACTTTATATTTCATTGTTTCATCTACAAATAAAGTGTCTGTTGCTCTTGAGGAATAAATTGCCTATGTTATATTAAAAAAAATGATAAGCTAGCAACAGCAACACTGCAATAGGGAATGGATCGCAAACTGATAACAGTCTCAAAGTTACTAGTTATCTCTGCCAAGGAGGACATTCTCAGGACTGCCACATCCATTCCACTCCCCTTTAAAAGTACAACACAGTACAGTATCAGAAATCCATTTACATACTGTGGGGGTAGAACGCACAGCCTCCTGCATAAAAAACAAATGTTCTACCTGTTGCGCTACTAATAATGACACAGAGTTGGCATAAGCAGCATTAAACTTCTCTCCCCCTGAAGAACTATGCAGCACAAGAAATCTGGAAAAAGCCAAAATTTATGGGGGGGGGGCAGCAAAAATTCCAAAACTAGGGACACATTTTAAACATTGCTTGTATAATCATAGAAAAATTGCTAGAATCAAATGTTTTGTGTTGCCATGCATTTCCTGAAAGACAGGAAGACAAACTTAAATGGCTATCAATATTTAGTGAATTAAATTCTCACAGATTTGCCAGAAAACCACAAATTTTAAGAGGAACAGACCAAAGGTATGAGGCAAACATTCCTTGAATTGCAAGTGGTAGTGGTATGTGTAGAGAATTTACGCTGTTGCTTCTTGTACCTAAGGTGCAAGGTATGAGTCTGAGTAACTCTAACCACCAGTTATACCTAATTGGGGCATTTCACACACCCACACACACACACACACACACACACACACACACACACACACACACACACACACACACACACACATCTTGAAGTTTAAATGAAGCTCTTACAAATAATAATATAATAATATGAAGTTCAGCTAGCAGGAAAGTGAAAGTAAATACAAACATTTCCAGCTCACACACAAATCAAAGTTCAACCATTAAATAAAGCAAATATGCATGAAGCTCTTAAAAATAATAATATGAAGTTCAGTTCAGCTAGCAGCCATTAAGTGAAAGTAAACATGAATGGTTCCAGCTCACACACACAGCTCAAAGTTCAGCCATTAAATAAAGTAAATGCAGCTTGAAGTTTAAATGAAGCTCCTACAAATAATAATATGAAGTTGAGTTCAGCTAGCAGCCACCAAGTAAAGTAAACACGAACGTTTCCAGCTGCCGTTAGATGACCCAAAGCCTTCAATAAAGTAAAACTACTGGTTAACTTAACAGTTCAAGTTCAGCCCCACACACACACACACACACACACACACACACACACACACACACACAGCTCGAAGTTCAGCCATTAAATAAAGTAAATGCAGCTTGAAGTTTAAATGACGCTCTTACAAATAATATTATGAAGTTCAGTTCAGCTAGCAGCCATTAAGTGAAAGTAAACAAGGACATTTCCAGCTGCCGTTAGATGACCCTGAGCCTTTAATAAAGTAAAAGTGGTTAACTTCAAGTTCAGCCAGCCATTATTTAGTGTAAATCAACATGGACGGTCATGAAATGTGTGCCTGCATGCAACGGTTAGATATAACAGCTAGATAACCCGGTTGTGCCATTTAACAGAATATTTGAAGCTCTTACAAATAACATGAAGGTTGAAGACAGCTAGAAAGTGTTTTAGCTGGCAGCTCTTATGAAGCTCTTACAAATAATATGAAGGTTGAAGTTCAGCTGTTAAATAAAATGACCCACACACCGTCTAGGGATGTCATTGCCCCCCTTTACTCAGCCCGCATTAGACCAGTCATTAAGTATAATGCCCCCTTTGGCAAGTATCTGTTCAGACACATGCA
>NC_056726.1:897482628-897550128 GCF_019279795.1 Protopterus annectens | reverse complement strand
ATAATTGTGATCACAAGTACAGATTACTGTTTTGCTTAAGTTTATTTTTGTATGTTTGTTTCAACAGCACTGATGTGTTGATCTTCTCACTATGTTAGCTAACATGTAAGCATGGAAAGAGGTTTGTTGTGCAGCCACGTGCAATGCTACTAGACTTTATACAGCCGGAATCCCACACAGTGTTGTGCCTATGAACTGTATACAATCAGGGATGGGGCTCATTTATTTTTGTGCTTTATTCATGGAATACTATAACTACATATTTGGGTAAGATTGCATACAATGTCTTACCCCAAAGTATACCACATTTTTTGAATCAGTGAATCACATAGGAATTTGGTATGGCTGTCTATGTCATAATAGCCCTACTTCATGGCTTACATGTTTTATGAGCTGCACCCAAAGGGACTATAAGATATTCAGTTGCACTAAATACCCGCCTCCAGTTATATCCCTTTAATAACAAAATTATTTCTGATGGATTCCTGCATTTTATAGCAGTAACAGATATTAAAAGTATTACAATCCATAGGTTCATAGGTTCATAGGTTCATACTAGGCTATCTGCCCGAGGGCATTTACAAGCCTAGCCCATAGTTTTGTGGCTTACGCCACCCCTTTAGTATGGGGAACTATACCCATTATTTTGCTGTGCCTCTGTCGAGCAGTGACACTGAGGTAATCCCTGGGGTATATCTGCGATCTCCCATCCATTGGTCAAGATTTCTCTTGAACAAGGCCAGCGAGGTGCTCTGCCTCACATATACCGGGATTTTATTCCACAGCATAGGGAATCTTTGGGTGATGAATCTATCCCTCCAGCACGTCCTATTAATAGCCGTGTCGAGGTTTAAGTCTCCGCCCTTGTGGCTCTGACGGATCTAGATTTTTGAGGTGAATCATATTCATCAAATCTGGGTTTGACATGGCCTTGTATGTTAGGCAAAGGTCACCTCTGAGCAAGCGGTGGCGACTGAATAGAGCTGGAGTTCTTTCAGTCGGGCAGCATAGGACAGATGTTTGAGACCCTTTATCCTTTTGGTGAGGAACTTTTGTGGCCTCTCCAGCTGCTGCAAGTGTCGGGTCAGATACATTCCGAATGGGGCATTGTACTTAATCATTGGTCTGATGAGTGATGAGTATAGGGAGACTATGACCTCCCTTGATCTAGATGAGAATCCCTTCATGATAAGGTGGGCAATGTAGAAGGTCTTCCTAACTACTTTAGCTACATGGGTGTTGAATGACAGACTACTATCAACCTGGGTCCCCAGGTCCCTGATAACTTCTTCTGTGCTCAGTGGATTGCCACCTATTTGGTAGCTAGGGGTAACCTTGTTTTTCCCGAAGGGTATGACTATGCATTTTTGGCATTTAACTTTAGGCCATGGCTCTGGCACCAGTTATCCGTTTCTGTGAGACCCTTCTGAAGGATATCTGTGTCAGATGTGTTTTCTACTATGGCCCAGTTTGCAGTCATCTGCAAACTTTGTCAGCCATAACCCTCCTGTGTTTGCTTGTACTTGGAAAAGTAGATGCCAAACAAGAGTGGGCCCAGGACTGAGCCCTGTGGTACACCACTTGTGACAGGCTTTGAGTCTGACATGGCGCCAGCAACTCTGACCCTGTGGGTTCTGTCACTCAGCCAGTTTGCAACCCATCTTGTGATGTATGGGTTAACATTTAAGCTGATGAGTTTTTCAATGATACCCGAGTGGGGTATTGTATCGAAGGCCTTCGCCAGATCGAGGTAGGCTGTATGGACTGCCTTTCCCTCATCAATGGCTTTGGTGACTGTTTGAAAAAGTCAACCAAGTTTAGAAGGCATGATCTGCCTTTGACAAAGCCAAACTGGGATGGATCCAAAGTCTGCAAATTCCCTATGTCTTTATTTATGAGGTCCATTATGATCCTCTCCATGGCTTTGCAGATAAGGCTTGTCAAGCTAATGGGCGGTAATTTCCAGGGTCGGTGGAGGCACCGCCTTTGTGAAGTGGGACCACAGTTGCAGTGCGCCACTCCTGGGTGCGTATCCAGAGGTAAGACTATGATTAAACAGCTGTCCTAGCTGTGGGTTTAATTCCTCATTGAGTTCGTGGAGCACACAGCCGGGGACACCATCAGGTCCCATGGATGCTGTGTTTTTGCTTTGGAGAGAGCAGTTCTCACTTGGGCGTTGGAGATGTTTGGGGGCTGCAATCGCTTGGTATAGATATCTCTCCTTTTGGGGGAGGGGAGAAGTTTGCACTGAACCTGTCAGCCAGTATGTTGGCAATGTCTGTAGGATCAGTAATCTTCACATCATTTTGAACTAGTTCTGAGCATATCTGGGAGTTTCCTCCCAGGTTTCTAACATAGCTAAAGAAGGCCTTATGATTGTCTTTTGAGTCTTTAGCTATTTTTCTCTCAAAATTTGCTTTGGATGATTTTATGAGAGCTCTTAGTTTTTACTTATAGTGATCAAGGGTGTCTTACCTTTTAAGGATTTTGCTCTATCTTGTAGTAGCTTCCTCCTTTTGTTGTAGAGTTTGTTTATGGCTGGGGTCCACCAGACTGGACACTTGCCTTTGGTACAAAGAGTCTTTGTTTTGCTTGGGATTGCCTTATCCATGCAGTCCTGCAGGTGCTGGTAGAAGGCATTTGTAAGTGATTCAGCGGCTTGAGTACTGTTTTCCGCCAGCTCGGGGGCCTTAAAGGAGACCACACTAGTCTTTAGAAGTGTGAAGTCGGCTTTCAAGAAGTTCTTTACTGTGGTCTTTTATTTCAGGTGGGGTGGGATGAGGACCTCCAGCGAGATTAGTTTGTGATCTGATCTCACCAGTGAGGATACTTCCGGTGTTGAACATTGTGCTCC
This sequence comes from Protopterus annectens, assembly GCF_019279795.1. Taxonomy (NCBI): domain Eukaryota; kingdom Metazoa; phylum Chordata; order Ceratodontiformes; family Protopteridae; genus Protopterus; species Protopterus annectens. The sequence continues at coordinate 897,547,274 of NC_056726.1, read as the reverse complement.
CATGTTCATGACGATGAGATCAAGTATGTTTTCTCCTCTTGTGGGGATGGTGACTAGTTGTTCCATGGCATTTGAGTTTATGAATTCCAGGAACTTTTGGGCTAGGGTGTTTGGGCTTGAGTAGTGTTCCCAGTCTATATTAGGGTAATTGAAGTCACCTAGTATGATGGTGTTTGGTGATACATTTATCCCCTCTAGTGTTTTCAGGAAGGCCATGTGAGGTTCCTGAGTTTGTGAGGGTGGCCTGTAACATGCTACAATTTGCAGAGCAGTCTTGCCTATGGTTAATTGCACCTGGATGGTCTCCGATGCATCGTGGGTTGCCACCAGTCTTGAGGTGTGGGTGTCCTTGATGAATATGGATACCCCCCCTCCTTTCTTGGTATTGTCCGGATTTTGGGGCCGCAACGCATGATAAGAGGTAAAACCTGATAGTACTGGGGTGCTCTCAGGAGCCTTGAACCAGGTTTCTGTCACTGCACAGACATTGATGTTCTCCATACTGAGAAGGGCCTCGAGTGCGTGCATTTTGAGATTTAGACTTCTGGCATTGAGCAGCATTACCCTTAGTTTTTTCCTTTTTGTGTTCTAGGGTGGTAGGTTTAGAATTTGAGCCTTGCCTAAAAAGGCACTATGGGGTGGCAAGAGCCTTTGCCAATATCCGGAATCCCAGGGGTGACAGGTGCAAGCCGTCCCTTGCGAAGCAGCGTGGCTTGTCCAGCATGTCATCCCAGGCAGACAGACATTTGGATCCCCTTTGAATGACACCAGAGTTTAAGCCAATTGTTAAAGCTGATCATCTTATCTCTGTATTGTGGCATCATTCTTGGTGAAGGTAGGATATTGCTCAAGGTCAGGGTCATACCTGCCTGGGCTACATAATCAGAGAGCTCCTCAATGTCTCTTTTCATGTAGTCCAAGGAGTGCGTCTCAGGTCGTTTACACCAGCGTGGACAATGACTGAGTCATATTTGTACCTGCTGTTGAGAGACCTGAGTGCTTGCGTTATGTGGCGGATTCTAGCGCCCGACAGGCAGCTTACTGTGACCTTCTCCTTACTCAGTCTGGTGAGCGGGACGTCAGTGTGTCTGACTATGGAGTCACCAATGACTAGTGTGTCTGGCATTGTGTTTGGCCTTAAGGGCTGTGACTGTTTGACACTCTGACTGTGAGGTCTATGTGTTGCAGGTGTTGTGTTCTGAGGTGGTGGTTGTTTGGGTGTCTGCTTTGGTGGCCTCTGCTGTTTTGGTAGATTTTTGATCAGAGCCGCCGAGTATGTCTTTGTGTGTTTATGTGTATGATTTGAGGTTGTGATGGTACTATGTGAGACTGGGTCTATAGTGTGTGTGGTAACCTTCTCCTCCTGACTGGTCTTGCCAGTCCTATGTTGAGAGAGCTCAGCCTCCAGTTTGGCCATATAGTTGCATCTCTCGCATGTATTTGTGTTTTGTGGGAGGAGGAGAGGGTTGTCTGTGTACATGAGGCAATTGTAACATTGCCTCAATATTCCCAGGTTCACCAGCTGAGCAGGAGAGGACACTAGCAACTGATCCCTCGACATGCTAGAAGGACTAGACAAAAACTTTAAAAGAGATTCCGGGCGATGTGGGTGACCGAGAAATGGGGGTTTGCCTTTTTGGGGTGCTATCTATAAGAGTGCCGTATCAAGGTAATAAGTACTGTAGGAGCAAGTGCTAGGTTTAACAGATAGAGAAAAGTCTACTTGGAGTCAAGTAGAGATCTTTTTAGGTATTAGAGAAAGTGCTAGTAACAGGGATGCTTAAAGGTAAGATTGAAAAGAATGCACTCTGCAGTGTGCACTAGAGAAGTTAGATATGAAAGTAGGTAACTTGAGTTTTACCTGTTTAAAAAGTTAAGGTTTAGTGGAGAGTTATTATTTTTAAAACAGCAAGATGGACTGAAAGGGGTGGTTACTTTTGTATTTTGGTACTATGAAATACTGTAGGATGGCCAATAAATTTAAATAATTGAAGGGGTGGGATTTCAAAAGTGATGGTTTTGTGATTACTCACATAAGCCAGTGAAAGTAGAGAGAAATGAGCTATATGGTCAGATTAACATAAGAGGCGGGCAACTAGAAAGACACTGCTATTTAACAAGACTGCCTGACTCAGAACAGAGAGAGCTGTGGTCTCTTTTGAAGTTTTAATATGCTGTTAAAACAGAATGCAAGCAAAACACAAGGTAAAGAAAACAAACTACAGTATTCAAAATATAGAAAGGCAATACAGAAATACAAAAAATAACAGCAAACTAACCTTTCCTTCACAGCAAAGTGTAGCAGAGTCTGGATGAGCCTTTCCATTTTAGGAACTCATTTATTTGGGAGTATCTTTAGCTCTAACAGATACTAAAACTAATACAGAATATTTCAGGTTGCTACTTGATTTTCATATCTCTTTTTTAAGACTGGTTGTACCAAACTGCTGTAGAAATCTTCTAACTGCATGGTCCACCTTGGTCAGGTTACAGTAAAGGATGTCAGGAAAAAGGATCAGCTGCATTTGGAAGCAGCATTGCAGAGTATCAGTACTTTAAATATTTCATTGTTAAGTTTTCAACAGCCCAAGCAGACATAGATCTCTGAACTAAAATACGTCACTGCTGACTTCTTCTTCTGGTCTTTCCCAGTTAGGGGTCGCCACAGCTGATCACCTGTATGCTTATGGTTGGCAGTGGAGTTTTATGGTGTTGAGTTGTCAGCCCAGTGCCCAACCTTCCACAAAAGGCACACATGTACACAAACCTAGGGCCAATTTAGAGTATCCAATCCACCTACAGCACGTCTTTGAGAGGAAACAGGAGCACCCAGAGGAAACGCACATAACCACAGAGAGAACATGCAGACTCCATACAGAAGGCACCCCTGCTGAGAATCAAACCGGAGAACCTCGTGTTGTGAGGCAGCAATGCTAACCACTGCACCACTGTGGCTGTCTAAAATATGTTACTGGTAACAACAAAGAATATTTTCAAACACATGGATACTGCTGACCTGTGCCAGAACTGCAAATAAGTTGATCTTGACTTCACCCAAAACTTGTCAGTGCACTGATGAGTTGTATGTATTTTCGTAAGAATGAAGAGAGGGAAGCATGTTTGCAGTTTTGCATAAAAGAAGAAGGAGAAAAAGGAAAAAAGTAGAACTTAAGAAGAAGAAAGAAAATGATGAGAAAAGGGGTGAGAGGGAGGAAAAGAAGGCAAAGAAGAGGAAGAAGTAAGCGGAGTAGTTTTTCAGATTTGCAATATCTGGTCATAAACTAAGAATGTCTATTCAAAATCACTTTTGGGGAAAATATGCAATACTGGGCCATTCTTACAGTAAACTATAAAGCTTAAACTAGCAAGAGTAAACTTTGCCTCTTTGGGGAACAATAACATTTGATCATCACAAAAGGCTATGCCATGCCTCCATAGCAAAGGGGTCTCCTTCAAGATGTGGGTTAGATTAATTGTGAGAATCAGCAAGAAAGGAGGATTTTCCAGGACACAGCCTTGTCTTTCAGTTTTCTGGACCCAAAGAAGCCTTTGACCCTTGGCAAAACAATGGTACATAATAAATTGCAGTCATTTATCATTCAGAGTAAGAAACTAACTCATCCTCCAGGACATTTGTGGCTACATGGCGCAGGCTGAAGCTAAATTCTAAGCTTGCTACATGCTACATTAAGATTTATAATGTAACTGAAGGGAAACAAATGCTTCATGTATTACATTTTTTTTCCAGGAGTTAACAATATAAACCTGTTTGCACTGAAACTGGGTGTTATTTCTGGTCCAGATGTCCAGCAATACTAATTACCTGCAGTATAACTCTGGACTGAAATATGGGTTGTGGTTCTTCAATAATGCTGTATGTATTATGTATGTAATTAAAGCTATTTAATGCTGATAGTGAGTAGTATAGATATATGATACCTAGTGTTGTTACTCTTGGGAGCAAGGGATGATCAGGGAAGTGGTATAGCGCATTCATTCATAATAACTACCAGCTGGCTCATGGATAGGACCCAGGATTTTAGAATTGGATACCGCACCTCTACAAACAGGCCAGTCACTAGTGGCTCATGGTTCAGTACTTGCCCAATCCTTTTTGTCATCTACTTCATTAAAGTCAGCACCAATGTCAATGACCTCTGGTGGACCAGATTTGAAGATGACTACAAATTAGGACCAATCCCCGACTGACATTAATGTTTTCCAAGAAAGGCTAACAGAAACAAATAATTGGTGTCAGAGCCATGGATTAAATTTAAATGCCAAGAAATGAATAATAGTATCCTTTGTGAAGTCAGTTTCCCTGTTACCTTCCATATTGACAACACAGTCCTAAGAATCAATCTAATAGTCAGGGAATGGTGACTCATGTAGACAATAATCTGTCCTTCAACCAGCATGTGTCTATGGTAGTGAGTAAATCATTCTATGTTGTCCAACTTATAAACAAAGGTATGTCATCTAGGGCCAAGGAAGTCATCATTCTACTGTTTCATTTGCTCATCAGACATATCATTGAGTATAATGCTCCCCTTTGGTATGTACCTAACCAGACACATCCAATAATTAGAACTTCCGCAGAGTTTCCCCATTAAAAGAATACATGACATAGGTTCATAGGTTCATAGGTAGGTACTAGGTTATCAGCCCAAGGGCCTATGCAAGCCTAGCCAACAAGGTTCCCTGGCTTACACCACCCAAGTAAGTTATTTTTCTGTGCCACTGATGAGCAGAGACACAGAAGTGATCCCCGGGGTGTATTTCCAATTTCTCGTCCACTCATCAAGATTTTTCTTGAAGAGTGCTAATAAAAAACTTTGCTTGACATAGATGGGTAGCCTGTTCCAGAGTATGGGATGTCTCTGGGATAGGAATCTATTCCTCCAGCATGTCCTGTTTATTGTGGTGACAAGATTTAGGTCCCTAGAGCGTGTAGCTCGGAGGGATTGGGATTTCTTTAGGTGTAGCATGTCCAACAGCTCTGGGTTTGACATAGCTTTATATGTTAGGCAGAGATCACCTCTGAGTAGGCGATATGCTAGGAGTGAAGCTGGAGATTTTTGAGGCGGCCAGTGTAGGGCATTTGTTTGAGTCCAGTAATCCTCTTTGTGAGGTACTTATGTGGCCTTTCCAGCTGCTGCAGATGTCTTGTGAGGTACATTCCAAAAGGGGCATTGTACTCTATAATGGGTCTAATGAGTGATGAGTAGAGGGTAACGATGACCTCTTTTATCCTCGATGAGAACCCTTTTATGATGGGGTGTGCCACGTAGAAGGACTTCCTGACTACTGTGGCGATGTGACTATCAAAGGAGAGATTACTGTCCACCTGGGTCCCAAGGTCTCTTACCACGCATTCAGTGTTAAGTAGATTGCTGCCTATGTGGTAGTTCATGGGTACAGAGTTTTTACCAAAGGGGATGACACTGCACTTTTTGGCATTGAGCTTGAGACCATGGCTCTGACACCAGGCATCTGTCTCAGAGAGGCCCTTCTGTAGGATGTTCACATCATTTGGAGACTTGACTATGGCTCCTAGTTTGCAGTCATCTGAGAACTTCATCAGCCAGAGGCCTTCTGTGTTAGCCTGTACTTCAGAGAAGTAGATACCAAACAGGAGCGGTCCGAGGACGGAACCCTGTGGTACTCCACTTGTCACTGGTTTGAGGTCAGATTTGGAGTCTGCAACTTTTATAGCATGGGTTCTGTCAGTGAGCCAGTTGGCAACCCATCTTGTGACGTAGGGATTTATGCCTAGTTTATTGAGTTTAGTTATAATTCCAGAATGGGAGATGGTGTCGAAAGCCTTGGCGAGGTCAAGATAGGCTGTGTGAACCACTTTACCCTCATCTACGGCTTTGGTGACTGCCTCAAAGAAGTTGATCAGGTTCAGGAGGCATGATCTGCCTTTCACAAACCTGAACTGGGTGGGATCCAGAGTTTGGAAGTTACCAATGTCTTTGTTTATGAGTTCCATGATGATACGTTCCATGGCTTTGCAGACCAAGTTCATCAGGCTAATAGGTCTATAGTTCCCGGAATCAGTGGTGGCTCCCCCTTTGTGGAGTGGGATAACTGTTGCTGTGCACCATTCAGTGGGCACAAAGTCTGATGTGAGGCTATTATTGAACATGGTGCTTAAGTGGGGAGCCAGTTCATTCTGAAGTTCATGTAAAATGCAGCCTGGGATGTTGTCCGGTCCCATGGATGCTGTGTTTTTGGCTTTAGAGAGTGCAGCTTTCACCTGCGTAGTTGTGATTACAGGGACTCTGCATTTGTCCTGTATAGATATGGGCCCTTTAGGAGGTGAGGGGGTAAAGTTAGCACTGAACCTATCTGCCAGGATGTTGGCAATATCAGTTGGTTCTGTAATTTTCATGCCTTTGTGCTGTAACTCAGAGCAGATCTGGGTGTTGCCATTGAGATTCTTGACATAGCTATAGAATGCTTTGTGGTTGTCCTTGGAATTAGTGGCAATTTTATTTTCGTAGCTAGCTTTGGAGGATCTTATAAGGGATCTCAGCTTCTTACTGAGGCTGACCAGGGAGCTCCTCCACTCATGGGATTTTACTCTCTTTTGCAATAGTTTCTTTCTTCTGTTGTACAGTTTGTTTATGGCAGGGAACCACCAGATTGGCTTCCTTTTTTTTGAGGATAGCGTCTTGGTTCTGTTTGGGATAGCACGATCCATGCACTCATGTAGGTGCTTATAGAGCGCATTTGTGTAGGATTCAGCAGTTGTAACTGTATTGTCCATCTGCATGGGTGTCATGAAGTTCACTACTTCTGTCTTAAGAAGCATGAAGTTGGCTTTGGAGAAATTTCTTACTGTGGTTTCCTTAATGGGGGGTGGGGGTGGAATGTGGATATCAAGGGTGATTATCTTATGGTCGGATCGGACCAACGAGGAGTTGACTTCAAGTGTGGAACACCGTTCACTCATGTTGGTAATGACTAGGTCTAGGATATTGTTGCCCCTGGTGGGGGTGTGGATAAGTTGATCTAGGGCATTGGAGTTTATGAATTCCAGAAAGTGTTGCGCTAAGGAGTTAGTACATAGGTTCATAGGTTCATAGGTTTATACTAGGCTATCTGCCCTAAGGCATTTATAAGCCTAGCCCAGAGTTTTTGTGGCTTACGCCACCCCTTATGTTAAAAAATACTGTGCCCATTAGTTTGTTGTGCCTCTGTCCAGCAGTGACACAGAGATGATTCCCGGGGTAAACCTATGATCTCCCATCCACCGGTCAAGATTTCTCTTGAACAAAGCCAGCGAGGTGCTCTGCCTCACATGGACCAGGATTTTATTCCACAACATAGGGAGTCTCTGGGTGACAAATCTATCCCTCCAGCATGTCCTATTTATATCCGTGCTAAGGTTTAAGTCGCTTGCTCTAGTGGATCTGGTAGATTTGGATTTTTTGAGGTGGAGCATGTCCATTAATTCCTGGTTGGACATGGCCTTGTATGTCAGGCACAGGTCACCTCTGAGCAGACGGTATGCGACTGAATAGAGCTGGAGTTTCTTCAGTCTGGCAGCATATGACAGATTTTGGAGTCCCTTTATCCTTTTGGTGAGGAACTTTTGGGGTCTCTCCAATTGCTGCAGGTGTCGGGTGAGATACATCCCGAATGGGGCATTGTACTCGACCATTGGTCTGATAAGTGAAGAGTACAGGGGAACAATGACCTCACTTGATCTGGATGTGAATCCCTTCACATGAGTAGTTTTCCCAGTTAATGGTGGGGTAGTTGAAGTCACCCATTATTAGGGTGTTTGGTTGAACCCTGATATTTTCCAGTACATCAAGAAAAGAGGAGTGGGAATCCTGGGGCATGGTGGGGGATCTGTTGCAAGCTACAATTTGGATTGCAGTTTTGCAAAGAGTTAGTTGCACTTGGATAACCCCGGATACATTATGCTGAGCAACTAGCCTGGAGGTGTGGATATCCTTAATGAATATGGACACACCCTCACCTTTGGTGTTTCGGTCCAGGTTATATGGCCAAAAAGTGTGGTATGAGTTATAGCCTGATAATGCAGGGATGCTCTCTGGAGCCTTGAACCATGTCTCAGTCTCTGCACAGATATCAATGTTCTCCATTTTAAGGAGTGCCTGGAGTGAGTGCATTTTGAAATTTAGACTTCTAGCATTGAGTAGCATTACCCTCAGTTTTTGCTTGCCTGTTACTGTTATGGTGGTGAATTTGTTACTTGAACCCTGCCTAAAAAAGGCACTATAGGGGCAGCAAGAGCCTTAGCCAGTATCCAGAATCCTAGGGGCGACAGCTGCAAGCCAACTGTGGCAAAGCATCGTGGTCTTTCGACCATGTCATCCCAAGCAGACAGATACTGGATCCCCTTTGAATGACACCAAAAGCTTAGCCAATTGTTGAAATCAATCATTTTGTCCTTGTACTGCGGTATCATTCTGGGTGATGGCAGAATGCTACTCAGGCCTAGAGTCATACATGCCTGACCATAAATAACATGTCCTTGGTACACCACCTTAAAGTCTTATCACTGTATTCTGCCTATTATAGGCTGTTGAGGGGAGATCTCTTCCTGGCATGCAAAGTATCTTTGGACACCACTCTGATGGACCTCCTTCATATCTGCAAAACATAAAGCACCAGAATTAGCAATTCTAAAGACTTAAACCTTGACATTGATATAAATAGGACTTGTTGGAGAGACAGGTATGTATCCCATCATGCTTCTCAACTTTCCAGATTTTTGTAGAATGTCCAAACTTTTGCCTCATATTTTTGGTCTGTTTTACATAAAAGTTTTGGTTTTCTGTTAAATCAAAATCACTGAAGATTGAAGTCACTAAATCATGACAGTTGACAGTCATTTTGAGTTTCAGACTTTATATCCTTCAGAAAATACATGCTTATACAAATCCTGTTATTCTGGCAGCGTTCTAAATTTATCAGAGCAATAATTAAACTCTTTCCCTATTTTGGCCTCTTGTCCCTGCATGTCCAAATTCCCTGCTGTAAGAAGTTGAAAGGTATGCTTACCATTCATGTGAAGCAGACTTCTTACCTAACCCATTTCAAGTGTAACTTGGACAAATGGATGTGGCACTGGAAATTCTCACCCCTGGTTTGGCATCTGTATCTTTAATGGACATAGGCAGACTCTAAATGGGCCAACTTCCACACCCTTGTTTGTACTATCAAGGGTACCAGAACTTGTCAGAGATTTGTGATGCATGGCTACCCTTAAAAAGGCCCCAGTGGGCATTAGTCTAGTACATGCCTATTAACCTCCATACTGCAGTGATTACTTAGTGTGATCTAGAGTCTTAGTAGAGGTGCTGTTATTAGTAATGATTTTCTCACCTGAACACTATGGGTTATCTTCTGTGGTCCAGACTTGGATACTAGTATACAAATACTTATGTATAGCCCTGATCTACCTACAGGTTTAAAAATTAAGAGCAGAGTTTCACAAGGACGTATGGCCCTGAAAGCAGGTGTGACACATGGAATGTACATTGCTCAATCATACTGCATCCAGTGTTTATCCATTATCCACATACATAGGGGAATCATGTAGTCTGATTATTTTTGCTTATGAAGATCCTCTTGTCTTGCCAGGTGATGACTTTACTAGTGCCATATCATTATGTTTATTGAAAAACAAACATGATAACAGGTCAGCACAATTTCCTCCCAGCCTGCAGAACATGGTGAATCATGTTTATTACAGGTTCATAGGAGGTTACTAGGCTAACAGCCCTAGAGCCCTTACAAGCCTAGCCATATTTATCCAGAGTTATCACAATTGTCAGTGGTTAAGAGAGTGAACTTCGCAGAGGTAAGGGTCTATGGTAGTTAATACTGACTTCCTCTGTCCAAGAAGGCCATGGCACCACCACAAGAGTGAATTTGCAGTCACCCATCCACTGATCTTGGTTGTGTTTGAAGAGGGTCAAGGAGGAACTCTCTTTCACATGAACTAGAAGCTTGTTCTGGAGGAGTGGAGGTCTCTGGGAAATATTTCTCTCTCTCTCCAGCATGACCTGTTCTTGTCAGAGGCTAGGTTAAGATCCCTGGAGTGAGTGACCCTCCTGCAGTTTGTTTTATGAATGTGTAGCATTTTCATCAGGGACAGGTCAGAGACTGCCCTGTAAGACAGGCACATGTCACCCCTTAGCAACCAGTAGGAGACAGAGTACAGTAACAGAGCTTTCAGTCTTTTAGTGTACAACTTGTTTTGTGTACCCTGTAATTTCTTGGTGAGAAACCTCTGTGTTCTCTCCAATTGTTGCAGGTGTCTGGTAAGGTACTTGCAAAAGGGAGTGTTGTACTCAATTACTGGTCTGATGATAGCTGAGTATAATGGAATTATAACATCCTTAGATCCTGATATAATACCTTTACTTATAAGATGTGCCACATAGAAGGATGTCCTTACTACTGTGGATAAGTGGTGGTCAAAGTTTAGATTGCTATCAACCTGAGTACTCAGATCATGTACCACTGGGTCTATGCATAGGGGGTGCTGTCTTTAATGTAATTAGCAGAAATGTCAATTTTCTCAATAATGTTTTTTTTTTTTTTTTTTTTTTTTTTTGCATATGGCTTTAATCCATGGCTTTGGCACCAGTCATTTGTCTTTGTTAACCCTGTCTGTAATATATTAACATTATTGGGGGACTCAGTGATTGCTCCCAATTTGCAATCATCAGAGAATTTTGTCTGCCACAGGCTGTCCACGATTGCCTGGACTTCTGACCAATAATTCTAAACAGTAAGGGGCCCAACACAGAACCCTGTGGTGTGTCACTGATGACTGGTCTTCTGCAAGAGGTGAAATTACCCACTTTGACAGCATGCATCCTGTTGGTGAGCCAGTTGGCTACCTATCTGGTAATGTAGGGGTTAATTAGGTCAAAGATGTTGTCAGAGTCACTGATGCTGAGGCGGTTACCTGTTCTCAACAGCTTATGAACAGCTTTCAGACTCAGATGGTGTACACTGACACTCGGTTAGAAATATGTTATCTAATACTGAACTGTTTAAGGAAAGATGTTTGGCCCATAGGTTATTAGGTAACCAGATCATATGGGGTTACTTAATGCTGTTCATTTTCAAATGTCTCAGAGATATGACATTGCAAGGTTAACAAAGGTTCAGTCATTGCCACTGTATTAATTGTAGCTTTATTTGTTCTAATATACTGGCAGTTTCTTGGGTATTAAGAGCTTATATAATTTAACATAGACAGAGTCTGAATGCACCTGTAAGTAAGGAGAAGCAATGTACAGATTATAAAAGGGCAAGCATCTTACAGATTATTTACCATCAATGCTAGTCTGAATTCATATTGTCTATATTACATGAAAATCCCACAGAATGTTGACAGATCTTTCTGTGGAAAGACTAGATGACCTTTGTCCACTGCACATCGATGACATTCAAAGCTTGTCCCTTTATTGCAACTGATGAGATATAGTTTATTTTTGAAGTTATTATTTATAAGAAAATACAACACGACTGCATGAAGATCTCATTATCTACTGTCAAGTTCAGCCCAAAGTTGATTACAATTGATATTCAGCTTCAGAACAACACAGTTTTAGATGCTGCAGTGTACTACTCCCACCAATATCCACAACCACCTTTCTTGACTTCCTCAGATCCCTAGCCTTCCAAGTCAAAATCATAATAAAACTAATATTATTTTACTCCTTGATTTAACAGCAGTTTCACAGGTCCTTCGGACTTGACCTTAATTGATATTTGATTGACCTTAACATCTATGCCCACCACTGGTTATCACTTCCTACTTGACCTAGTAGCCAAAACAAAAAAAAAAAAAATCCAAGAAAATCCATTTTATCAAGGGCCTGCCTCCTAATATCAGTAACTACTTTGCACTTGTATCCTGCTGGAGGGGGCGACAAGCTTCTGCATACCCTTTTTTATGCTAAAGACATATTTGCTATTAGTATCTATGCCTTCCAAATGCCCCTAAGTTCATTAGCTGGATATCCTTTACCAGTCTTTTTCCATTGACTCAGCAACATACATTCTTCTGTTACCTTATATACTTTTAAAACTTGTTCTTTCCAGATAGACATACCTCCTTTGTTCAAACAGAGATAGCTGAACGGCATAAGATCTTATTGGTTTACTAAAACAAACTAAAAAAGGAAACATACTCATTAATCACCAGACTGCTTCCTTTATACTACCCTTCAGGACCAGGCAATCAAATACATTAGAAAGTAAAAAGCCATTTATAAACATCAAATGTTACCTGTTTCTTTTATGACCCCAACATATTGTGTTATGAAAATAACAAAGCAAGTAAGAGAAACAAAAATTAATTTAAGCATCTCTTTCAGTCCAGATATTTTTTTCAGGAATGCATTCCACCTTTTCTTCCTAAAAATAATGAATATAAAGGAGAGACCCCCACCAAGACAACTCGACAGATACGGCACCTATCCGTGTAGTGACTTATCCCCCTGCTTCTACTGTAAATACATGGCAGGCACGGACCGCTTCTACTGCCCCAACAACAAAAAAACAATAACCACAAGAGCATTTGGAGGCTGCAACACAGAAGGTGTGGTCTACAGAGCAAACTGCTGCAAATGTCAAGCCTTCTACGTGGGCAAGACCATCAATGCCCTCAAAACCAGGATTGCCAAACACCTATATGACATCAGGCACAAGATACCGACAAATAAACTAGCAACACACGCAACAAAAAAAAACAGGACATAAAAGATTTAAGTTCCTGATACTCGAACAGCTGGAGAAGATCCCTTTCAATGGGGACTTCAATTCAAGATTAGAGAAAAAAGAACTTATCTGGCAGATACAACTTGAAGCAAGGCACCCTCCGGGTCTCAACTACATGGAGACCATCACCCCAGTCCTGAACCTCAGGGCACTTAACCATGCTAACTACAACTAATTGGCTCCTAGTAAGATATGCTATATATTTCGCTCACTGTTTTCTCACTGGTATAAGGCATAATGTATTCATTTTTTGAACATTAATTGTTTATAAGCAGAACTAAAATTACAGTAAGTTAATGTATCAGCCCTCACAAAAGTTACAATTGTTAGCTCAACTTTTAATTATTTTTAATTTAAAAGGTAAAATTTCAATATCAAACTACAGTTAACTTTTTACTACCTAATGTATGCTCTCCCTGATGAAGGAGCGGCAGACAGGCTACCTTCCTATCTGCCCTGAAAGTGCCGGACATCTCAGAATCATTCTCAGAACCAAGCTTGCTTCCATAGTTTTTCAGATGGTAGTGGCAAGTCTAAATTTAGAACTATAGTCAGCAACCCCAGAGTTTTACAGTTCAATTTTAATTTTAAATTTAATTTTAATTTTTTATTTTTATTTTTTATTATTATTTTTTATTTTTTGGTTACATTTACATTTAAATTTAAGTTTTAGTACAATTTTTTTCAAACATAGGTATAATCGTGACAAAGCAAAAGGCTCCAACGCATAGCTAGAGGTTAAGAATGGCACATATGAACAAGTAGCTGGTTAATAAAAAGGAACTAAATAAGAGGAATGAGATGCTTCCAACTAGGTCCGTCTTCACCTTGTAGGCCTACTAAGGCCACACCCCCAACTAGTCACTTCTCATTGGATATCTCTCAACCACGCCCCATCCACAGGAGCATAAAAGCAGCACAGCAACAGCTCTCAGGTCATTCTGACCAGCGCTTGGGGAGCGCACAAATAGTCCTTTTTAGGACTCACACATAGGAAAAGAACCGAAGATCTGTTCAAGAAGAAGGACAATGGAGATCGACACCACCGCGGAACACCGAAGGACACAAGAGCAGCTCTTCCCAGAGCCCATTGTGTCCATACACAAAACAGCTCTTTTCAGAGCTCACGTGGATCTGCACCTTACACCAAACAGCTCTTCTCAGAGCTCACAGTACACCAAACAGCTCTTCTCAGAGCTCACAGAGATCTGCAAAAGCTCTGGTAAGAGCAACCAGAGACACATTGAAGAATAAAACAAAAACGTTCTTATTAGAGCTACCACCAACACCTGATCGGGCATTCAAAACACAAATCGGCCCTTCTCAGAGCTCACAGAAATCTGTATCAGCTTCGGTAAGACCAGCCGGAAACACAGACACAGCCGTGAACCAAACAAAACAGTTCTTTTTAGAACTACCGCATCTGCCCGAAAGGGCATTCTAAACACAAAACAGCTCTTCTCAGAGCTCATAGAGATCTGTAACAGCTCTATATAGAGCTCCAACTGCCCACAGGGCTAAAACAGCTCTTTTTAGAGCTAGCTCCACCACCGACTACACGTAGAAATCTGTTCACCATTTAGGATCAAGAGTGAAAGGCTTTGTAAAATTGGTTATTCCTTCCCTCCGGGCAGGCATCACTCAGGATCGAAAACCCAAGAGGTCCACACCTATTTTTCTGGTTTTATAAAGGAAATATAAGGAAAACCAGATGATAAACTTTTTGAAAATCTTCCTCTTCATTTGAGTCTGGGAAGCCATGACCTACAGTTTTATCAATGTATGCAGTGATTGCTTATCAAGTTTGCCACCAATTCAACTGATGCCAAATCCAGCACACATTCCATTCCCTCTGGAAACAAGTGACCATAGCCCCTATTCCCCAAATCCCACTCCCTTCTAATAATTTTAACTCCAGGCCCATCTTACACCTTACAAAGTACTCAAAAGAACCACTGCTGGCCAAACCAGTACATACATATGCGACATCCATCCATCCATCCATCCATACATCCATCAATCCATCTATCGACATGCATTTTGAATGGTTATTGAACATAACTCAGCATTCTTTATCCTTACTGATGGTGGTCTTACAAATGCTAACTAAGGCCACTAAAAAGACACCCCATTCATTGACCTAATCAAGGCCTTACATACACAATTAGTACCTTCTTATAAACTACCTAGTCACACTCAGCTTTGGTATACCCACTATAGTTTGGTGCAGAAGTTACTTGTCAACCAGGACATTTAGATTACAGTCAGTCAATAGTCTCTCTCCACATTGCACATTCACTAGTCATGTGGCACATGGGTCTCTCACTCAAAGGACCTTAATCTTGTATGTGACAGAACTCAATGGCACAGTGGTGCAGCAGTTTGCTGTTTCGGCTCACAGCAAGAGGTTCTGTCCTTCAATTTTTGGTTGGGGTGCCTTCTGTGTGGAGTCTGCATGTCCTTGCTGCATTCATGTCGGTTTCCTCTGGGTGTTCCAGTTTCCTCCTATGTTACAAAGACATGCATCTGGAGCATGTCTCCCCAGGCCTCTGCCGAAAATTGGCTTGTTCCAAGTCAGACTTTCCCTGTAAAGAAATGTTAAATAAATACAACCTGCTGGAGAGACAGATTTGTCTCATAGAGATTGCCCCACCTTTAGAACAAGTTTCCTACTCCTGTTAAACAAAGACCCTCATTGGCCCTATTTAAGCATAGCGTAATTTGGACAATTGGATGGGCAACTGGAAATTCACTCCAGGGGCTCCACATGTTTCCCTCTTGGACAGGGATAATAGATGCTGATATTAGTGTTTTCTTGAACCAGCCACTCTTGGGAACATGGGTTGAGCTTGGCTAGGATTGTAAGGACCCTGGGGCTGTTAGCCTAGTAACCTCCTATGATCCAAAGATCCTGTAATCCTAAATTGTCTCACTAGGGGCCTGCAACATTCCAAGCTTAGGTCAGTCCTACTTTGCCTATTCATTAACAGTCTACACTGCAACCTTTCCCTTTCAAGTTTGAAAATCTGCAAAAGATGACTGAGTAACTAACCAATCAGCCTATTTCCATAAACTAGCCTTACAAACCTTTAGAGAGGTCTTAACAAGCTCCCTGTTTGGTTACAAACTAAATAGCTGAATCTCTTGTTAGATAGATAGAGATATAGATATAAATATATATGTGTATATATATATATATATATATATATATATATATATATATATATATATATATATATATATATATATATATAGTCTTATAAACCTTCAGAAAGATCTTAACAAGCTCCCTGTTTGGCTACAAACTAAATAGCTGAATCCATAGATAGATGGATATAGATATAGTTATAGTTGTGCATATATATATATATATATATATATATATATATATATATATATATATATATATATATATATATATAGATAAATATCTATATATATATATATATATATATATTCATATTCTTTAGAACACATCCAAAACTAAAATCAATTCTACAAGTAAGGGATTCACATTTTTGCAGCAGTAATCAAATATGGAATTTACCCATTTATTCAAATATCTTGGCCTTATCCTTGATTCTTCAGTAGCTGTACTAGTATTATTGATAAGGCAGCCTCTATCTACACCAAATATAATGAAAATTTATAAACAAACCCCTATGGTGAGATACCTGTATAAATAAATCATATAGGAGGAGAAAAAAATTTCTTAATGCTTAAAGGAGGTCTCATTCTAATCAACTTCAGAGCACATTTAAGCAAACTACAAGGAAGATTAAGGGAGTCACCACTCAGCTTAAAGTTGAGTATGAATTTAAAATAGTCACTAGAACTATAAATAAGTACACAACTTTCTTTGACTGGGTCTGAAAGCTAAGAGGTAACACTCAGCAATGTTCAGAACTAGTACTCTCACCAAAAGGAAATAGCTAATATATTAAATTATAACGTTAGTGCAAATTTTACTCCACAGACACAGTTGGAGCCATTCCATAGATTCATCAGTCCCTGCCCCCCTTAAATTACTATGGTATACATTCTCTCAGACCTCTCAAAAGCTAAGAACACCTCATTCCTGATTCCTGATAATATAAGAGGTTGTCTGATTATCAGCGTCAAGAATGGTCTACCTGAACCACTACTTAACCTCTTTAATGTAACCCTCTCCAATGACTGCATTCCTGAAGCCTGTGAAACAGCCACTGTATTGCCATACACAACACTTTCTAATCCATGGACCCTTGTAACTATAGTCCTGTCAGTCTCTCTAGCCTCATATCTAAAACTATAAAGTATGTTATCTCAGATATCATTAATCTTTTTCTTTCTTTATTTTCTACTGTTAGAACTGAGAGCCTTGAAGCCCTTCCAAGAGCTTGTCTTCAACACGTCTACAGTCAAACACCATTTCACCCATCAAACTGCCTAAACCACATTTGAACAAAGTAATAGACTCCATCATTCTAGACAGAGTAATCCACAAACTCCCAACTCTAAAGTGAAATGCATTTTGCACAAATTTAGTTTTACAACTACATATTTCTATGGTATATTTATTATTTGTAGTGCCTTTCTGATGATTCATCCTATTTACACCCACACCAGTACCATAACTCTCTGAGAATGTACATTTTTTCATAGCAATTAATCTCCCCTTAGTAGCCTATAACCAATAGACAAGACTGATAACTCATTTAGTTGATTACAATCATATTTACCCCTCAAACTTATTTGCCTTGTAAAATATTTTTGTATCCTTTCCCAGTTTTTCAGTCTGTATGCATACATACAGTTCTATCATATTGTATTAGCAGTCTTATGATTGTTTTTTAAACTGGTTATAATACTTTCAAATCCCTACTTGCAATAGTTCTCAAAACATTTCTTATTTCATGATAGCACCTTCTAATAATATATATTAGATGTGGATCTAAGTGTAAGTCACTATCAAACTTTATTCCCAAGTCTTTATTAGCCTTCACCTCTCTAAGTAAGAACTTATTCATGGAGTAAGGGTAAGATGGATTATTCCAACCATAATGTATAACACGTCTTTTTCAAGGTAAACTTCATATTATTAATAGTGGTCCATGTAATAACAAACCCAAATACCTCTATAATGTACTTCGGTCCCCCATGTTTGGGATTACAGAACCTGTCTTAGAAAAATCAGCATATTTACTTAAACATACCCCTTTTAAAGTGGGAAATATGTCACGAAAAGTGAAAATAAAACTGGTTCCTATACAAAACCCTGATGAACAACAGGGTAATTAGTTTTCACTGCAGAGAGAGCATCTCCTAATCCATCTGTTCTAGATCTGTAGGGATTTGATATATCTGGCTAAGTGCAGAGCATGCACTTGTTTTCATATAGGTAAAACGAACAGATCTCTTATGGAAAGGATGAGGGAACATTTATATTGCATGAATAGTTGTGATGAATGCAATGCCTTAGCTAAACATTATATGGAATATGGCAATGAACATGTTTTTGGCTTTAGAGCTGTTGAAATGATAAATCATAATAAGCCCGGCGGTGATCTCAGGAATTATACTGAGAGCCGTGAATTGTCCTGGATTATAACTATGTAAGTGGATAGATGCCCAGACATCAATGAGAGAACATCCATTAAATCTGTTCTCAAGGCTAGAGGCTTCTTTAAGTGATTTTTAATGACTTTATTCATGCAGTGTTTTAACTGGTGATTTTGAATTGTTGATTGGTTTTGTCATACTATTTAAATGATGAGTTTTTTGCTTTATGTGGTCTGATGAAGCACAGTTTATTGTGTGAAAGCGCTTACCATTTTCATTAAATCCGTTTTATTTTATGTACTTTACTGTATTTTGGTGCTGTTTGTTTTTATTTTATATTTCGATTTTCTTGACCAGCATCTTTTATTCCTTGAGGATTTTCTGTTCTTCATGTTTTTGTTCTAGATCTGTACTATAACCAGTTCTTTACTTATATTTTAATATTGTGGTTCAAATCACACTCAAACATCTTATAAATTACTTGATGATGAGAAATGCTGATTATTTATTTATTTATTTATTGACATTTGTTGACTGGGAAAGTCCACTGGGTCAGAAACCCATTTTCAGTGGAGGCCCAGGGAGAAAAGCTGCAGGTTTACTTCAAAATTTTTACAAGATAATATTTACAGTATTAAAACAGAATACATTTTTTACATAGAATTTCGTAGTGATTAGTAATACACAGAGTACAGGGTTTTTTTGCAGACTCGGTAGGAGTTAGTAGTACACATGCAGTATTTTGATGGCATTCATTGTATGGATGGAAAATGACAGTAGATACATTCCTAGTAAACAGTACATTTAGGATTTAGCCTAAATAATGATTAAAAAAACATGATGGCAATTAGCAGAAACTGACATACATTAACTGATGTAGAAAAGTCAGTGAAGCTCAGAGGATTTACAATGTATTACTTGAGATTGAAACTAGTCATATTAGTCAGCAGTACTGAAAGCCTTTGCCATATCCAGAGATTTGACCTCTACCAGCATCCCATCATCTAAAATTTCCCATAATAGTTGATGAAAGGACAAAAGATTTTGTTATACATGATCCCACTTGACTGAAACCATGAATATCTTTCTTTAAACCCAAAGAATCAAGAATATTCTTAGAGATAAAATACTTTCCAAGTATGTACATCAAACTAATCATCCTACATTTTTCAAACAACAGCTAAATCCACACCTTTAGGCACATGAATAACTAATGCTTCCTTCCAAAGAGTTGGTACATATCCTGTTTTGACGACCGTTGAAAGAGATGTGATAAATAAGGGGTAATAGTTTAATAACAGTAGCTGAACATGAATTAATCTTATCAAATGCTCTCAACATTATTGGGACACTATGGATCCAATTTAAGAGAGAGAGTAAATCTTTAGTAGAGTTCTTGACCTGAGATATAACTTTTTTAGACAGTGAAAATCTTTTAACCCTGGACTCTCATTAATTTGTCAAAGAAGGGTCCTGCCTCTGTAGCCTCATTAATTTATTTGAAAAAGTAAGTGAAGCAGTAGATAGTGGTTATACAGCACCTACAGCATATCTGAATCTGACCAAGGCCTTTGACATTATTGTCAGACTTTTACATTTGAATATAAATTCTTATGATGTGCAGTGGATAGCTAACTGGTAGCCTGACTGAACCCAGATGGATATTGCCACTGCTGTCAAATAGTTGACAGTGTTGTACCATGGGGCTTAGTGCTGGCCTCTATCATGTTTGCTATCTGTTCATCAGACCTTCATGTCTATGGCTAAGTAAGTTTGGAGATGAAATAAAAGTGGGTATTGCTATTCAATCTTTCACTGACTCACATTTTCCAACATATGTTAGGCCATGTTAAAAAGACAATGGAGTAAAATTAAATATGAAAAAAGTTAAATGTACCAGATCTCATTTTGGCAAACAAAACATTTTCACTTACTATATAGGTAACACGTCCCTTCAATCAGACACTGTTGTAAGAGATTTAACAGTCTTGTTGATAATTCTTTTTCATTTGACTATCATGTTTCCAGAGTAGTTCAGAAAGCCTTCTGTTCAACTCAAATAATTTCCAAAAACATCTTGGCTAGAGCCAAATAAGTCTTAATTCCACTTTACTCATATCTCACCAAACCTGTTATTGAATGTAATGCATCTTTTGGCATGTATTTGTCTAAACATATCCCTCTACTTGATGGATCTCCTAGGTTCATAACTAAAAGGATCAGTGACCTCAAAAATCTTGCTTAGCAAGACAGAATGGTAACCATCTCTCTCTTCTGAGCCTGTTATACAATAGGCTCCACCATAACGATTATATCTAGCATTTTGGTTTATTCTCTTTGGCCTCCTGTTCTTTTACAGAACAATTGCTACTTCAAATCCCTGATGAACACCAGGGTAATTAGTTTTCAATGCAGAGAGAGAGTATCTACTAATCTAACTCTCTAGATCTGCAATGTAACCAGTTCTTCACTCATCTTATAATATAGTGGTTCAAATCATAATCTGACATTATATAAATTACTTGACGATAGGGAGTAATATTGAAATCCCTTGCCATATCAAGATATATGATTTCTACAGACATCCCATCATCTACATATTAGCATAACAGATACTTATCCCATTGAATCCCTCATACCTGGAACAAACTTCAATTACATGTCAGAGAAGCACCCTTGCCATCTTCAAGGTACATTTAGATAACCAGATAGACAGTCTAAGTTCTGTCCCCATCTATCTTGTCTTCCCTCCTTTAGGCTGGAGAGAACTTTAGAAAAGAGTCTTTTGGCTAGGCTTGCAATGCTTTGCAGACTGATTATGTAGCACATACCTTACACCTATCTAAATATGAAACCATAGTTAACACACACAAGCATACACACACAAACACTCATGTGCATGCACACACACACACACACACACACACACACACACACACACACACACACACACACACACACACATGCGCACACACACATACACTTTAAGAACCTAAAATCAAAGATGATTTAACTGTATAATGGTGTCACAAAATCTTAAGATTCTTAAAATCTAAAACAGCACACTCACAGAGAAAAATATCCTTCAGCCTCAACTTTATTGCCTTCCCCTAATAGCACAAAATCCTTTCTGAAGTATGAACGCATTCCAGTAGAATTTGTTGGTTCATCCTCCTCTCTTCTCTGTTGAATACTAATTTTATTCCCTCAGATAAACATACTTGCTTATGGTAAATTCATTTTCTTACCTCCTACTGTTAGCCTTCATATACCAAATGTTCAATAAAATGTTCTCCCCTATCATTATAGCTAAGCTACTTATTAATCAGACATCTTATTTTCTTTCCAACCAAACCAATAATATCCAACTTCTGTCAAATGTTTATAACACCTTAAGATCCGTTCACAGTAATTCTCAGTCCTTGCATTGGGATATCCCTCCAAATATCATAAGTAACTCACCCACTATTCAGAAACTGAGGACAAGTCCCCTAGCAGGCCTGACCAAAAGATATGGCTGCATCTGCTTTATGTATTCTGCCACTATGCAAACTGTGATTTTGAAACACTTGGGACTGTATCTTATTTCAAATGTCACACTCTGTCTGTATAAGCACTACTTTGCAAATGTAAATACTGCTAAAGTAAATATGGTAACACTGTATATTGGATCATTGTTGGTTATCTCTACTATGAATAGTGTATTTAAGGTATGTTAAATGGACAGGAATTGACTTGTAGCACTGTGGCTTGTATTCGTAAGGAGCTACATAACTATGCAAGGTCACACAAAGTGGCCTTGTGCAGTTTGCAAGAGGAAAGCACTTCATGGTGCATGGCTACTGTATTGTGTAGCCACTTGCATCTGAGCAGTGACAGGTTTTCTGATCCACTTGCAAATACAGCAATCTTTGGGTGAGTCTATGCAAATTATCCAAATGAGCACACTGGTGCACTGCTCTGCACCCTACTTTATATAGTACATGGATTTATAGGAGGCCATACTTTACAAGTTCCTTGTAGGACAGTGCAGAAATTATAAAAGTGTATCAAGCTATTAGTTATTTACTCCTGTCTATAGGACAACTCAGTAAGTGAAGCTTCGTATACCACAGCTCCATGGACCACAGTAGCTCTAAACAGTCCTGTGCCTAGTGTGTGTGTGTGTGTGTGTGTGTGTGTGTGTGTGTGTGTGTGTGTGTGTGTGTGTGTGTGTGTATGTGTGTGTGTGTTTGAGTGTTTTTGAGTGTGCTCAGATTTGCATGTTTTTGTATGTATGTATTTTGATGCCACTGCTACATATTTGCTCAGGCTGGCACAGCACTCACTTCTACTTGCATAAACTGCTCAGGAGGGCACTTCATAGCCATGCATATTAAGAATTAATGTGATATAGCACCATGGACTGCATACTTGACTATTAATCATGTTTCTGCCAGTCTAACTCAGTAAATTTGACAAGTGTAGGCTGTATTTCTCTACAATGCTTTTATGAATACCAACCTATTTAAATATGTGCTATCTGTCAATGTATCATCTGCTGTTGTCACTCGTGTAATGAAAATCTTGTTTCCATAATGTGATTTACTCTTGAGTATAATGTCTTCATAAGCAGACTTCAAGGGTGTGGGTGAAATGGTTCCTCTTTGTTCAATTCATTATTCCAGTCAATAGACTTATAAAGTTAAAGATATTTTGAAATGAGAGAATCTGGTATATTAGAAAAATGTTTATTAGGTGGATGAACTTCTTGGAAATCAGTTTGAAAAGCAATATTGTCACTAAAGGCAGATGTCCTGAATCACTTTGCCTTACACAAACTGAATCACTTGACAAATGAAGTCTTACTTTATTTGTTAATTGGGATATAATTTAGCCTTATAATCTTGACAGAGAGTGCTATATATTTTCTTCTCTTTTCTCTTTCTTTCTCTTTGTTATACAAGCTTCATAATTTTCCCATCTGGCAGATATATGTAAGTAACATGTAATCAGACTCATGTTAAACAACTATTTGCAAAAATGATAAACTGTAAGCTATTGATGATAATATATAAAGTATAACATCCAAGAAAAAAAAAATAAAGACAGAATGTTTGACTGCTTCCTGTTTAACTTCTTTGGGTCAAGATTCATGATTACTT
Source organism: Protopterus annectens (assembly GCF_019279795.1). Classification (NCBI taxonomy): domain Eukaryota; kingdom Metazoa; phylum Chordata; order Ceratodontiformes; family Protopteridae; genus Protopterus; species Protopterus annectens. The sequence goes on along the minus strand of NC_056726.1, from coordinate 897,523,803 downwards.
TATACTCAGAAATCAGTAATGTACCTGTCAATTTACTAAGTTCACAGATACTAATGTGAGCTGAAAATCAATTATAAAATTGCTGAGCCAGACAGCCAAGAGTATTAGATTAGCAGAGTGAAATCATGCACATGGTCAGAAGTCCAATGCTCAATATAACAGTTTGATTAGATCAGTGTCGGGCTGCCTACATTATGAGTTAGATGTTAAGTCTACAGAGTCCACCAGAGTCTCTAGTGATAAATAGTATTTGAGTTATCTCAGAAGGTTGTTAGTGAACTCAGAATAAAGTATTTCTCTAAAGAGATGGATCAAGTTTAACAGTATTCTGTAATAAATAACGGCATTAAATTCGAAGTTACAGAAATAAGAAGAAAGCTGCATGAGCAAATCCATTTATCCGGTAATATAACACATTTTTTGCTTCAGATGGAGGGTATAAGAGATTATCTGAGGACATACAAACAGCTACTTTTAATCAGTTTTCTAAAAGACTGAGTTTTCTAAAAGACTGAGTACAACAGAAACTTAACTTTCTATAGACCTGACTCCTTAAGGCATAAATATGAAGAAAATGAATATTTCCTTCTCATTGGCTGGCTACAAAGGTGACAAGGAAAGACACCCTGCAGTTTATTTTATTTTATTTATTATTTATGTATTTATTTATCATTCTGGCAGCATAGAGGATTATTAATGCTCTGTGTTGTTAACACACTGCTTACTGTGGCCTAGGGGTCAGGGTACAAGGCTTGATTCCTTCCAGTTCCTTTTGACTACTGTGTGACTCTGAGTAAGTCACTACTGAAAAGTTATACTTGTGTCCCATTAACAAATTAATAAAATAAAATAAAAAATGTGTTTGTTGGCCAGTCTACAGCACTGATCCATCTGGACATTTTTCACACTCAGTCTGGTAGCACTGTCTAGTGAAATGCTAAGAGACATGGCTGGCAAAAGAAGACAAGGGACTCAAATCCTGGACTAGTGCTCATTAGCAGCTCAGAATGTTAATACCCTTTAACTGCCTGATGTTAGACAAATTGACTCAGCTGTTTTCTGTTGTATGTAAAGCTGTTAATGGAACAGGTGCAGATCGAAAACATTAATTCAGTAGTTTATGGGGAAACAAAAAGAATGGCAAGCAATTTTTAATGGTTGCTAACATGTACTCCATAAAGAATGAAAGTACAGTTGTGTAAGTAAGCTTACTATAACAGCAGATGTTCTAATGAATCAGTGTTGCAGTAGCCTAAACTATTTGAGTTTACTCACCCCCCCCACACACACACTATCCAGCTTCTCAAAGCGTTGAACACCTTCCATGTACTCTACCTGCCAGGAGTGTACTGGACACATCATGTAAACAGTAGGTGAAGTGCAAAATCTTGAGAGCATTTTGTGCCTAAAAGGAGGCAAGAGTACTGGGTATATGTGGTGTAACAAAAAGTGTATACAGAAGGGTGAAAATAACCACACCCTGGAAACACAGTGTAGAAACATAATGACAAGGAGACTGGAGGGAGGGTTGACTACTGCAATTGTGATTCATTAGAACAACTACTGCTAAGGTAAGTTTATATTTACAACTGTACTATGTGAATGTATCACAATCCCAGTAGCCTAAACTATTTTACTATTTGGGTAGAACCTTATAACTTAGTTAAGAGTAGGAAAAAAAAGGGAGGTGACCAAAATTTAGACTCCAAAAGCCCCCTGCGGTATGGTCCTATAGCAAAGTCTGTTGTAGATCTAGAAAAGGAATCCCATCTGTAATGTTTTACCAAACAAAGTAGTGGTGCCCTGTGTGGCAGCGGCTGTGTCAGCTCGACTGAGAAATGTGCAGTATTTGTCTTCTTTTCTACAGAAAAAAAAACAGGAAAAAGCAGTTTCTGATACTTTAAATAAAGGTATGGTCACTTACAGCAACTAAAATGTACTCAAAATCAGGGAATCAAACTTGTCATGCAGCTGGATGATCGATCTGTTGTTTACAGAGCCAGAGAGGCCTACAGCAATCTCTGTACTCTGTGAACTTGGTATCTTATTACAGCATGGCTCAAAGTGCCTAAAACAGATAAAGAGAGCTTCCATTACACACTGGAACAGGAAACAAGGAAAAGGTGTGAAAGATCAAGGAAGAGAGGAGCAAGGGCCACTGCTCTGAAAATGTGCAGTTCTTGGCAGTGAGATTTATTTATTTATTTATTTATTGACATTTGTTAACCGGGTTAGTCCAGCTGGGATTTTGACCCATTTTCAGTGGAGACCAGAGAAGAAAAGCTCCAGATAGTACAGTAAATCATTACAGTAGTAAACAAGCACAGCAAACAATAGAAATAAACACTAGCATTACAGTAGTAAACAACAGAAAACAAACACTAACAACAGTTAAACAACAGCATGTGTTATTTTTTATTTTTTTTTTTTTTTCAGGAAAATACTATGTAACTGTACTAGTGAGTCAGAGTGCAGAGTGTGAGTAGGATCAACTGAGAGTGATTCCAATGTAGGGAAAGGAGAGAACTATGTAGGGTCATAGCAGGGGCAGATTATGGAATTGAGTAAATGTGTCTTGTTTCTTTTTAAATAGTGGGGTGTGAGAGATTGAGCGTATGTCAAGGGGAAGTTTGTTCCAGGCTTGGGCCACAGAGTGTTTGTAGAGTAGCTTACCTACTGACTTATTTGGGTGGTAAATATCAAGCAATTGTTGATTAGAGGTGTGGAGGGGTCGGGATGGGGTGTAGACAGAGACAAGGAGAGATAAAGATGGACAGTAGGATGGTTTAAAGAGCATAGAGTGAAGCATGTGAAATTGGTAGAGATGTAGTAGTTGTGGGAGTTCTAGCCATTGTAGAGACTTTAAAGCAATACAGTGGTGTGTGTTGTTTGGGGAGTTAGTGATGAATCTGGCTATTTTGTGGTAGGATTGTTGGAGCTTGTTCAGGGTAGTTTTATGGATATTTGTGAGAGCTGGAGTGGCATAGAGGAGAGAGGGGGGAGGAGAAGTGCCTGTCCTAGGGTGAGTCTAGCCTCGAAACTGAGATATTTATTGTTTCAGTATAAGAGACCTAGTTTCTGATGTGTTTTCTTCATGCATTGCTGTATGTGTTGATTGAATTTTAGTTCAACGTCGATGATGACCCCTATGATTTTGGTGTAGGTGTCAGGTAGGATAGCTGTGATATTACAAGACTTAATGTCAAAGGAGGATTTATGATGAGTAACAGAATGGGGCAGAAAGAGTAAGAGTGTTTTTTGTGGGATTGAGGATCAGTAAGTTTTTTGAAAGCCATTGTTCAGTGGAAAGTAGAGCTTTTTGGGTTAGGGAGTGTAGGTCAGAGATGTTGTTGGCTGTAGAAATAATTGTGGAGTCGTCTGCATATTGTATGAGAGAAGACTGATAGCATGAGGTGAAACGTTCATTGGTGAAGATGTTGAATAAGAGGGGACCCAAGATGAAACCTTGTGGAACACCAATAGAGATAGGCAAGAAAGGAGAAGGGAAAGAGAGCCATTTGACTGATTCTTTGTGTCCAGCCAGATAGCTAGCGAGCCAGCTGAGGATGGAGGTGGATAGGTGAAAGTTAGCAAGTTTAGATAGAAGTAATGGATGAGACACTGTATCAAAAGCTTTGGAGAGGTCACGAAAGAGACAGGAGTAAGTTTATTGTTGTCCAAAGATTCTGCAATGGTGTGTGTGAAGAAGAGTAGAGCAGTAGTTGTGCTGGGACAGGGGCGAAAGCCATGTTGAGTAGGGGTGAGTAAGTTGTGATTGAGAAAGTGATGGAGAGGTTCAGTGTAGATACATTTTTCTAGTATCTTAGATAGTGGGGACAGAATGGCAATAGGTTGATAGCTGGAAGGGTCAGTGGAGTTACCTCCTTTATGGAGAGGGATAGTGTAGAAAGATTTCCAAAGGGTAGGAACAGTAGATTCTTGTATTGATCTATTTATTAATATTGTCACTGGGTAGGCAATAGAGTCAGCTGCTAGTCTGAGAAAGGTAGGAGGTAATTTGTCAGTAGAGGGAGAGCAGGGTTTGAGTTTGAGCAATAGAGAATTGATGTAGGAAATGGGAACAGGCTTAAAGGGAAAATAAGTAGTGTTGGGGGTGGGGTCAGGTAAAGAGGAAAAGGTAGGTTGAGAGGGTAGGAGATTTTGGATGCAGGAGATAAAATGTGAATTAAGTAGGGTAGCTGCTTCCTCAGGAGTTGTGTTTGGGTAGGGGGAGAGGTTAGAGGGACTACCTGGGTAAAGGATGCTGTTAAGTGTTGTCCAAAATTAACGAGGATTTGAATTATATTTGTTCTGGCCTGAGCTATAGAATGACTTCTTGTCTATTATTGCCTGTTTTTTAGCAAGATTGCGTAGTTGTTTGTATTTAAGAAGAAGAGGTGTTATGTTTAGATTTGATCCAGGCTTTCCAGACACTGTCTCTTTGTTTCATGATGGACTTAGTTTCCTTTAAAAGCCAGGGAGCATGATTGGATTTCACTCTAATCTTCCTGGAGGGAGCTAGGGAGTCCAGAGTATTCAGAATCATTTAGAGGGAGTTGTCTAAGGATGGACCAGTCCATGTTTTGCAGAATAGAGTTAAACTGTGAAGAATTAAACGTAGATAGTTGTCTACAGTCTTTGAAAAGGTGGGGCTTAAGAGTATGGGAGTTGTATCTCAGGATGGAGGTAGGGAGATGGTCACTGAGGGAGTCTGGTAAGGTTGTGATCTGGTGGTAGTGATGGGGGGTGTTGGTCTTAGAATGGAGGTAGGGAGATGGTCACTGAGGGAGTCTGGTAAGGTTGTGGGCTGGTGGTAGTGATGGGGGGTGTTGGTAAGAATCCAGTCTATTATGGAGCTAGAGGTTGAGGTTTTGTGGAAGCAAGTGGGGGTAAAAATGAGTTGGTGGAAACCATGAAGGTGAATACTATGTAAGGGAGAGTCAGTAGAGAGTATTGACCAGTCTATATTGACATCGCCAAGGATGAGTGTTTCATAAGGTATGTTGAGAGTGAACCAGGATAAAACATTTTCCAGAATGGGTATATTGTTTGTTGCCAGGAGGAAGACAGACGGAAGCTATAGCCAGTTTTTTGTGGGGATTCAGATGAATGTTTAGAATGAGAAGTTCAGCAGAGTGGAAGCTGGGAATAAGTGTGGGGTAAGGTGAAAGGTTAAGGCTGTCAGAGTAGAGGATGGCTACGCCGCCACCTTTCTTTGAAGGTCTGTCATAGATTCAGACCTTTATATCTTCCCAGAGAATTCAATGGTATCAGCATCATAGTGGCATACATCCCATCGAGTTCAAACATTAAAGAAGCACTAAATACACTGCATAATTTAATATGTGAGCTACAGAATAAAAACCCAGATTTTGCACACATTATTGCAGGAGATTTCAACCAGGTAGATTTGAAATCAGAACTACCACACTACTATCAATATGTGGGTTTTGCAACACGCAGTAATAACACCTGGGACAAAGTCTACACCAACATAAAGATGGCATATAAAGCTGTTCAACATCCGCACTTGAACACCTCTGACCACATTACCATCATGCTAGTACCAGAATAAAGACTTGCACTAGTCTGAGAAAAATCCACTGTGAAGCAAGGGAAGGTGTGGCCAAATGGAGTAATTGAAGCAATTCAAGTCTATTTTGATAACATTAACTGGAGCATATTAAAGGAGGCAGAACAACTGATCAACAAATTAACTTGGAAGAATATGCAGAAATGGTGATGGCCAATATTAGCAAATGTGTAGATCATGTGAAAACTAACAAAAATATCATAATAAGAGCCAATCAAAAACCTTGCCTCACATATTCTGGAATAGACTGCCCATACAGGTCAAGCAGAGTGCCTCCTTGACCCTCTTCAAAAGGAACCTTGACGATTGGATGGGAGATAAGAAATTCACCCCAGGGATCATGTCAGTCACCCTGCTAGACAGGGGTCCAGGGAAGTAAATAATGTGGGAAGAAATATCTAGGGAATTGTTATGGCTAGGCTGGTATAGGCCCTAGGGCTGATAGCCTACTACCAACCTATGAACTTATGAACCTATGAACATGCACAGTATATGAGCTTCTGAGGGAGCAAAATGGAGCATTCAAAACAAATGACAATGAAGCTCTCAGGCTGTCTAGGGAAAAGCTGAAAAGAGGGATAAAGGAAGCAAAGAGGGCCTATGGAAGGAAGGTCCAGAGCCACTTCCCTGATACAAGGCATTCCAGGAGCATGTGGCAGGGTATAAAACCTTTGATGATATGGGCTAGTGCCAGCATAGCTTACTGGGGTTATGTAAATAATGAAATCCTTTGAATATCAAACTGATGTGTACAAGATGCTTGTGTTACAAATGTATTGGAACTGTATGGAATTTGAATATCAAACTGACTTCTACAGATGCTTATGTTACAAATGTATTAGAACTTCATGGCACTTGAATATCAATATGTATCTGTAATGTTGCTAGTGTTGAAAAATGTGTCAATAGTGGGTCCTGCTGGACAGAGAAGGAACATATATGTGAGACTGTGTGTATATATGCTAGCAAAGGACCTTGGAAGAGCAGAGGATAAACAGCTAGCTTACTTTAAGAAAAATAAGGGAAATTAAATGAGCTGTTAAACCATTAAAATGGCATACCACAGTGATGAATAGGAATGGAGATGGTAGGTCTGGAAGAAGCCATTGTTTATTAGCTTCAGGAAGAAGAGGAAGTATTGTAATTGTTTTATGGCTCCAGGGCACTGCCATAAATATTTAGAAGTGTATTGTAGCTGTCTATGCTAGATTCCTGTCTCAGCTTCAAAGAGGGATACTGTGAGAACCTAGAGTCAGGTCGCCCGATGAGGTCATTCTGCCAGCCATATTTGAAAGTATGTTTTAGATATTATAGTGGGAAATCTCTGAGCAATGAGTATTCTATCTTGGACCTGCTAAAAAGAAGGACTATTCCCCACATCATCAGCCTTGCTCTATTAAGTATGTAGGGAATAGTAATTTTCCTAGATTCATTCAGGAAAATAGAGTGAAGCTTAGTTTAGATATTCCCCAGGATTCATGAGGCTTGCGCCATGCGCCAGAGTAGCGTTGGCGATCTAGCGCCAAATATGGCCGTCGAGCGATTCAGGTAAGAGCTGTTTCCACATGCACTGCAAGCGTACGCCAGAGCTGCGCAGCTCCCATCACATGTATGCTAATTACCCCATGTACAGCAGTGTAGCATGCAAATGAAGGTATATAGTGATTCATGAAGTGGTGCAGGAGTAGTGTAAGCATGCAGAAATGTAAACCAAAAAAAAAAAACGGTTTACATTTTTTCAAACAGAACATCAGAGCCATGAAAGCAGACCAAACTTACATATTACAATATTAACATATGCCAATAGCTAAAAATACAGCCAATGGCATAAAAAAACACGCACAACACATAAAAAATAACATTTAATGTCATGGCCACACTAATGCATAGTACAACCACAGTACATGGGTGCGCAAACGGGAACAAAAGGAAAATATATTTAGATGCCATAAAACTGCAATGTAACACAAATCATAATTTCACCATAATAGTCAATGGTACGCATGCTACACCACAACCAAGGCGCAAGGATTACTAAGGATCTGTGACAGTGTTCCGCGCGGTAACAAGGAATTAGTAGTCAATGCCATGCAAATGAGTCAAATAATACTGAATCACAAACATCCCGCCGGCGTGAGGATATACCACATGGCGCAGCAGTACAACACCGAGGAGTGGCCTGGAGGTAAACATGACATCATGAGAGGTATGCGCCGCCGTAGCTGTAAGCACATTGGAGCATTGGTAATCTGGGTTGCCTGTTGCTAAGCAAAGCCGCAGGATAGGGGTGTGTACCTAGCCATAGCTATGCTTAGCTGAGAGCATACAAGGTGACTGAAAGTGCATGTGAACGTGGATGAAAATGTGCTCAAAAGCCGGAAACCGGGCGCGCGCAGTGCACAACATATGTGAAACAGGAAGGTTACGGTAAGACAATAAGGAAATGCTACAGCATGATAATTGGAGTAAAAATGAGTAATTAACATCTATAAACTTACAGTGGGCCATAGACAACAGCTAACAAGGCTGCTAGCAGCTACTTGCAGAACAGGAAAGGGGAGGTGCCGTACAGCAAAGAAAAGAGAACTTTCACAGCAGAACAAAGCAAACTTGCTGTAGATCAGCTACATAACACATTTCCCAGCACAATCCTGGGTTGTGGAAGCACAAAACAAGAAAGGCGGCAGCTGGATGCATGTTTGACAATGGGAGGTGAATCGGGTTGAAAATAGAAGTAAAGGGCAATAGATGAATCATGGCAGACAAGCGTAAGCCAACACCAAAGCCCCACAATAGCAGTACCTGCTGTAAAACCAATAATTAAGATACCCTGCTGCTGGAATAGCACAAACACACCCAATTACACCAGCATCATCCATTGCACAATAGTATAAGGTGTGAAAGCTCCACACACACACTTGTGTATTCCCAGACACTCTGCACCATTGGTGTATACAGACGGGGAACTTTTAATATGTATATGTTAGGGGCTGCTATAGCTTTGATTCACCAGCATGTGTTGGAGACTGACGGTGGTGTGGAGGATGATGCTGACAACCATCTCAGGCACCGGAGGAGGAGATGAGTGTTCAGACCCAGGGTAACCTACCAGGGGCTACATGATCTGGAGATAGTAGAGCATTACAGGGTTGGAGGGTGGCCTAATGGTTAAGGTGTTTGCCTTACAAACACAGGGTGCAGGGTTTGAGTCTCACAAGAGATAATTGGCTAGGCTTAAAAAGGCTCACAAGAGCAGTTAGCTTAGTACTAATTTATGAACCTAATCTATGAATCTATGGACAGGGACATCATACAGCAACTTGTTGAGCTGTGCCGGCCACACCTCACAGCCAGAAGTAACAGAGGGGAACCTATCCCAGTGGACATGAAGGTATGTGCAAGCTTGAGAATACTAGTCACAGGTACCTTCCAAAGGCCAACTGGGGATATCATGGGGATCTCACAGGCATTGGCATCCAGGGTACTCCACCAGTTCCTGGATGCCATGTTAGCACATGACAAAGAGCACATAAGCTTCCCCTGAACGCAGGAGGAGTTGGCCGGCAATATGCGTCTCTTCCACCGTGTGGCGTACTACCCGGAGGTACTGGGTGCAATAGACTGCACGCACATACATATCAAGTCACCACCCGGTGAGCAGGGTAGGCGCTACATAAACTGCAAGGAATTCCCCTCCATCAACTGCCAGGTCATGTGCAATGCCCAGGGCATTATCATTGGTGTGTATGCCGGCAGTCCTGGAAGCTATCACGACTTCCACATCTGGCATGCCTCACAGCTGTATCAGGTATTTGCCAGGGGGACATCTCATATGGCCACCTGGTGGGGGATGCTGGCTATGCACTAAAACCGTGGATGATGAAACCCATCAGAAATGCACACACAGCCATGCAAGAATGCCATAATGAGGCACAGGCAGAAACCAGAATCATCATAGAGCGCATGTTTGGGATGCTGAAATCATGGTTCCATTGCTTGGGCATATCTGGTGGAGCCTTGCAGTATTTTCCAGGAATGTGTGCCCACATCTTCATAGTATGTGCCATGCTACACAATATGATCCTGTGGAAACAGCTGCAGCAGGGACAGAAAGGTGAAGGCCCTCACAGCCCACCACCATTGCCAAGGGACCCACAGGCACGGGGGGGCTCAGACTACAAACACCCTGTGCTAGCCCCAGTAGGCAGATGGAGGCATACCCAGTATACCCATGCCTTGGCAAAGAGGGAACATATAGCACACACACTGACAGTGTAGGCACTCATGGACTGACACCCTTCTTCACCTGCACACACAGCAAACATGGATGGCACACACACACACACACACACACACACACACACACACACACACACACACGACCACCTGTAAATTTTCATGTATAGGTGGTCTACTGTGTGCATCCTACATAGGTAGCCATCAACTATTGTACACACAACCGCCATTGGCACAAGGTAAGTGAATAACTGAACAGTATATTAAGCTATCAGTATGTATCCATACTGTATGTAAAGGTTCATAGATACATAGGTAGGTACATGCCCAGCCGCCGAGGCCACTCATAAGCATAGGTAAAACGTGTCTGCTGTTGCCACCCCATTGATCAACTAACTGTGTCTCTGTAGAGCACAGCCACTTGTGGGATCCCTGGGGTGTAGCTACTGTTCACCACCCACTCTGCAAGGATTCCCCAGAGTGTTAGTGAGGGGGTTTGTATAATGTAATCAGGGATGTGTTTCCAAATAATGGGGACTATCCCTTACAGGAATCTTCACAGATGTGTACATGTTACATAGTATACCTTACACACAGCTTGTATATATAGGTAGTTCTCCACAGAATAATAAACATGTGAAACACACAACCGCTGAAATGTGCGTTCATCACCGTTGCACTACTAGTGCCTGCTCTGAGAGGTAAGATATCACTGCCAGGATTAGAACACACAACCATGTACACATTCATTACAATAACATACCACTAAGCTACCTGAGATGTACCAATGGCAGTCATGTATACTGACAGGATTAAACACAAAAGGTCAAACTGACATGTACACAATGAAAGGTGTATGTTTTATATATATATATATATATATATATATATATATATATATACATACACACACACACACACACACACACACACACACACACACACACAATCATATATATATATATATATATATATAGAGAGAGAGAGAGAGAGAGGGAGAGACAGAGAGATATGTCGATATATGGGGATATACATATATATGTAGATATATAGATAGGTTAACAACATCTACATAACCATGGAGGTACATATAAATGGGATATCTGACACAGATATCCTTCAGAAGGGCCTCACAGAAACGGATAACTGGTGCCAGAGCCATGGTCTAAAGTTAAATGCCAAGAAATGCATAGTCATACCCTTCGGGAAAAACAAGGTTACCCCTAGCTACCATATAGGTGGCAATCCACTGAGCACAGAAGAAGTCATCAGGGATCTGGGGACCCAGGTTGACAGTAGCCTTTCGTTTGACACTCATGTTGCTAAAGTGGTTAGGAAATCCTTCTACATTGCCCACCTGATCATGAAGGGATTCACATCTAGATCAAGGGAGGTCATCGTCCCCCTGTACTCATCACTCATTAGACCTATGATTGAGTACAATGCCCCATTCGGAATGTATCTGACCCGACACCTGCAGCAGCTGGAAAGGCCCCAAAAGTTTCTCACCAAAAGGATAAAGGGTCTCAAAAATATGTCTTATGCTGCCCGACTGAAAGAACTCCAGCTCTATTCAGTCTCATACCGCTTGCTCAGAGGTGACCTGTGCCTGACATATAAGGCCATGTCAAACCCTAATTTGATGAATATGCTTCACCTCAAAAAATCTAGATCCCTCAGAACCACAAGGGCGGGAGACTTAAACCTTGACACAGTTGTTAATAGAACATGCTGGAGGGACAGATTCATCACCCAGAGACTCCCTATGCTGTGGAGCAAAATCACGGTACATGTGAGGCAGAGCACCTCACTGGCCTTGTTCAAGAGGAATCTTGACCAATGGATGGGGGATCGCAGATATACCCCAGGGATTACTTCAGTGTCACTGCTTGACAGAGGCACAGCAAAATAATAGGCATAGTTTTATTCAAACTAAAGGGGTGGCGAAAGCCAAATAACTATGGGCTAGGCTTATAGATGCCCTTGGGCAGATAGCCTAGTATGAACCTATGAACCTATGAACCTATACTTACCACATACAAACTGCTTTACATACCGATGCACGTAATCCCGAGGCTTAAGGTCCGAAAGAACACAGTACTGAAACACCAGATGCACGAGGCATACTCTCATGATGTTAATGGACAGTTAGTCAGTGATTCTGGTGTTGCGGTTTGGGTAGGATACTGTGTGTACATGTGTTTCTTAGGGCTGTAGTGTGTGTAAGTGTGTGTTCTGTGTGTGGTGTGTGTTGTTGGGGGACTGTAATGTGTGGTTGTGGGTTAGCTTTGTGCGTCTGTCTGCGCGACCTAGGATGCAGAATATTATAGTAGTGGGTGGAGTGTGAGGCGCAGATACCTACATGGGGTGTGTAGGGGGGCTTGGCTACCTGCTCATACGTAGTGTAGGATGGTTTGTTTGGATGTCTTTGGTAGCAGTGTGTCTGTGTGTGCATGTGTGTGTTCTATGTCCATGACACCTTCGCGAGTTACTGTCGATGTCGATAATGTGGGGTATGGGAGTCTGTTTCCGGGACTGTGTGCATCGGAACACTGTGGTTTCGGAATTCCATAGATCTCCTGTATACAGAGGTTGAAGTGTTATAACTTGTTGATACTTGTTAACCTCTGCTATCTCTGAAAAAACAAAAACAAAAAAAAATCTTGCTTTTTTCCCCACTTTTCTGAGATTTAAAAAAGTTCAGTTACAGGCTTGCTGTTCTTGAACTGTTTGTAAGTTTCTGTGAGGCCATTTTTTGCTTGGTCTAAAGGAAAGTCTCCCTGTTGATCAGTGGCAGTGAAAAACACTGAGCAGCCTGCCTGCCCTGTGGGAGTGGTTACTGACTTGAAACTGTAGTTTTATTGGCCATTTTAGGTCAATTCCAAAACTCCTTCATCTTCCTCTCTTAAAACCTGGTTGCCTCGTGGTTTTGGCATCTTTTCAGGCTTCTTGGCTGTTGGTGAAGCACCCACCAAGAGGAGAAAATGCTGAGAGAAGAAAGGAGCCACTTTTGAGACTTTAAGTATTTTTCCTCTGTTTATTTGCTAAGTTGTTCTGTATAGCCGCCTATTGTGAGCATTTTCTGGCTTATTAAATTTGATTTCTGCATTAGTAACTGTATTTAGAGCACAACCTAGAGCTGTTTACTGAATTTCCTGTTTGCACTTATTTTTAAAATAGTTTTTTTTCTCAAAACTTGCATTTTATCTGTCTTTGGCCTAGCACTCTTGTGTGGGGTCATTTACTGCACTGTTATAACTTGTTGATACTTGTTAACCTCTGCTATCTCTGAAAAACAAAAAACAAAAAAATCTTGCTTTTTTCCCACTTTTCTGAGATTTAAAAAAGTTCAGTTACAGGCTTGCTGTTCTTGAACTGTTTGTAAGTTTCTGTGAGGCAATTTTTTGCTTGGGCTAAAGGAAAGTCTCTCTGTTGATCAGTGGCAGTGAAAAACATCGAGCAGCCGGCCTGCCCCTGTGGGAGTGGTTACTGACTTGAAACTGTAGTTTTATTGCCCATTTTGGGTCAATTCCAAAACTCGTTCATCTTCCTCTCTTAAAACCCTCTTTTGCGTGGTTTTGTGCGTTTTTGAGCATAGCGCAACAACGGGCAGCGCCGCCTAATTGGGTTTAAACTATTCCTGGCTCCACAAAGTCTGCTCTTCACTTTTTCCCTTAGAACTGCTCTATCTCTCAATTTAAACACCATATTCTCATTCTAAGGCCCCTCACTGGTCCAATTAAGTAATCCTACAAGTTAGCACTATTAAACCATAAGCACTACTTACTCTTATACTCTCTACGATTACCCTGTCCTCTATTGGTCCATCTTAAATTCAGTATCCCTATTACTCTAGCATGTCCAAAGGTCAGTCAATGGTTTCCTCTCCAGTCCAGCTGGTGAATCTGGGAATTTTGAGGCAATGTTACAACTGTCTCATGTACATGGACAACCCTCTCATAGGTTCATAGGTTCATAGGTTGGTACTAGGCTATCAGCCCTAGGGCCTATACAAGCCTAGCCATAACAATTCCCTGGCTATTTCTTCCCACATTATTTACTTTCCTGGACCCCTGTCTAGCAGGGCAACTGACGTGATCCCTGGGGTGAATTTCCTTTCTCCCATCCAATCGTCAAGGTTCCTCTTGAAGAGGTCCAAAGAGGCACTCTGCTTGACATGTATGGGCAATCTATTCCAGAGTCTGGGGAGTCTCTGGGTCAGGAACCTATCCCTCCAGCATGTTTTGTTTATTGTGATGACAAGGTTTAGATCCCTGGAGCGTGTAGCTCTGAGGGATTGGGATTTCTTTAAGTGTAGCATGTCCAACAGCTTTGGGTTTGACATGGCCTTGTATGTTAAGCAGAGATTGCCTCTGAGTAGACGATATCACGACAGAGTATAGCTGGAGTTTTTAAAGGTCAGTGTAGGGCATCTGCTTTAGGCCTGTGATTCTTTTAGTGAGGTATTTCTGAGGCCTTTCCAGTTGTTGCAGATGTCTTGAGAGGTACATACCAAATGGGGTGTTGTATTCTATAATGGGTCTAATGAGGGATGAGTACAGTGGGACAGTAACCTCCTTTTTTCTGGATGAAAAGCCCTTTGTGATGAGGTATGCCACATAGAAGGATTTCCTGACTGTTGTGGCAATGTGGTTATCGAAGGTGAGACCACTGTCCACCTGTGTCCCTAAGTCTCTTATCACACTTTCTGTGTTTAGTGTACTGCCACCTATATGGTAATTCATGGATACATGTTTTTTCCCAAAGGGGATAACAATACATTTCTTGGCATTGAGCTTGAGCCCATGGCTCTGGCACCAAGCATCTGTTTCTGTAAGGCCCTTTTGTAGAGTATCCACATCATTTGGGGATTCAATAATGGCTCCCAGTTTGCAGTCATCTGCAAACTTTGTTAGCCAGAGTCCCTTAGTGTTGACCTGTACTTCAGAGAAGTAGATGCCAAACAAGAGCGGCCCCAGGACTGAACCCTGAGGTACTCCACTTGTCACTTGTCTGGAGCTGGATTTGGAGTGGCTACTTTTACAGTGTGGGTTCCATCAGTAAGCCATTTAGCAACCCATTGGGTGACATAGGGATTAATGCCCAACTTAGTAAGTTTATCTATGATTCCAGAGTGGGGGATGGTGTCAAAGGCCTTGGCAAGGTCTAGATAGGCTGTGTGGACCACCTTACCCTTGTCCATGGCTCTGGAGACTGATTCAAAGAAGTCAATCAGGTTCAGGAGACAAGATCGGCCCTTCACAAACCCAAACTTGGTGGGGTCCAGTGTTTGAAGGTTGCCAATGTCATTGTTTATAAGTTCCATGATAATACGCTCCATGGTCTTGCAGATAAGGCTCGTCAGACTGATGGGATGGTAGTTTCCGGGATCCAAGGTGGATCCCCCCTTGTGGATTGGGATAACTGTAGCTCTGCCACTCAGTGGGCACGAAACCTGAGGTGAGGCTATGATTAAACATGACACTTAGGTGAGGTGCCAGTTCATATTGTAGTTCATGTAGTACACAGCCTGGGATGTCATCTGGTCCCATGGATGCTGTATTCTTGGCTTTAGAGAGTGCGTTTTGTACCTGTGTGGCCGTTATTACTGGAATTTGGCAATCTTCCGGTATTGAGATGGGCCAGTGTGAGAGGGGGTGAAGTTGGCACTGAATCGATCTGCCAGGATATTGGCAATATCCCTTGGATCAGTATATTTAATGCCATTCTGTTTTAGCTCAGCACAGATCTGAGCATTGCCATTTAGATTCTTGACATAGTTATAGAATGCTTTGTGGTTGTCTTTGGAATCTTTGGCAATTTTATTTTCGTAACTAGCTTTGGAGGATTTTATGAGGCATCTCAGTTTCTTACTGAGGCCAGTAAGGGAGTTTTTTGCATCCTGGGATTTTCCTCTTTTCTGCAAAAGTTTCTTCCTTTTGTTGTAAAGTTTGTTTATGGCAGGGGACCACCAGATTGGCTTCCTTTTTTTTGGATGAGAGCATTTTGGTTCTATTTGGGATGGCACGATTCATGCATGAGTGGATGTGCTCGTACAGTGCCTTAGTGTAGGATTCAGCAGTTGAACTTTCCCGTCTGCATGGGTGTTATGAAGTTTGTCACTTCTGACTTGAGTAGCATGAAGTTGGCTTTGGAGAAGTTTTTTATGGTGGTTTCTTTACTGGGGGGTGGGGGTGGGATGTGGATGTTAAGGGTGATTAGCTTATGGTCAGACCTGACTAACGAGGGGGTGACCATAGGTATGGAGCATTGATTTCCCATGTTGGTAATGACCAGGTCTAGGATATTGGAGCCCCTGGTGGGACTATTGATCCAGGGCATTGGAATTTATGAATTCCAAGAACCGTTGCACAAAGGTGTTGGGACATGAGTAGTTTTCCCAGTTAATGGCAGGGTAGTTAAAATCACCCAGTATTAGGGTGTTTGGTTCTATCTTAATATTTTCCAGTATGTTTAGAAAGGTGTAGTGAGAACCTCCTCCTCCAAACAGGTTCAAATATATGTGAGAGATGCAACTATTTAGCCAAACTGGAGGCTGAGCTCTTTCATCTCAAAACTGGTGTAACCAGTCAGGAGGAGAAGGTAACCTCACACAACACAATTCCAGTATCACATAGTCCCACCACATCAGCGAACCAAACACATAAATACACAAAAACATACTCGGAGGCTCTAAATAAAAGTCTACCTAAGCAACAGAGACCTCCAAAGCAGACATCCAAGCAAACGCTACCTCAAAACAAAACACACACAACACATAACCTACAAAGTCAGTGTGCCAAGCAGCCACAGCCCTTAAGGCTGAATAACACACCTGATACTCTTGTTATAGGTGACTCTATTGTCAGACACACTGACGTCCCGCTCACCAGGCTGAATAAAGAGAAGGTCACGGTGAGCTGCCTGTCAGTGCTAGGATCTGACACATAACGCAAGCACTCAGGTCACTCCAAAGCAAATACAAATATGACTCAGTCATTGTACATGCTGGTGTGAATGACCTGAGACATACTTCCCTGGATTACATGAAAAGAGACATAGAGGAGCTCTCTGATCATGTAGCCCAGGCTGGTATGACCCTGACCTTGAGCAGCATCTTACCCTCACCTAGAATGATGCCACAGTACAAAGACAAAATGATCAATTTTAACAAGTGGCTAAAATTTTGGTGTCATTCAAAGGGGATCCAGTGTCTGTTAGCCTGGGATGACATGCTCGACAAGCCACGTTGCTTCACTAGGGAAGGCTTGCACCTGTCACCACTGGGCTTTCGGATATTGGCAAAGGCTCTTGCCACCCCCATAGTGCCTTTTTTGGGCAAGGCTCAAAAGTCAAACCCACCCCCATAGACAGCACAAGGAACAAGAAACTAAGGGTAATGCTGCTAAACGCCAGAAGTCTTAACCTCAAGATGCACGCACTCAAAGCTCTCCTCAGTGTGGAGAACATCGATATCTGTGCAGTGACAGAAACCTGGTTCAAGGCTCCAGAGAGCACCCCAGCACTACCAGGCTATACCTCATATCATGCTTTTTGGCCCCAAAACCCGGACTGAACCACAAAAGGAGGGTGAGTTTCCATATTTATCAAGGATATCCACACCTCCAGGTTAGTGGCATTGCACGAAGTATCGGAGACTATCCATGTGTAACTAACAGTGGGCAAGACTGCTTTTCAGTTTATAGCATCCTACAGACCACCCTCTCAAAGTCAGGAATCCCATTCGGCTTTCCTGAAAACATTGGAGAACATGAAGATCTCTCTGAACACCATTATATTGGGCGACTTTAACTACCCAAACATTGACTGGGAGCACTACTCAAGCCCCAGCACCTTAGCCCAAAGATTCCTGGAAATTATAAACTCAAATGCTATGGAACAACTAGTCACCACTCCCACAAGAGGGGACAACATACTAGACCTGATCATTACCAACATGGGGACTCTATGCTCCACACCAGAAGTATATCCCTCATTGGTAAGATCAGACCATAAATTAATTTCACTGGATGTCCACATCCCGACCCCACCCCCAGCCCAGAATTCCACAGTGAAAAACTTCTCAAAAGCAAAGTGGAATCCTTCAAGGCCCCAGGGCCAATGGAAACTACAGCCCAAACTGCAGAACCCTATATAAATGCATTCTACGGACATCTCCAGGAATGCATGGATCATGCTATCCCAAACAAAACCAATACCCAATCATCCAAAGGCAGGCGTCCAGTCTGGTGGACCCCTGCCATAAATAAACTGTATAACAGAAGGAGGAAGCTACTACATGCTAGAGCAAAATCCCTAATAGGGAAGGCATCTCTGATCAGTACTAGCAAAAAATTACGATCCCTCATAAAATCCTCCAAGGCCAGCTTCGAGAGAAAAATTGCACAGGACACCAAAGACAATCATAAGGCTTTTTTCAGTTATGTTAGAAACCTGGGATGCAACTCCCAGACTTGTTCTGAGTTGATTCTAAATGACAAAAAATACACTGAACCCACAGACATCGCCAATATCCTGGCAGACAGGTTCAGTGCAAACTTCTCCACCCCTCCCCAAAGAGCAAGTATCTATCCCGGCAGAGGGCTGCCTTCCAAACATCTCAGATGCTCAGGTGAAGACTGCCCTCTCCAAAGCAAAAAACACTGCTTCCATGGGACTATATGGCGTCCCAGGTTGTGTCCTACATGAACTACAAGAGGAACTAATCCCTCAAATAAAACAGCTATACAATCTCAGCCTCACTACAGGATATGTGCCCACAGAATGGTGTACAGCAACAGTGGTCCCACTCCACAAAGGTGGAGCCTCTACGGACCCTGGAAACTATCGTCCCATAAGCCTGACTAGCTTAGTCTGCAAGGCTATGGAGAGGATCATCATGGAGCTCATAAACAAAGACATTGGGGACCTACAGACACTAGATCCTACCCAGTTCGGCTTTGTCAAGGGCAGATCCTGCCTTTTGAGCATGGTTGACTTCTTTGAAACAGTCACCAAAGCCATAGATCAAGGGAAGGTAGTCCACACAGCCTATCTGGACCTTGCAAAGGCATTTGACACAATACCCCACTCGGGCATCATAGATAAGCTATCCAGCTTAAATATATACCCCTATGTCACAAGATGGGTCGCAAACTGGCTCAAAGACAGAACCCACAGAGTGAGAGTTGCTGGAGCCATTTCAGACTCGAATCCGGTCACAAGTGGCATCCCACAGGGTTCTGTCCTGGGAACACTCTTGTTCGGTATATACTTTTCTGAGGTACAGGCAAACGTGGGAGGACTATGGCTCACCAAGTTCGCTGATGACTGCAAACTGGGCACCATAATCAACTCTCCAGCTGACACAAACATCCTTCAAAAAGGTCTCACAGAGACAGATAACTGGTGCCAGCACCATGGTTTAAAGCTAAATGCCAAAAAATGAATAGTCATACCCTTTGGCAAAAACAATGTGCCTACAAATTACCACATAGGCAGAAACCCATTAAGTACAGAGAAAGTTATTAGGGACCTGGGGACCCAAGTTGATAGCAATCTCTCCTTTGAAAACCACATTGCCAAAGTGGTTAGAAAGACCTTCTACATAGCCCACCTCATCACGAAGGGTTTCACATCTACATCAAGAGAGGTAATCGTGCCCCTTTATTCATCCCTCATCAGGCCCATCATAGAATGCAATGCCCCTTTTGGGATGTACCTTACCCGACACCTGCAGCAATTAGAAAGACCCCAAAAGTATCTCACCAAGAGGATCAAGGGTCTCGAACAGATGCCATATGCTGCTCGGTTAAAAAAACTCCAGCTCTACTCAGTTGCATACCGCCTACTTCGAGGCGATCTATGCCTGACATACAAAGCTATGTAAAATCCAGAATTAATGGACATGCTCCACCTCAGTAAATCTAAATCCCTTAGAGCCACACGCTCGAGGGACTTGAACCTCAGCACAGAAATAAATGGAACTTGCTGGAGGGACAGGTTCATAACCCAGAGGCTCCCTTCGCTCTGGAATAGAATTCCAGTTCATGTGAGGCAGAGCACCTCACTGAATCTCTTCAAGAAGAATCTCGATAAGTGGATGGGGGATCGTAGGTTTGTCCCAGGGATTACTCCCATGTCACTTTTAGACAGAGGCACAATAAACTAAACCTTAAAAAGGGCACAGTATACTCAAATCAAGGGGTGGCGTAAGCCGTACAGAATCGGGCTAGGCTTATAATTGCCCCAGGGCAGATAGCCTAGTATGAACCTATGAACCTGTGAACCTATGTTCACATATGTGAATAACATAGACCGTAGCAATCACTCATTCTGCCACTACCAACCTTTATGAACAAATGATATGGAGAGTATATGCCTGTACACCATTACAAATATGTGCTATGGACATGAGCCAATGATAGTGTTACCAACTGTTCCACTTTGTGAGTGACACTCCCTCTTTGGGCGGTTGTGTCCTGACCAAATATATTAAACGTGGCAAATGTCCTGGGATTGTAGGACATAATTATATCCCATATGTATTGTAATAGTTGCATACAATAGTAATTTCTGTATCTAAATTACCTACATGGTACAGGAAACAGGATAAGCTACTAAATTGCTACAAGAATAAGTTTATAATTAGGCAAGAAAGGAAAGTTCTATCCCTTGTACTGACCATGGGTTTGTGTCAGCCTGTAAAATCAGATGTGTGTCCCGAAAAGGACCCACTATGGACATATGAAAAGGTGGCAACCCTAGCCAAAGAAGGTCAGTCACGAACACAACTACGATGACTGCAAATACCTATGACAGAAATACACAGCTATCATGTAGCAAGACGTTATTATATTCAGATGTATTACCGAAGGGATTAAAGGACTAACATCACCTGCATGCTATACAGGAACCACATAACAGTGCCTTAATGAATCAGCCTGCAAATACCATTGTATGAGTCCACAAAAGGATAGGTGTTCAAATAGGGAAGGAACCCTCATGCACATAGCGATTATGTATAAAAGCAGTTCCTACACACCTGCATTTGCAAAGCACACCCACCGGCATCACCCCCACACCCAAACATATTACAATACAAATTGTAATAATGTCACAAATCATTCACACACTGTATGACATCTGCAGAAGCCTTAACATACCTTGTCAGAGACACACTAACATGGCCCTAAGTGAAATAGTGGCTGTTATACAATGGAACAGCTGCTGATGTAATAGGGTGTGTTTGCACTAATCCCATTTCAGAGGGATGTGTTAGCAATTAGTGAGTAACAGCACAGTATGCTACACTTGTACACCAAATCAAGGATGTCTGGTGAGCACACTGTACACCACATAACAGTTCATGTATAGCCATATGGCCTTGAGCTGGCCAAACATCCTTGCCAGACTTAAACATCTGCAGAAGTATCAGGTACAAAAAAACCTGTATAAGTAGCACTGTTCCGAAATATAACAGCTGTACTCACATGTAGAACTAAATCATCTAGCCATTACACACAGTCCATGGGAGTCATGAAGCTAATATATCTCTGTGTGTCTCCATATAGCTGTTGAAATATATCGCAATAACACATCTAGGCCATCTCCCTTGAAAGTAAGGCAAATGGACAACCCCTAAAAGGAGTACTCACTTATATACCACTGTTGCCATGGTATCAGCTAATGGAGTAGCTGCACAGCTGATGTGCATCCAGTTAACTACTTTGGAACAGCAAGTGGTGGACAGGATACCACATGTTACCGATATGTAACTAGGAAAGGATGTGTCATCACACATTCAAACCACCCGTATATACCAGCAGAACAATACAAATAACATTGAAACACAAACCAAAAAGGATTGAATCAACTGTTAACGATACATCGGTTTACTAATAAGGTATGTAGAACAGTCAGTATGTCTGTGTATGTAGTACTATTCTGTAGTATTTAAAGTGGACACAATCCATATAGTGGAAACAGTTATGTTGTAGTAATGTATTGTTAAGCATAGTCACGCTTGTAGAATTTGTGTGTACTGCTGTAGGTCACAAGGCAAACACCGCATACACCACAAGGGATGCTATATAAGGGCTTTGAACAGAAATACTCCTCAACAGCCATCAGTGGCAGGGTTGGTCCAACAAGTATGTGCTATAACAGGGGATAGTATATGTGTATATATTGTAACTGTAGCCATATGTATGCTCCGGTTTCCTCCCACATCCCAAAGACATGCAGTCAGTGGATTGGACACTCTAAATTGGTCCTAGGTGTGAGTGTGTGTGTGTGTGTGTGTGTGTGTGTGTGTGTGTGTGTGTGTGTGTGTGTGTGTGTGTGTGCCTTCTGTGGAAGGTTGGGTGCCGGGCTGGCAACTCGACACTGTAAAACCCCATGGCCAATTATGAGCAGACAGATGATCTGCTGTGGCAACCCCTAACCGGGAAAAGCCAAAAGAAGAAGAAGAAGAACTGTAGCCATATGTATGGGTGTAATACAGAGAATAACATATGGAAGGTTGGGCCACTGTGCAAGTATGTTCTGCATTGTGGGATATTGTGCCAATAACTGTGTAATGTACAGTATTGTAGGCAGATATGTATTACAAGCTACATAGCATTATGTAATGGTAGGAAAATATTAGTTATGTCAAGCGGCATTTACAATACACAATAACAGGATACATATGTCTTTTAGTGAGCCGACAGTTTATCAGCATTATAGCAAAGTAAAATGGAAGAGCTATTTAACTGTCCATGCACATAAGACATGTAATATGTGAAAAGGTAGGTACTAGGCTGTCTAACCAAGGGTATCTGTAAGCCTAGCTAGCGTGTGTTGTCTTTCGCTACTCCCATAGGTTGGTTCCCTGTGCCTCTGAACAGCATAGCCAATAGTTTCCTGTGCCTCTGTCCAGCAGAGCCACTGCAGTGATCCCCGGGTACATATCTGTCTCCCATCCACACGTCAAGGTTTCCCTTGAAGAGTGCTCATGAGGGGCCCTGTCTGATTTACATTGGAATCACATTCCAAAGCATAGGGAGTGTCCGGGCCAGGAATCTATCCATTCAGCACATCCTGCTCATCGTTGTGGTTAGGTGTTTATCTATAGAGCATGTGGCACTCAGGGGCTTCTGTTTAGGTGGAGCATATCCAGCAATACAAGGTTGGACATGGGCCTTGTATGTCAAGCAGAGATCACCTGTGAGTATAGGTTCATAGGTTTATACTAGGCTATCTGCCCTAAGGCATTTATAAGCCTAGCCCAAAGTTTTGTGGCTTACACCACCCCTTATATGAAAAAATACTGTGCCCATTAGTTTGTTGTGCCTCTGTCCAGCAGTGACACAGAGATGATTCCCAGGGTAAACCTACAATCTCCCATCCACAGGTCAAGATTTCTCTTGAACAGAGCCAGCGAGGTGCTCTGCCTCACATGGACCGGGATTTTATTCCACAGCATAGGGAGTCTCTGAGTGATAAATCTATCCCTCCAGCACGTCCTATTTATATCTGTGCTAAGGTTTAAGTCGCTTGCTCTAATGGTTTTGGTGGATTTGGATTTTTTGAGGTGGAGCATGTCCATTAATTCCGGGTTGGACATGGCCTTGTATGTCAGGCACATGTCACCTCTGAGCAGATGGTATGCGACTGAATAGAGCTGGAGTTTCTTCAATCTGGCAGCATATGACAGATTTTGGAGTCCTTTTATCCTTTTGGTGAGGAACTTTTGGGGTCTCTCCAATTGCTGCAGATGTCAATCATTGGTCTGATAAGTGAAGAGTACAGGGGAACAATGACCTCACTAGATCTGGATGTGAATCCCTTCATGATCAGGTGGGCAGTGTAGAAGGTCTTTCTAACCACTTAGCAACATGAGTGTCAAAAAAAAGGCCACTGTCAACCTGGGTCTCCAGGTCCCTGATAACCTCTTCTGTGCTTAGTGGATTCCCGCCTATATGGTAGCTTGGGGTTACCTTGTTTTTCCCGAAGGGTATGACTATACATTTTTTGGTGTTTAACTTCAGGCCATGGCACTGGCACCAGCTATCTGTTTCCGTGAGTCCCTTCTGAAGGATATCCGTGTCCGATGCTCTTTCCACTATGGCACCCAGTTTGCAGTCGTCTGCAAACTTTGTCAGCCAAAGTCCTCCCATGTTGGCCTGTACTTCTGAGAAGTAGATGCCGAACAATAGGGGGCCAAGGACCGAGCCCTGTGGGACACCAGTTGTGACCGGCTTGGAGTCTGACATAGCGCCATAACTCTAACCCTGTGGGTTCTGTCCTTAAGCCAGTTTGCAACCCATCTTGTGACATATGGGTTTACATTTAAGCTGGTAAGTTTTTCTACAATACCAGTGGGGTATTGTGTGAAAAGCCTTTGCAAGGTCAAGGTAGGCTGTATGGACTGCCTTTCCCTCATCAATGGCCTTGGTGACTGTTTCGAAGAAGTCGACCAAGTTCAAAAGGCATGATCTGCCCTTGACAAAGCCAAACTGGGTCGGATCCAATGTCTGCAAGTCCCCTATATCTTTGTTTATGAGCTCCATTATGATCCTCTCCATAGCTTTGCAGACTAGACTTGTTAAGCTTATGGGGTGGTAATTACCAGGGTCCGTAGAGGCACCGTCTTTGTGGAGTGGGACCACAGTTGCCGTACGCCACTCCTTGGGCACGTATCCTGTGGTAAGGCTGAGATTAAACAGCTGCCTTATGTGCGGGTTTAATTCCTCATTTAGCTCGTGTAGCACACAGCCGGGGACACCATGCGGTCCCATTGATGCTGTGTTTTTAGCTTTAGAGAGAGCAGCTTTCACCTGCTCATTTGAGATATCTGGGAGGCTACACTCCACTGGGATAGTTATCTCTCCTTTAGGGGGGGAGAGGGGGGTGAGGTTTGCACTGAACCTGTCTGCCAGTATGTTGGCAATGTCTGTGGGTTCAGTGATTTTTGTATCATTTTGGACTAATTCTGAGCATATCTGGGAGTTTCCACCCAGGTTCCTAACATAGCTGAAAAAGGCCTTATGATTGTCCTTTGAATCGATGGTATGCGGTATGCAACTGAGTACAACTGGAGCTTCATAGGTTGGGCTGCATAGGTCATCTGTTTGAGGTCAGTAGCCCTCTTGGTGTGGTACTGGTGTGGTCTTCCAAGCTGTTGCAGTTGTCTTGTAAGGTGTATCCCAAATGGGGTATCCTTTAATAGGTCTGATATGACATGTGTAGAGTCATAATGGCCCCTCTGATCTGGATGCAAACCCATTAGAGATTAGGGGGGCCATGTAGAAGGATATTCGAACCACCTTGTCATTATGGGTATTGAAGGAGAGATTGCTATCTACTGGTGTTTCTGGATCCCATAATACCTTTTTTTGTATGTAGGGGACTAGCACCTATGTGGTAGTCCATGGGTTATTAGTTATATCCAAAGGGGATGACTATGCACTTTTAGACATTCAGCTTGATGCCATGATATTAACACCAGGTATTCGTGTCAGTGCATCCCTTCCAGAGGGTGTCTGTAACAGCTGGGGAAACAATTATGTTCCTTAGTTTGCAGTCGTCTGCAAACCTTTTCAGCCAAAGCCCTCTTGTGCTTGTATGTACATCAGAGAAGTATATACCGAACATGAGGGGTCCTAGGACTGAGCCCTGGGGGATGGCAGTTGTAACTGGTATACAGTCGGACCTAGGGTATGCAACTCCTACTGTGTGTGTTCTATCTGTGAGCCACTTTGCAAACCATCACATGACATAGGGGTTAATGTTCAGGTGGATGGGTATGTTGATAATGCCAAAAGGAGGAATGGTGTTGAAAGCCTATGAGAGCTCTAGGTAGGCTATGTGGACCTCCTTACCCTCATCTAATGCTTTGGTAACTGTCTCTAAGGTTTAGGAGGCATGGTCTGGCCTTAACAATGCCAAACAGGGAGGAGTCAAAGGTTGGGAGGTACCCAGTGTCTCTGACAGTGATCCATGATGTGCACCATAGCCTTGCAGACCAGGCTAGTCAGGCCTATAGGCAAATAGGTCCCATGGTCCATTGTGACGCCACCTTTGTGGAGTGGGATAACTGTTGCTGTGTGCCATTCAGGGGGCACTATGCCTGATGTGAGGCTATTATTAAACATGGTGCATAGGTGAGGAGACAGTACGATCTGAAGTTCATGTAAAACGCAGTCTGGGATGTTGTCCAGTGCTATGGATGCTGTGATATTGCCTTCAGAGTGTGCAGCTTTGAGAGGGATCTGCCAGGATGTTGTCGATATCCATTGTTTCTGTAATGTTCGTGCCTTTGTGCTGTAACTCAGAGCAGATCTGGTTGTTGACATCGAGGCTCTGTGGTTGTTGTTGGTATTAGTTGCGTTAACGTTTTTGTAGCTAGCTTTGGAGGATCGTATAAGAGATCTCACCTTCTTATTGAGGCTGGCCAGGGATCTCATCCATGCATGGTATTGTACTCTCATTTGCAACAGTGTCTTCCTCCTGTAGTACAATATGTTTATGGCAGGGGACCACCAGATTGGTTTAGTTAGTTATGAGTATAGCGTTCTGGTTCTTTTTGGGATAGCACAAGCCATGCACTCCTGTAAGTTTTTATAGAGTGCATTTGTGTAGGATTCAGCAGTTGTAACAGTACTGTCCATCTGCATGGGTGTCATGACGTCCACCACGTCTGCCTAAAAAGCATGTATTTGGCCTTGTAGACATATTATATTGTGGTTCGCTTAATGGGGGGTAGGTGCGATATGTGGATATCAACGGTGTTCAGCACATGGTCTGATCGGACCAACGAGGAGTTGGCTTCACATGTGGAGCACCAGTCTCTCATGTTGGTAATGACTAGGTCTAGGATATTGTTGCCCCTGGTGGGTGTGTGGATATGTTGAGTCAGGGCATTGGTGCTTATGAATTCCAGAAACCATTGAGCTAATGTGTTGGTACACGAGTAGTTTTCTCAGTTAATGGTGGGGTAGATGCAGTGAGGCTTATGTGATGAGTGTGGTGTTGTGAGACTGTGTACCTTCTCCACATGACAGTCAGGCTCAGGCTTGGTTGGAGAGACTTTTACCTCCAGTTTGACTAGATGAGTGCATCTCTCACATGTTGTAGTGTTGGGTGGTAGGTGGAGAAGCTTGTCTGTGTACATGAGGCAATGTGTACATTGCCTCAAGATGTCCAGATTCATTCGATAGACAGGTGAGAACACTGGCTGTTGACTCTTGGACATGCCTGAATATAGAACTACATTTACCTAGATGTGTGAGGAAAGTGTGTACAACAGCTACATTACTCTATGCAAGTGAGAAAAGTATGTACAAAACCTGTTCACCCTTACCTGTAGGTGATGTGGAAGATTGAGTGCTATAGTAATCATTAGCTTACGTACTGTTTACAAGTCCTGAACAAGTGCTTAGCATGAATAGGCAACCCAGACAGTGTCTTGGATAATATAAAAACACAGCCCCCTCACCTCAACAGGTACACAAGCATAAATCCATGTACACCACAGGGCCCATGTACCCACAACTATGCAGGTACAAACTGCACTCAGTCTGCATGGAACCTGCCCACATCACAGGTTGTATCATACACATATGGTGAAACAAGATGCTCTCCACGTACACATCATGTAAAACATAGCTCCGTGTCAGGTTGTGTACACACTGAATGGTGCACACCAACAGATATCACAACCCAACAAAGTGGGAGACACCACTGATAATGGGAAGTACTGCACTACTAACTTGCTGAGTCTGGTCTGGAAGGCCATGAGCCTTGATCACTTAAGTGATGTCAGCAGTACAGATGTAGTTGACAGTATGGTTGATGTCACACTGCATATCATAACCTTGCCAGGTCATAGGACATCATCACCCATACTGTGTACCACCTACACTCGGTATACTAGATTTGCATTCCTATGTCACAGGAGTGTTTAGCAACAGGACTGCTGGCAGAAACAACACTACAGAAGGTGTCTGAATAATACGTGATCATCACACCAGTGGCAGCTACAGTATGTCAGGGTTAATGAATTCTATTCCCCCTCATTGTAGTCCATTCCTCACAGACAAACAGAAGGCATCTGCCTATTGAAGTATGTGAATGACTATGACCTAGGAGCAATATCTGACTCGCATTGTCACTCCTATGTTAATAACCCTGTACCCATGAACTACCACCTAGGCAGCGGTCATCATAATGGACACTTGTGTGTGAGGGATGCAGCTGGGCAGTTGTCTTTCCTGTGATAGCTACATCACCGCACCTGTCAGGGAGTCATATGTGGCAACCCTAATAATAATAGTGTGCCATTCATGAATATAGAGATCACTGTCCAGCCATACAGACTACTCAAGTGACCCATATCAGATCACATATTTCTTTTAAGGGGTATTGGCCATGTGCAGATGGCCTACACCAGCCTTCCCATTCCCCATCTCCACTATGTAGCATGCTGCATGCCCTGAATAAATCCATGTCCAACCCAGTGATGTCGGACATGCTACACGTACTCATCCTGATCTCGAACACATACTTCATGGACATGCACCTACCACATGCTGGAGAGATCCTTGTCCCATACACTTGACATAGTCCTGCTATACTATGCATTCCTGTCTGTCAAAGCTGCACATCACTCCCCTCTCAGACATGGTGTGATGACCCCATGGTAATGTATGGTATATGTATCATTAACCCTGTAGATCAGTAATGTGGCACTGCTCCACCTGGCCCCACAGGCCCACCTGTCGGCTACTGCCAGGTATACCTTCATCCTAGATGCATACATGGCCCATGGCATATAGCCCACTAGTTGACTTTGACTGTACATGCCATAATTGATATCCATCCCTGCAAATACAATCTGGCTAGCCAGTGTCGCATGTGTATCACCTGTGCAACACAGGTGATACATGGCAGGATGTTGAATCGCTGTACAGTGCCATGTAGATGTATAAGGCAGAACACATACATGTAAAACCTTATGTGAGCATGTCTGCAGGGTCACAGGTCATATCTGTTAAGGCAGTGTAAGTCCTTATATGTGACATATACACTGCATCAAGGTCGACTGCATTAATGTGGACACATCCAGCCATGTGCTGATAGGTAGGAACACCAGTACAGGCGAACAAACATGCCCACATCAAGACAGCACCCACATGGAGTATAAGCAATGTAATCAGGTAACACACACACACATATATGGTGATAATATCCACTCAGCATTGAGTATGACATGTGTGTGACACACACACACATCATTGTCATGTAGGTTTGCAAATTCAACTATTTAAACTGAAGTAATGCAATACACATGTATGTTCAGCTGTAGCTCTGTATGTCTCTGAGGTACTGTGACCTGTCTCCATCATTATGTCTTCCAGGTATGCCATGTGCAAGGCTTCCCCCTTTTACAAGCTTGGAGGATGAAGCCCTCATCCCATACCTACTCAATAATCACAACATCCTGTTCAGCCATGTGCCACAGGATGCACAGCAGCGGGATGCCCTGTGGATGGAACTTCGCAGGAGGGTTAATGATGTGGGCGGCCACAACCGCACATAGCAGCAGGTGCGCAGACACTGTACAGACCTCATTAGATGGGCATAACAGCATGCAAATGCAATCGTCAGGGAACAAGGTGCAACAGGTGGTGGACCACCAACCCAGCCTCCACTCACATGTACTGAGGAGCTACTGGCCAATCTGGGGACACCTACAGAACCACATCCACAAGCCTTAGCCGATATTGTGGAGGTGGGTGTCTCTCAACCACTGAGCCTGGAGTTGCCTGGTAAGTCAGTACTGCACCTATAATAACTATATTCCATATAGCTGCATGTGTCACTGTACAATATGTAATGTAACATTATATGTAAGGCATGTATACACATGCCACATACTATAGTATGCTACTCTGTGTATGCACACATGTGTATACACCATAGTATAGTCTAATGTACTGGTGTATGTGTTATGCACATTGCTCCCTATAGCCTTTACACAGGGGTGGATTATGCTCTTACTGCTGTGTTACTCCTATTTAGGTACCGCTGGTGTTCCTCGCTGACAGCAGCCTGTTGCAGGTGAGAGTGTTATTATTTATCGGGAACCATAATGCACAGATCTATCTGCCATGTGGCCATTCACAACATGTACACATAATGTATGGTCCTGTCACAATATACAGGTCGGACTTGCAATGCATCACAATGACTATCCATGTGCCACACTTGCAAACTTTGTGAATCATCTCACTGACATGAATCCTCACAAACTTTATTGCCAGATGTGTTGACAGCTGTGCATACAATGGTGGAGGTGCTGTTCACTTTAGGAAAGTACAACAGATCTGATCTACACATGTGGTGAATACAAACAGTACTACGCAGTGGACTGGAGTATGGCCAGCACACAGGTTTCACCGGTGTGGATCATAGCCCTGCTATGAATGTCACACAATGTGATGTGCTATCTTGACATGTCCATGACATCTATTGGCCTGGCTGCTACACAGCCTACCTAATCTGAAAACATATCCCACATACCACCCTTTATCTGCATAACCTTGTTGCCAGTGGAGCATATATGTCATATGGGACAACACAGACATGTGAAATAGATGCCCATCACTATAATTTGGACAACACATGTACACACATGGCCATGGAGGATGGCCAGAGACATGGAGCAACACACACACTAGAAGTGTTGTGCTTGTGTGTACACCCCATTGTACAATGGCTACACATGTTTTGGCCATGGCCTTTGTATAATGGTCATAATGTAGATGTGGAATGCTAGACATCCTACAGGCCTGTGCACATCTTGTGTAGGCGTAACATCAATCCACCACATAGGATGTGTTGAACATCTTGAGGGTGTTGTAACATGACAGCAGTTACCTGTACAGTATCCACATCAGGCCACAGATGCAGTACATTCCCGTTGCTGGTGATGGACATAAATTCCATACTAGCTCCTCGTGTGTGTGTGTGTGTGTGTGTGGTACACAGATGTCATGTGGGACATGGTGTACCGACGTGTTCACCATGTCTGCCCATAGTTGCCAGGCTGTGGCAATATGGTTGCAGATGTGCATGGGTGTCATCGGTATATCCATCAGTGACCTGTGTCACAACTTCCACATCATGGTTTAGTGTGTATACACATCAGTGACATGGGTCACATTCCACAGTATATATGTATTGTATCTGAACACAGTCATGGCTATAAACCCTGTCCATAACTCACACTGTATAGCACTAGAGACTCCTCATGATTCCCTGCAATGGCCATGCACATCAGCTCAATTTGCAGTATATCTCTAGGGTGGAAAGACAACACTGAATTGGTACACCATTGCCCTACTGTATATTCAACAGGACTTCATTGTGTTAAACATGTATGCATGTCATTGCACACATCAGCAGATCACATGTTATACTACATGTGATTATCAAGGTCATATGCCACACATCAGGCAGGTGTACTGTTAACCTGTGCTGGTCCACATTGTGTAACACAGGGATGTATGCTAACCACTACTATGACTGTGTAAATTGCATGACGTCTGCTATCACACATGCATGCTGTGTGCAACCTAGGTATGTATGATAACTACCACTATTATTGTCTGTGCTGCATACCGTCTGCTGTATCACATGCATGTTGCATGCCTTCTGTCATATCACATGTGTGTGTGTGTGTCTATTGTATAGATTGTAATGTACAGTTCTTGTCTGCCTCACCGGTGATGTAGGTGCATTGCCCTCCTGCGGTTCATCAGATATTAGTATCCCCACAGACTCTAGCAGTGATGCTGAACATATGATTGGGTCACAGGCAGAGTTGTCAGGGGCTGAAACTGTGCCATTGGTTGCCATTCCATCTACATCCATCTCATCCCCGCACACAGATCCCATACCTGCACATACCTCATCACCAGTGGCCATAGAGGAAGGACAGTTGGCGCATGGTAGCTTGGAACAGGAAAGTGTGGGGGTTATGGAAGGTGTGCCTACACACCATGGTGTCAGCCAAACTACTGGTGGTGCCCCACACAGGCACATGGCCAGTGCTGCTCGTAGGAGGACCTCTGGCCAACATGCTCCTGCACGAAAGAGCACAGCAGCTGGTGTCACCAGACACATGTTTCAGGCTGTAATGTAGGCACAGGCACATGCTGAATGGTGCAACAGAGAAGATCAGAGGCTACAGAGGGCTGCTGTTCATTCTTTAAACAACAGCATCCAGGCAATGGTAAATGCTCAACAGCAGATTGCTGATGCTTTGGATAGACGGTTGGGCGACATGGTTGGAGTCCTTGACTGTGGCATGACAATCTGTGAGCATGAGCTGTCTGTGTTGGAACATCTGGTAGGAGTGAGGCATTGGGCATGTGGACGTAGGCCTGCTACATCACCTGTTTCAGGTCTACATGTACGAGCTACCTCACATGCCCGCTCTCATAGTGGCGGTAGCAGCAGCAGTGCATCTGGTGCTGAGCTGTCCACACCATGACACAGCAGGCCATGAGCACGTGGCCCTGGACGGTCTCAACAGGGACACTGTTCCAGTGGACATGTGTCATCGGACAGTACCCAATCTGCACCTCTGCCTGGTAGTGCCCATGCAACCCCTGGCAGGCACAGGTCACATGGCCATGGCCGGACACCGTGAGCTGTAAAACCTGGTCTGTACAGTCTGGAGCTGTCAATAATACCCTTGTGTGGGCCAGACACATGGCAGAACTATGTGCACACATACACGCACACACCAGAAACATCTGTAGGGCACCGCGCCACACGCATGCATAACAACTACACATGGCCAATTAGATCACAGGCCCTAATCCATACACATGATGTCATCCATTCACCCTGTGCATATGATGATGCCTGTGCCGCATCTCTGTTATCCACACCATCGGTGCAGGGACATGCTCATATGGTCTGATGCACAGGGTGAACAGAATAGGGAGATAAGTGTAGATTACAATTGCTGTGTACTGTTGACACGCAGCAG
Organism: Protopterus annectens; assembly: GCF_019279795.1. NCBI lineage: Eukaryota > Metazoa > Chordata > Ceratodontiformes > Protopteridae > Protopterus > Protopterus annectens. The sequence goes on along the minus strand of NC_056726.1, from coordinate 897,490,927 downwards.
ACATACCATGTAGTACAGGTTTAGAATGCATTGTTTTCTGTTCACAGTATGTGTCTTGGTAACAACAGTAACAGCATGTTGGTCATGATGTCCTGCTTCCCTCCTTCAGGTCTAATTGCATGTGCCATTGAGTGTCAGCGTTTGCAGTTAGTTTCCCATGTGTAAATGTGGACTACTCACTGGTATGTATGGCAATACCAGCATGCTATTCGTAGCTACAACCTCACTGTTAGAAAGGCTGACATTCCAAAGATGACTACACATCTACTGATCCAGGAGCATGGGAGCTGTGTATAAGCTACAGTGGCTAGAAACATGACATCCATACTAGGTGACATCACAGATACAGGTACATGGGGCGGGGAGTTTACATAGCAGTCTAGCTGATGACAAGGGTAGAGGCCAGTTGATAGCTTGAGGCCTCACTGTGTAGCAGTAATACACATTCACATTACAGGATGCGAACACGCAACTACACACACACACACACACACACACACACACACACACACACACACACACACACACACACACACACACACACACACACACACACACACACACACACACACACACACACACACACACACACACACACACACACACTTGATAGTGTTGAGTTGAGGACCCCTGCCTATGTGGTAATCACCATTACAGTACTGTGCACCTACATGACCCTACACAGAAAATACACATGTACAGGTAGTCAGTAATGCCTAAGATCGACGGCATCAACAGGGTAGTAGATTACATCACCTGGGGGGTTAGGGGTCCTATCTGTTCACTATGGTAACATACATCCTCCCTCCATGGACCAGACAGCCATACATACATACACGCACACACACACACACACACACACACACACACACACACACACACACTGTGGAGTCCACAATTGAATGCACCTATGTCATGCATATACAGATAGCTCACATGTGTGTGATACACACCCCACCCCTGCCTATGTCTTGCTTTCTACAATGCAGTATGTACAGATCTCTACAACAGTGTACAGGAGAATGAGTAACAATTGGAATGTATTCCCCACTATACATGGCATATATGGACACACAAGCAAGCACACATGGCAGTACTGTGAATCAAGCACCTGCTATATAATAATACGTATGACAGACATGCAGCAGTATTGCCCGCATTACAATGTTTACTGACACTACCTTTAACAATTGTGCTGATATATGCATACGGGAGGTCTTAAGTGTTACTGGTGTCAAGTGATTTACAGTCAGTGACACCCTGACTGCTGTGTAGGTTGTATGTGTTCCCTTCAATTAACAGAACCATAGCTTAGTGTTTGCACATGTTATTGTAGGACTGCTTGTGACACACCTGTGAGCTGTCCTCAGCAAACATCCATCTGCAAAGATGGCCCCCCACTTAGTTATATCCACACATCTGTCCATACCTGATGTACATTTTACCATACTGTCAGTATATCACCATATACAGTTGGCAATGATGGGGCTGCATTGCAACTGCATGTTGAAGTAAGACACACATCACCTGCAAACATCAGCTACTGCACACGCATGGTAGCTGAACACACACCACTACATGTACATGTGTGTAGGTCCTACATTCCTGTCATTTTGCCATGTTTGTAGGCATTGCAATTGGTGGACATGTGTGATGACATACATGACACATGGACTGTTGTATGATATGATAGTTGTCATGGGTAACCAGTACAGAGGGAATGTTAACTCAGTCAGCATTGATATCACACCTTATGTACTGTTACCATTCAACAGCCATGGACCTACCTCCCATGTGCATGTGTGTAATTGCTGAAGCCACCTGTCTGCACGAAGGACAGCAACAGCTATGCTATATACATATGTGTTGTGTGTGTGTTTGGCATGTACATATCCATGGCAGGTACATGTATGTCATATCCAAACATGAGGATGTTTATTGGTGTACAGCAACAGTCATCTGTTACTGCTGTATAAGACCCAGGGCCCCTGTTATGTGTACAGCTGACCTGGTTATGAACAGTGGTATCATTGCATTGTATAACACATGATGCAACTGTGTCAGTACATGGGTAGTCTGCACAGTTGATGTAGAGCTAGGTACAGTCCACTGGTCATGGGTCACATGGAGTTGTACTACTATATGTCCTACCACATGTATGGAAGTGTGTTGCTGGTCCAAGGACATGGTGATGTCTGAGGTCTACATCCTAGAATGTGACGTTTGACACTGTGATCTGCACCTGACACATCTGTGATGCCTTTTGAGAGTGTACTGGTCAGTACATGTGAGTGGCCTTCATGTACGTGGGGACACCACCACCTGGAGCGGTCCGTACCTGTGTTATGGCCCACATGTCTGTATCTGAGGTATACGGTGGTAGTGCTATTGTGCACAACTGAGCCTTCAGCCAGGTGTTGCTCATTGCACAGATGTCAGTATTTCCCATTGTTGGATCTACATTGGGCAGCTGTGATTACGAACGCTACACATCTAGCACTGTTTAGCATGCACATACCATGCAGATGTCCTCTAGGTGTCAGGGTGTTAACCTGGTCTCAGGACATTCCACTATGAATGGCACTATATGGGTGAAGTAGCCCCTCTTGGCAGGACATCTTCACGGGTGGTAGTAGTGTGCCAGGTTTAGATTGGTACATCTATGTTGACGGACAGCAGCAGACGTTGTGTAAAAGACCAGTGTCAGATATATGTAGTGCAGCATTCCTGCTAACAATGACAATTATCGACACCTAAGTCCATTACAATGTGCTGTTCACGTCTAACTGCAATAGTATGGCCATTGTGCCGTTCCGTGTTTAGAATCAGAATGCATACAAAACAGCCCTGTGCTACTAAGTGTGCGAGCATGCCCAGTGACACCTTGTGTCAGTTATGTGCCACTCTGTGTATGGGCATGGCCATCGTAACCCTGTATAGCGATAGTAGTGGTCCAGTCAACAGATGGCCATACCCCACTTCAGGATGGATTCCTACATTGAACACACAGGTTCACAGGTATATACATTGTAACTGCCAGCATCCATGTTGATGTCTGCATTCCTAGAAGGTCATATTGACAGTCTTGAAAGGTGTAGTGTCTGTGGCATGGCTCATATCTATGTAGTATTGTAATAGTGATCTGTAGATAGGCAGTTGTCCTGATCCCACCACTGGCGTGTGTTTGTCTCTGTCTGCCTGGGGACAGAAATTTGCTTTGAGACTGCTCACACTCTATACAATCCCTATCACCGTAATTGCCAATGCTGATGATGTCACCCACCTAGAAGTACACCTCTGGAAATGCTGTGTCACAGTAATCTCGGTAGCATGCTCTGTAACTGCGTGATGCTGTAGTGTGATAAGGTAGTTAGATCGGTGTTCTAATCCCAGCCATGCCAACTGTGTGTGTGTGTCTCTGTCTGCCTACGGACAGAATAATGCTTTTAGACTGCTCACACTCCATACAATCCCTATCACCGACTTTACCATTGCTGATGATGTCACCCACCTAGAAGTACTCCTCTGGGAGTGATGTGTTTCAGTAATCTCGATAGCGCATTCTGTAACTGCATAATATAGTAGTGTGATAAGGTAGTTAGGTCGGTGTTCTAATCCCAGCCATGCCAACTGTGTGTGTTTATTTACCTGGGGATGGAATAATGCTTTTAGACTGCTCACACTCCATACAATCCCTATCACTGACTTTGCCAATGCTGATGATGTCAACCACCTAGAAGTTCACCTCTGGGAGTACTTTGTCCCAGTAATCTCGGTAGCATGTTCTGTAACTGCATAATGCTGTAGTATGATAGAATAGACAGGTAGGTGTTCTATTCCAAGGCATGACAGGTGTGTGTGTTTGGCAGTCATATCCTATCTGTTGGTGTCTGTGAGTAACTAGCTACTGGATGTGTTGAGGAACGTGTTTTGTTGTTTTCCTATATAGTGGCCATAAATGTCACAATCAGCCAAGAGACTGGGTTGGCAAGACATACACATACATTCAACAATAGGTCTGGTGAATAATGTCAGCAGCCCTAATGTTACCCTTAATACAGTCTGAACCTGTGTGATACACAGAAACACACTTGCCTTGATATTAACACCAGTACATAATGCAGGAGGCACATGTGGTTTCCTTTTCATTCTTGTCTAATGTTTTGGTGTCACGTGGTCTGCTGTTGAGATATATATTCTATATCTATGTATGTGTATATGTATATGTGTATGTATATATGTGGACATTAGCACACATAAATCTACATGATGGAATACATGTCCTATACTGTTGAATGCCTGTGCTAGATGATATGTAGATGATAACCTCAGATGTATGTATATCTGCCATGGCTTAGTGGTAAAGCACATCGTCTGTGGTTTGCAGGGTCCTGGTTTCGAGCCGTGCAGAGGCTGGTTGCTGGGAAGAATAAGGGACATTGAATACGGTGATAGTAAGGCGCTTTTAACCAGTTGTGTACAGGTCTGTGCGACAGTAAGCAGTGGTTAGTTTTGGGGAGGCTCAGTATGGGTCATGTAACTATGCATTAGAAGACAATACTATGCAAGCGAGGTGGAAAATAATGAATCCCATTTATCCCCAGGGAGTGATGCAGGTCCCAAGAGTGTATGTGTATAGATAGCTGGGTGCAGGACTTGAATATAGGTGAAAGCATGGGGGGGAGTGTGTCAGGCATAATGTACGTAGATTGGAGCCCTGTGTCTCGGGATTGCTTCTAGCTTAGCACGCCTAAGCTAGGGGTGTGTCTATACCTGCCTAGTGCAATTGGGAAGGACAACAGCAGTTGGAGAGTAGTCAAGGTGAACAAGCTGGGCAAACAGGTGATATTTATCAGAATCAGCAGATTACAGGCCCAGCAGACTAGCCTGGCCTAGAACACTATGATAAAGTGAGCAAGCACCATTCCCTCAGGTTTTTCCACACTCTACACCAGCGGTGTATACATGCGGGGAAATTTTAACAAATAATCCTACGAAATGAGAAGGGCTGCAGCAGGCAACATAGACCAACATGTGCAGGAGGCTGAGGGTGGTGAGGATGTGAATGCTGCCAAACAACCCTAAGTGAGGAGACAGAGAAGAATGTACAGACCCAGGGTAACCTACCAGGGGCTACATGAGCTGGAGATAGTGGAGCGCTCTGGGGTGGACAGAGACCTCCTACAGCAGATTGTTGAGCTGTGCCGGCCACACCTGATACATCGAACAGGCTGAGGGGAACCCATCACAGTGGATGCCAAGGTATGTGTAGGCCTAGGTATACTAGCCACAAGTACCTCCCAAAGCACAACTGGGAATATCATGGAGATCTCACAGGCATCTGCATCCAGGGTATTCCACCAGTTCCTGGATGCCATGTCACCACATGCCAGTGAGCACGTACATTTTCTCAACACACGTGAGGTGTTGACCAGCAATATGCGCCTCTTCCACCAAATGGCAGACTACCCTGGAGTAATGGGTGCAATAGCCTGCATGCACATATGCATCAAAGCACCATCTGGTGAGCAAGGTAGGGCCTACATTAACTGCAGGATCATCCCCTCTATCAACTGCCAGGTCGTATGCGATGACCAGGGCATTATACTGAATGTGTGTGCTGGCTGCTCTGGAAGCTATGATGATTCTGATATTTGGCATCTGACACAGCTGTACTACAGCTTTGCCAATAAGGACATCCCCTACGGTCACCTAGTGGGGGATGCTGGGTACCCACAGGAGCTGTGGCTGATGACACCCATCAGAAATGCACATACACCTGAACAATGATGCCCTAATGAGGCACACTCACAGGCCAGACATATAATAGAGTGTGTGTTTGGGATGCTCAGGTCACAGTTCCAGTGTCTGGACTCATCTGGTGGAGCCTTGCATTATTCACCAGCTACATGCACCCAAATTGTTATGGTATGTGCTATGCTACACAGTATGATATTGTGGAAACAGCTGCAGCAGGAACAGCATGGGGCAGGGCCACACAGCCCCCCACCAATGCCAAGGCCTGTACAGGCACAGAGTAACTCAGAGGAGGAACGACCTGAGCCGGACTCAGTAGGCAGAAGGAGGCATGCCCAGTATGACCTGGCCTTGGCAAAGAGGCAACACATAGCATATGCACTGACACAGTAGGGACCCAGGGAATGTCACCTTCTCTTACTCGCACAGACAATAAAAGGGATGCCAAACATGACACTACCTGTGCTCAGCCATGTATAGGAAGTGCACTATGTGCATCCGACATAGGCAGTCCTCCAGCACCATCCTCAGGTCTGGCACACCCTCAAGGTAAGTCAATCAACCTACCAATTGGCAGTTGTATTAGAATGGTATGGATGTGAGCATGCAAGGGAATTTGGTGGCCGAATGTTAAGGCAGCAGACAGTAGATGTCCATAGTGGCACCATGACATTTGCAGCACATACAGGGGTCACCATAGTAGCCAGTAGTACACAGGGTGTCATAACCCACTGCGGGTAATGGGCTGAGCATCATGTGTGTCCATACAGCCCACACAAGTCTCAACCAGCTGGACAGGTGTAGACCAACACAGACAAATGCTGTACTATGGCCTCTGAATATGCCCTATGGATGACCCCCCCCCACACAGACACACACAGACAGACTACAGCAGGCCAGGCAGTTGGATGTGGGTAGTGAAGGCTAGAACGTCTGAAACTAATATGTTGGTAATTAAAGCTAAGATCTGGAGTACACTGGTATGCCTCTAGCCAGCACAATAGGTAGGTCTACACACTGAAATGGAGTACCTGACATATCAGTACAGTAGTAGCAAAAGTGTACAAGAGTCAGGTGTGCCCCCCTTCCAACGTACATATATATAGCAACAGTCAGGTGTGCCCCCCTCCAGTGCTGTGTAGGAATGTGGATACAGTTGGATGTCCCCCCAAGCTGTGCAGAAATATAGCAACAGTCAATGCCACATGACCAATGGATACCCTGCAGACACATCATGCCACCTGTCAGTGTACAACGCAGAGGTCGGCACCACAGTATAGACTACCTGGACATGTAACAACACATGCAATACAGTTGGCCATACTGGGCTTGCTCGAACACATGAAGGTATGATGGCAATGTCAGTCAACAACATGCGGAATGGTCATACTTGGCATGCTCACACATGTAAACACAAGAAGGCCAAGTCTGCAAACACCAGTGGTCTGGACATATCTGCCGGTACATTGCTATACTGTTGAATGACTGGGCTGTATGGTATGTGTGTGGTACTGTCTATTGTCTGTATATTTGCCATGGTGTATTAGTAATTCACATTAGCTGTGCGCGCATGATGTTGCTACCAACACTTGCAAAGGATGGTTATTTGTTTGTGAGCAGAACAACCCCATTGGATACGGAGGGAGTAAGGCACATTAAAGCAGTTGTGCATGGGTTTGCGTGGTGTTAAGCACTGCTGACGTCTGGTTACAGCTTCTTACACTTGGCTAGCCTCCACATTTCTTTACCAGTGCAATACTCGCATACTGGTAGCCAAACACGCTTACACACGCTCGCTCCCTCACTTGTACATGCACCGACATTGGTGCTTACATGTGTCACTCGCGCTGGGTGGGCGCAATCCCTTGTGATGCCTATTGCATCGGACTACATGACTACAGTATCGGCTATGGCTCAACATTAGGCGACGGCATGGCATTCGACTGTACGGAATCAGCGGCCTGTCCAGTGAGTTTATCATATTATATGCATGTTCCTCATACAATCTGCTCCCATCTGGCTGATATATGGGAACCGATACTCTGCAATGCAGACAAGTAAATGTGTTTTGGGACCCACATCCATCTGCCAGATCATGCTACTGCATACCTATTGTAGGTTTGCCACCTTTTAAATTGGCTGAGGTGGGACTTTGGGATTAACACCTGTCTCACTTTGTGAGGGACAGTCCCTCCTTAGGCGGATGTCTCATGCGAAAATAATCAAGACATAGCAAATGTCCTGATTCCAGGACAATATTATATTCTACATTTCTGTAATAGTTGTATGTAGCAGATATTGTATATATGACACTTCTATATGTTATGTGAAGTAGCATAAGCAAGTGGACTGCTACTAGACTGAGCTTTTATTTGTGCAAATACGTATAGTTCTGTAGAATGCACGGCTGAAGGTATGTTCTGACCTGGTACATCTGACATTTCTACAGACCAGGTCCCACTTTGGCCATTTTGAAAGGTGGCAGCCCTATAGGACCTATATGTAGAGATGTCAGATTTGGCAGGGCAACACATACCCACAG
>NC_056726.1:897457628-897477628 GCF_019279795.1 Protopterus annectens | reverse complement strand
TCCAAGTCCCTCTATCAAGTAAAGCCACTAGAGTGATCCCCAGGGTGAACATTCTATTTCCCATTCACTCACCAAGATTTGTCTTGAAGAGGGCCAGTGAGGTGCACTGCTTGACATGTATGGAAAGTCTATTCCAGAGAATAGGCAGTCTATGGGTTATGAACCTGTCCTTCCAGCATGCTCTGTTAATTGTGATAATGAGGTTGAGGTCTCCAGAGCGTGTATTCGGAGGGATTGGGATTTCTTTAGATGTAACGTTTCTAACAGAGCTGGGACAGGCATGGCTTTGTAAGTCAAGCAAAGATTGCCTCTTAGTAGACAATATGAGACAGAGAATAGCTGGAGTTTTTTTTTTAGTCTGTCCATGTAGGGCATGTGTTTAAGGCCTAGGATCCTCTTTGTGAGGTACTTTTGTGGCCTTTCTAGCTGTTGCATGTGTCTAGTGAGGTACATGACAAATGGGGCATTATACTCGATGATTGGCCTATTGAGGGAAGAGTAGAGAGAGATGATGACCTCTTTCTTCCTGGATGTAAAACCCTTAGTAATGAGATGTGTCACACAGAAGGACTTTCTGACCAGAGTGGTAGTGTGGTGTTCGATAGAGTGATTGCTGTCAACCTGTGTCCCCAGATCTCTTATAACGCCTTCAGTGTACTCCCATCAATGTGGTAATTAATGTTAACTGCGTTTTTCCCAAAGGGGATGACGACACATTTTTTGGCAAAGTAATTAACCTTTAAGAGTGCTTATATTTATTTGGTGACACTGCGTAGGTCAATCCAGGAGGCCTAGCTGTCTTGGCCAATTTCTACAATTTGCATTAGTATTAATATTACACAGTATAATTGGAACCTTTTGTTAAGGGCCTTAGAATAGCTGATTTTGGATTGTCTGGTGGCAGTGATAACTACCGTATACTCTGGGCAGAAGGGGACACAGCAGGTAAATCTGTGCCAGCCTTTCCCAGGTGTGTGTGGATGAAAAATGAAATTTCACAGTGTATGTCAGCTACTTGGAGTAGGGACACGGAGCACTGGGTTCACAGAAATGGTGCTGGAGGACTTGGCTTGAACACTCATGTGGAAAACCTAAAATCCTAGAGATTTACCACTGAAGAGTTTTATTGAAGACCTGGAGGGAGACAGATAGAGAGATCCAGACCCTGGACTGAGTGTGTTCCCTGTGTGCTCTTAAGAGAAATTGTGCTTGATGCGGAGAGGTTTGCATCTGGAACACTGAGTGTATCCATTTGCATTCTAAGTGAACATCCCTTTCCAGTGTCAGTGGTGAGGATTCGGGGTGCTTGATTACTGGTCCAGAGTGGGGTTGTCACACATTGGTGTCAGTGGGGGAATAATTACATATTGGTAAGCAGTGGTGTGGATACTGAATTTCTGTAGCCTGTAAGCAGTAGTCACTAATGAAGGAATTTGTACTCTCAAGCAGCCACAAAGTAGACATTCAGTTTCATAGCACAAACATTTTATTTATTTACTTTTTGTTGGCTTAGTTAGTCAGGGAGTGCTGGCAAGGATCTCAGCAGAGGATTATGAAAAGCTGACAAGGAACTAGTTGGCTGAGATGTGTCAAGCCAAAGGACTAGTGCATGCCAATCTGACTAAAAGGGAAACAATTGCGTCCTTAATCACAGCTGAAAGACAGAATAGCAGCCAGGAAGACAACCAGTCTGGCATTGGGGATGTGCAGCTCTCAGAAATGAGACAGTTCACCTTTTCTTCAGAGGATTTAAAAAAAAACATCTGGAGTGTAAGAGACTTGAACTGGAGGCCAAACATTTGGAATTAGAATCAGCAGAGAGAATGAGGCATTTGGAGGCTGAAGAAAATGAGAAACAAAGGTAACATGAAAAGGAAATACTGGCCAAGTGCCAGGGTCATGAAGGTAATGAGGAAAGGAGCAACCGGACCCCAGAAGCAACAAAGGTCAGTGAGCTTCTTCCTCAATTTATGAAGGATGATAATTTGTATAGTTTTATTCATATATTTGAAAGAGTATATAAACAGTATAATGTTGACCAAGGGCTCTGAGTTTGGTTCCTGATTCCCTTACTCCATGGTAAAGCTGTAACTGCTGTTTCCAAATTGTGTGATACTGATTGCTTAAACTATGATAACAGTTAAAATGTTTATTGGAATATTTTAAGTTAACACCTCAAGTTTAAAGAAAAAAGTTTTGTAAGTATAGATACAAGGCAAATGAAAGTGTGTGTGATTATATTGCTAAGTTAAGCACTTAATTTCATAGGTGGGTGAGTAGGTGTCAGGTCACCATTTTTCAAAGGCTGTCTGATCTTTTGATGAGAGAACAAGCCCTTAGCACTTTGCCTGAGGACATGAGAATCTCGTTGGCAGACTAAGAATGCAACTCTGCAGATGAGCTGGTTTAAAAGGGAGATCTCTACTTGGCAAGCAGGGCAGCACTGTAAAGGAAAGGGATACCCAATACTACACATGGATATAAGGGAACCCATGGTGGGCAGCCTAAACTATCCCAACAGAGTCCACCGGTAACAGGGGAAGCCACTAGTTCAGGTACATGGCCAAGATCAAAGGTTAAATGTTTTAAATGTAACCAGAGGGCTATATAGCATATAGATGTCCATGGAGGCAAGTCAAGGGAAAAGGTGGAAAAGCCAGCAAGTGGGAATAACAGAATGCCAGTGGTAAGTTGTCTGGAGACAACAGGCGTACCAAACTACCAGCAGAGTTTGTATTCTATCTTGGATGGAAAACAGGCCACTGCCAAGACAGACACAGCCTCTGATATAACCATTGAGAAGCCTGTAGTGGTTAAAGAGGAGCAGTACTTGCTTGGGCAGTCCACTCCAGTCAGAGCTTTAGGAGGGATCTCATTCCATATGCCTTTGGCCAGGAATCACCTTAACTAGGAGGGTGGAAAAGAAAGCAAGCAAGTAGGTGTGTTTGAGGATATCCCTGCACATGTCTTGATAGGGAATGATTTTGATAATGCAGTACCTTGTGTGCATGCAGTGACAGGAAGTCAGGCTTGGAGACAGGCATGTGGGTCTGGTAGCCTGGTGGAGACCCAGACAGACCACACCCCTGAAGCCAGGACTGGTGATGTGACTAATTCAGGGAGGGAGCTACCCTGTAGCAGTGAGCCTGAAGATGAACCACAGCTGCTGGTAGGTACTGATGTTCCCTTGGACAGAGTGACTGCAAGGGCAGAGGTGAGTGGTAGTACCCAGGCTCATAGTGAGGCAGTGCTGTCAGAGGATACCTGATGTACTGTGGAAGGGGAGCTGGGAAAAATCACAAAGATAGAGTTGAGACAGGTTCAGCTCTCAGACCTTACATTACATGGCCTGAGAGAGGTAGCTAGGGTGGCACCTGATTGTCAAGGAAAATGGGAGTCTGTATATTAGAACAAAGGATTACTGCATAGAGAGTGGACCCCTGATGGAGGACTAGAAGGTGAGGTAATACAGCAGTTTGTAGTGCCTGGAGCCTACCGTCTGGCACTTCTAGCCATAGCCCATGACATTCCCTTTGCAGGCCATATGGGCATAAAGCATACCAAGAGATGTATTATCCCGAACTTTTATTGGCCTTGGATTGCAAGGGATGCAACAGGGTACTGCAGGACCTGTGAATAGTGCCAAAAGTAGACAAGACAGGAGACAAGGTCAATGCTCCTTTCATGCCTTTGCCTGTGATTAAGGAGCCATTTCAGTGGGTAGTTATGGATATTGCAGGGCCTCTGAGTACTCCAAGCTCCACAGGGAAGAAGTATATCCTAGTGGTAGTAGATTATGCTACTAGATACCCTGAAGCAGTGGCTCTGTCCTCCATTGAGGCAGAAAAGGTGGAAAATACTTTGGTAGAGATTTTCAGCAGGGTAGGTTTCCCAAGAGAAATACTGACTGACAGAGGTGCCAATTTCATGTCAGACCTGCTGGCTTGTCTGTGGAAGCAGTGTGGGATAAAGCACCTAAAGGCCACCCTGCCACCGTGAGACTAATGGTCTTATGGAGAGGTTAAACTCTACACTAAAGACCATGCTATGGGCATTTACAGACCAGTTTAAGAGAGAGTGGGACAAATATTTGCCCTATCTGCTGTTTGCATACAGGAAGGTACCCCAGGAATACACACGTTTTTCACCATTTGAGTTGCTGTATGGGCATAGGGTGAACAGGCCTTTAGATATGATTCGTGATGAGTGGGACTGTGAGTGAGAATTCTACAAGAAGTCTGTTGTGGCATATGTCCTAAACCTCAGGACAAGGCTTAGGGAGCTCATGGGCTTGACCCATGAGAACCTGGCTGGAGCCCATCAGCAGAAAAAGGTCTGGTATGACAGGAATGCTTGAGCCAGAGAGTATGTTGTGGGGCAGGAGGTGATGGTGCTCATTCCTATCAGACACAATAAGCTGCAGGCAGCTTGAGAGGGACCCTTCAAAGTGGTAAGGAAGGTCAGTGATGTTAACCACATGGTATAACTGCTAGGCATGAGGCAGGGGCCGAAATTGTACTATGTTAACATAGTGAATGATAGGGAGGCCTTTTTGCTGAGTATTTGCAGTGGATGGCAGGACAAGTCTGAGGGGTATCTGATGACTGATCTCCTCAGTGATGTTTGGACTGACACCTCAGTGGAAGGGGTAGCAATGTCCCAGTGGCTATCCCCCTACCCAGCGTCAAGAAATCTAAGCAGTTTTACAGGAATTTGGGGACATGTTTACTGGAAAACCAGGGTCAACCCATCTGGTGCAGCACTATATGGATACAGGGTCCCAAAGATGTATCAGGCAGGACCCTTACAGGGTGCCTGAGTAAGTCATACATAGCCTGAGGGTGGAGATAAAGGAAATGTTGGAACTGGGAATAATCTAGGAATATAGCAGTTCCTGGGCCTCCCCAGTGGTGCTGGTACAAAGCAAGGATGGCAGCATCAGGTTCTGTGTGGACTACAGTAAACTAAATAGTCACACAGAGTCAGATGCTACCCCATGCCTAGTGCTGATGAAGCCTTAGAGAAGCTGGCTGTGGCTACGTATCTGACGACTATTGATCTGACCAAGGGCTACTGACAGGTGCCCTTGATTTCCCACACTAGAGAGAGGTCAGCTTTTGTGACTCATATCAGCTTGTGTGAGTTCATGAAGGTGTCCTTTAGGATGAAAAATGCCCCAGCAACTTTCTGGAGGCTGGTAGATCACATTGTAGCAGGAGCAGGAAATCATGTCCTTGCTTATCTGGATGATATTGCTATCTACAGCCATTCCCTGCAAAACCACCTTCAGCATGTTAGGGAGGTACTGGGTAGACTGCAAATGGCAGGGTTGACCATTAAGCCCAGTAAATGTCAGGTGAGTATGGCAGATGTCTCCTACTTGGGACATAGAGTGGGGAGTGGTAAGATCAGGCCAGAACCTGCCAAAGTGGAAGCCATTCAGGCCCCTGTTATTAAAAAGCAGGTGATGGAATTCTTAGGGACAGCAGGGTACTCTAGAAGGTTTGTCCCCAATTATAGTACAATAGCACTCCCCTCACAGATCTGATGAGGAAAAACTGGCCAGATATGGTCATGTGGACCCCAGCATGTGAAGAGCCATTCCAGAAGCTTAAAGGAGCTTTGGGAGGACCCCCTATGTTTAGCCAGTCCAGATTACTGCAAATAATTTGCTGTGCAGGTAGATGTTTCAAACCATGGGGTGGGGGCTGTACTTAGCCAGGTTTCCTCAGAGGAAGAAGAGCACCCAGTGGTACACCTCAGCCATAGACTCCAACCCAGGGATGAATGTTATGCAGCTGTAGAAAATGAATGCATAGCTATAGTATGGGCACTGCAGAAACTTCAGCTTTACCTGTATGGAAGAAAATTCACTGTAGTTACAGACCACAATGCCTTAACATGGCTACATAGAGCCAGCCAGCAAAATGCCAAGTTATTAAGGTGGAGCGGATGATAGCAGGCATATGACATGACAGTACAACACTGTAGTGGGGTCAGCACTGCCAATGCAGATGGGCTGTCAGGACAGGGAATGGGGTAACATATTCCCAGATAGGATTATTTCTCTCAAGCCACATTTCTCAAGGTTGCAAATGTATTGGAACAGTATGGCATTTGAATATCAAACTGATAGGTACAGATGCTTATGCTACAAATGTATTAGAACTGTATAGCAATTGAATACCAAACTGATTTCTACATATGCTTATGTTACAAATGTAGTAGAAGTGTATTTCATTTGAATATCAAAATGTATTTGTAAAGTTGCTAGTGTTGAAAAATGTATCAACAGTGGGTCCTACTGGACAGAGAAGGAACTTACATATGAGATTGTATGTATATGTATTAGCAAAGGACCCTGGAAGAGCAGAGTTTAACCAGCTAGCTTACTTTAAGAAAAAGAAAGGAAATGTAAATGCGCTGTTAAACCACTAAAATGGCATCCCACAGTAATGAATAGGACCAGAGATGGTAGATCTGGAAGAAACCATTGTTTATTAGCTTCAGTAAGAAGAGGGGAAGTACTGCAATTGTTTCATAGCTCCAGAGCACTGCCATAAACATTTAGATATATATTGTAGACATCTATGATAAATTCCTGTCTCAGATTCAAAGGGGGATACTGTGAAAACCTGGAGTTAGGTAACCAGATGAGGTCATTCTGCCAGCCATCTTCAAAATTATGTTTTAGATATTACAGTGGGAAATCTCTGAGCATTGAGTATTCTGTCTTGGACCTGACAACAATGACCATTCGCCACATCCTCTGCCTTGCTCGATTAAGTAAGTAGGGAATAGTAATTCTCCTAGATTCAGTTGGGAAAACATAGTGCATCTTAGATTAGGTATTGTTTTTCTTTATTAGTCTGAGTCTGTCCATCAATGTTATTTTCAATATTTCCTGTGATTTGAACTATGTGGTTTACTTTTAATATATATTCAGTATTTTCATGTTCCTTTATTATTTATTATTAAATACATTTAAAACTTTTATTGTGGCTGGTCCTTTTAGAAAGTAGTTAACCTTTGATAATGCTTATATTTATTTGGTGCCACTGTGTAAGCCACTCCAGAAGGCCTAGCTGTCTTGGTCAACAACTACCATTTGTATTAGTATTACACAGTATAATTGTACACTCTTTCTTAAGGGCCTTAGAGTAGCTGATTGTAGAGTGTCTGGTGGCAGTGATAACTACTTTATACTCTGGGCAGAAGGGAGCACAGCAGGTAAATCTGTGCCAGCCTTTCTTAGGTGTGTGTGTGTGTGTGTGTGTGTGTGTGTGTGTGTGTGTGTGTGTGTGTGTGTGTGTGTGTGTGTGTGTGTGTGTGTGTGTGTGTGTGTGTGTGTGTGTGTGTGTGTGTGTGTGTGTGTGTGTGTGTGTTAGCAACTTGGAGCAGGGACACAAAGTACTGGGTTCACAGAGAGGGTGCTGGAGGACTTGGCTTGGACACTCTGGTCTACAACCTAACCCTACAGCTGTACCAGTAGGGAGTTTACTGGGGACCTGGAAGGATACAGATAGAGAGATCCAAACACTAGACTGAGTGTGTTCCCTGTATGCTCTTAAGGGAAATTGTGCTTGATGCAGAGGTCTGCATCTAAAAATACTGAGTGTATCCATTTGTATTCCAAGCGAATGTCCCTTTCAAGTGTCAGTGGTGAGGATTCAGGTTCCTTGATTACTGGCCAAGAGTGGGGTCATCGCAAAAGTGATTAGAGAATGCAAACCACTATCAGCTAAATGTGGGGACAGCATATAATTCCTGGATATGCTAAACATCTACAGCAGATTTGAGGAGAGGAATGGCTCAAAGGCAGTGAAACTTCAAACAAGTCCTATGGATGAAGTGTTCAGTCTAACCACATGTGAGATGAGGAAAACCCTGCAGCAGGTGAACCCCAGAAAGGCTGCTGGACCAGACAACATCCTAGGAAGGGTGTTAAAGGACTGCACTGAACAGCTAAGCACTGTACTCATGGATATTTTTTAACATCTCCCTTGACTAAACAAAAGTACCCAAATGCTTCAGAAATATAGACATAATACTACTGCCAAGAAAGCAACTCCTTCAAGCCTGAATGATTACAAACCAGTAGCTCTCACATCCACTGTCATGAAAAGTTTTGAAAGACTGATCAAGAAACACCTGTTAGAATACTACTAGCTTCATTCGACCCACTACAGTTTGCATATTGTGCCAGTTGCTCCATGGTGGATGCCATCTCAGTTGTACTACATATCGCAATCGCACACCTGGAGAATAAGGACAGTTACTTTACAATGATTTTTATTGACTTCAGTTCAGCATTCAACACAGCTACCCCACAACAGCTAATCAAGAAACTTGTCCCTCTAGGCATCAGTAACCA
Source organism: Protopterus annectens (assembly GCF_019279795.1). Classification (NCBI taxonomy): domain Eukaryota; kingdom Metazoa; phylum Chordata; order Ceratodontiformes; family Protopteridae; genus Protopterus; species Protopterus annectens. The sequence goes on along the minus strand of NC_056726.1, from coordinate 897,469,254 downwards.
CATGTGCAACTGGATCCTGGACTTTTTGATCAAAAGACCACAAAAAGTATGTTTGGGCAAGAATTCCTCTAGAAACATCACAATTAACACAGCAGTACCCAAGGAATGTGTGTTGAGTCTACTATTGTTTGCCATGCCAAACCATAATGACCAGATTTAATACCAATCACATCTTCAAGTTTGTAAATGACACTACAGTCGTGGGTCTCATACATAATGAAAACAAAGGAACCTACAGGGAAGAAGTGAATATACGGATTGACTGGTGTGCTAGGGACAACCTTGATCTCAATGTCACCAAAACCAAGGAGATCATAATGGACTTCAGGAGAACCCATCCACCTCACTCTCCACTCATGATTAATGGAAAGAGAGTGGAAATGGTAATTAGCACAAAATTCCGGGGAGTCCACATTGTGGAGGACTTATCCTGGTCACTTAACACTAGTCACATAGTTAAGAAAGGCCACCAGTGCCTGCATTTTCTGCGGAGGTTAAGGAAAACTAATCTACTCTCCTCCATCCTAATCATCTTCTACAGGGAGGGCCATAGAAATCATTCTGGTGAGCAACTTTATGGTGTGGTATGGGGGCTGTTCAGTTGCAGATGAGAAAGGCCTACAGAGGGTGGTGAAGGTCACTGAGAGAATAGCAGGCCCCAACTCCCCAGCAATACATGGTTTATACATGACACACTAACACAGGGTCACAGAAATAGCCAGTGATCCTACACACCTTGCCTATGGTCCATTTACAAGCTTGTTGTCTGGCAGATGACTGCAGTGTGCACTGTAAATCAACGAGCTTCAGGAACAGTTTCTTCCCACAGGCTATTAGGTTCTTGAGCTCTGGAAGCAATCTCAAGAATGTTAGTCATTGACAAGTTCTTGTGTCGGTCAAACCATTATGGTGCAATAGAAATTATAGATGCTCGCTTATAGTTATCTGTTTACAATGTCAATTAAGTGCAATATTTATCTGCTAGCTATTCTAACATATCAGAAAATAAGGAAAAACTGCAAGTAACACTGCCACAAATAAAACAAGAACAAGCAGTTCAGGCACACCAAGGCTGGCTCACTGTCACACTAATTTATTGATTAAACAAACTGACAGAAGTGATTTTGCCCTGCCACAATGCAAGGCTTTATCAAGTGAATAACAGCAAAAGTTATCCTAATCGTTTAAATACACTATAGCCTGAAAAAGCGCCAAACTTCCTCAAAGGTACATAACCTAAAATCACACTGTTTTATTAATATCAGAAAATAAATATGCAATAAATAAATATGCAATAATCAATCTCTCAGTGTGTAATTGTCATCTCATTACTGAGCCTGATGCACTCAATTACATTTAGGTTACCTTTGTGAAGTCTGACAGTAAAGTTCACTTTGTCTTTGACTGTGAGGTATATACAGAGGCCCAAGTTACTGCCTCTAAAATATTACTAGAGTGCACCCCTTTTCAAAAAAGCAAAACACAGAAGAAGCTAATGTTTTTCTATAATGAACTATAACCCTATTGGAAGTGGCTTTTTGTGCTGAGCATAACAAAAACTAACAGCATGAGACAACGTACTAGAAATAGTCAACTTTTACAATGGCTGATAGGTCTTGCCTTCATAAGAGACAAATAGCTGTTCTGTTTTCCTAAAAGGTTGGGTTTTGTCCAGGTAGTATCTGAGTTGCTTGTTTACATCCAGAAAGTGAAGAATCCTTGCTCTCTCATTTTTTGATTCAAGAAAAAAAGATTGGGAGATGAAGTCAGTGGCTTAAAGTAAACTCTGAGATGACTCTAGCCATAAAGGTAAGATTTGGTCTCAAAGAGTCCCTATATTTGTGAAAAAATGAGGAGTGTCTGACTTGCCATAAGTGCTTGTAACTCAGAAACTTTTCTTTCAGATGTCAGAGCAATAATTAACACTATCTTCCTTGTTAAGAACTTCAGTTCAGCCTAGTTCAAATGGAGATTGAGTAAGCTTTACAAGCACAAAAATGAAATTCCAAGGAGGATCCGCCTGCTTCCTAGGTGGGTTAATATTTTAGATCTCATTCAAAAGATGTTTACTTAGGTCATTTTAGAAAGAGGGGATCTAAGGACAGACAAGCAGAAATATTCGATGAATTTACCTTGGCAAAGAAAATGGCAAATATTTGGATAGCAGTTCACACAAATAATCAGTGACCAGCGACATCTGGGCATGTTCCTCTTTCCTTGAGTGGCACCATGCAGAAAAGCTTTTCCATTCACCTATATGATTTCCTTGTAGCAAATTTTCTGACTTGTTTCAATACCTGACACATGTCCTCAGAAAAATAAATGTGCGTAAAATGTATGAAAACATTATAATCTAGGCAGCTAATTGAAAAGTTTCCAGACTGGGGTGTATCAAGCTTCCTCTCCTTGAGTGAGTAAACCCAGTCTTTGGGAAAACTTATGTTAATTGCTTTTGGTTAGACTGAACAGAAGGCAGAACCACTGCTGCCTTGGTCAGAACGCAGTTATCACAGCAAGTTTTGGGGAGTCCTTTTGAATTTTTAGAAGGACCCTGGTAGTTAGTGGCAATGGTGGAAAAGTAGACATGAACATTCCCATCACATGAATGAAAAAGCATCTGTCTTCCAGTCCTGTTTGGAGTCATGGAGTCATGGAGCAGAATTTCTTGCATTGTTTATTGTGATGGGAGGCAAATAGACCTATTTGAGATACTTCCCACAGCTGGATCAGATTTTGAAAGGCCCCAGGATGAAGTTTCCATGTGTGTGTGTGTGTGTGTGTGTGTGTGTGTGTGTGTGTGTGTGTGTGTGTGTGTGTGTGTTTGTGTGGTGTCTATCCTGGTACTGCTGAATTTATCTGCAATAAGGTTTGATCTAATGGAATGTTTTAAAAGTGAGGTTGAGTTGAACTGCTGACTCCCAGGCCACCACAGCCAGACTGCAAGGGGGAATGATATAGTACCCCCTTGTTTGTTTATGTATACATCATTCCAGTATTGTCTATGTATGTTAACAGAGCTTCAGTGGACCAGAGATGATTCAAGGACTTCAAAGCTTTAATAACAGACATCTTCATGACATTCATGTGCTCCTGTCTATCTACATGATCCCACAGAGCTCATACTTTTACCCGATTTTAAATCGCATCCCACACCAGGTCTGAAGCATCTTTGGTTATCGACTGTGGGTGGTGAGGGTGTCAGAAAGGTGACCAGAATTCTGCTCAATTTGTTTTACCCACCAACAAATCTCCCTATTTACAAATCCTAAAACAGGAATCTGAAAAGTCAAAGGGTGTAAATGCTGAGTCCAGACAGATCTGAGGTACTATTGTATTTCCACATGTGTAGTCTGGCAAAGTTAAGTATGAGTGTCATTGATGCTACATATCCCAGAATTTTGTGAAACCCTCTTGCTGATGCTTTCATTACATTTGGAACACTTCTACTTTGTCTGGCAAGAGAATGCCTCTCTCTAAGGTTCAGTCCAACAATCATCCCAGGAAATCTATTGTGTGTGTCAGGATGAAGGAAGACATCTGCAAACTGATTTGGTATCCTAGATTAAGTAGAAGATCCAGCAGAGTTGTTAGAGACTCTTCACAGCTGTAAAGGAGTCTTCAAAGATATGACAATGATCCAACTATGGAAAAATGTGTATGCCTTGGAGTCAGCAGTAAAACCCCAAATGATAAAACAGATAACTCGTGAAGTAAGTCAGAATCAACCAGTCTTGATAAATTACTGAACTTCTCGGCAATAGGTATATGGTGATAGGTGTCTTTTAGAGCCAGCTTTATCATGAATGTTTGACTTGGGATAGACTGCATAATATTATGAAGTGATAAGCTCTTGATCTGGGGAATCTTGACATGGAGGTTTAGAGCCAAAAGATCCAGTGTCCTTCTAGTTTGAGAACTAGAAAAAAATCCTTTGTTTCAGAAATGTCTTTCCTTTGCTTTTTCCATCAATTATTGTCACCTTGCTGTTTAAATTGTTTGTTGAGGAAGGGGGCTGAGAAGGTGGTAAAACTGTTATTAGGTTTTAAAAAGTTGGGTTGTAAAAAACGGTGATACTCCTGGAATCAGTTTTCTCTTTTTCTGTCACTTTTTAAGCACCTCAAGGGCCAGATAACAAGTTGTTATATTATGGAGAATTTAAAAATCTCAAGAGTTAACTTAATCAGGGAGGTTTTGAGAATGTAGCCATTCAAGAATCCTCAAAAACGATCTAGAAACTGAATCAGAGGCATCATAAGCACACTAATATATGTTTAGTCACCTGATAAACAACAGTCACAGAAGTATTTAAAGAACTTTTTACATCAGAAGAAATAAGGTTGATCAATTACTTCTGCATTTTCCCAAATTACTCTAGCAAATTCTTTAACGTGCAGGCCTTTGCTATTTAAAATGCTCATGCTGGTATTTGCTATTTAAAGTACTCAAATGATACATTTTCTTCCCCAACTTGCCCATTGCTCTCACCACTTTATCAAGATGAATTGGTACAGAAACTGTAACATGTTTGGTAGCAGCAGATTTAGAGAGGCAAATGACTGTTTGGTCTGCCTTGGGATTAAAAAGCAGGTACTTGAATGTTTGGGGTACCTTATATAATTTGTCACACCTTTTAAAAGCTGAAGACTGTCCATCTTGAATAATGGCTGTAGTAAGAAAAACATTCTCTAAGGTGGACAAAAGAGGATGAATATGTATAGCTTTATGCATCTGTAATTGTGTTAAATTATAACACATTTTCTGTGTAATACATGGTTCACTTTGCTTCCACTCGCCTATCCCCCATATTAGGTAAAATGAGTGAAAGAGATTTCTTCAGTAGAAAAGCCATAAACTATGTTTTCTTCAGCATTAGAAAGTTCTGACTGTGAAGTATCCTCTGAGTTAGAACCCCTTAAAAAGACTGTCCCCCTAAATGGAAATTCCCGTGAGTATGGGAAGGAGCCCTTTTCCTGTTCTTGCCTGAAGTTTTGCCTGGCTTGTAAAAAGCAGAAATCATCTTTTTTAGCAAAGACAGGATAGAGACAGGATGTTGAATGTTTTTCTCATCAACTACAGTATCTCCCAGTATGGCTTACCTTTTAGGCACACTGGTCTCAGCTTCTGCAATTCTTTCCTGGCAAAGTGAAGACCCTTCACCAACCCCTTTCCCCTGCCCACAACAAAAATGGTTGTCTTTGGTCTTTTCTGGGCTTCTTGATAGCTGTAGACGATATGGTAATATTCCCAGCTCCTTGTCAGTTTCAAATTCAATACCAAGAGGACAGGGAGGAAATGATTAGGAAGTATAAACAGCCACAGACGAGTTACGCACCAGTCAGTGAGGCAAAGAAGGAGCTGAACAAATGCTAGAAGACTCCTTTACACGTTCCTTCATTTTGTGTGCTGGGAAAGGTAATACCATGGAGACTGACTATACTACTCCATAGATAAGCTGAGAATGTGAATGGGAAAGCAGGTAGCATAATCTAGAAGAGCTGGTAAAGAAAAAGAATTAGAGCTAGTGGTTTAGAGGTAAGTGTACCACTAGAAGTCCTACACAAGCACAATGTCATTTCCCCACTACACTAACTATTAAAACTATCTAGGTTTTCAGTTATAAAATAAACCTTTTCCTCACAAAAAGTTCACAGAAGCACCACCTACACACTTCTGTTATGATACATGGCCAGTCAATGTCTCATTATTTCACAAGTACTAGCACAGATTTCTTGTGGAATAAGCAAGAGTTTTCCACAGAAACTTACATTTTCAAAGGAAGGCTTTCCCCCAAAGTGGACTTATCTGCCCATCTTGATGATTGCAGCTAACTAGTGAGAACTGTGAGAATTACTGATTAGAAACAACTCACTTCAACAGCAAGAAATCTGTAAAGCTTGCAATGTTCCAGCTATATTTTATATGGAAATTCTGGCAGATGGATTACGTGGAAGGTTCCCAAATCTTTGAGAAGCTGGTCAATGGAAGGACAGGGGATGGGTAAACCCATATAGCTTAGGCTAATGCAAATGGTGATACATTCATAAACATCATAGTATAACCAATAAGGGAAAATACTTATAACTCACAGAATCAAATATTCTCTACTTCATCCATTTAAAACTAGGATTGATTCACAATAACATTAAGTTTAAGTGGATCCTGGGGAAAACAAAATGTATTTTATTTGGTTACCAAATGAAAAAGTCTAATAAGACCATACTTTCAAAAGACACGATAGTATTCCGAACTCTTGTTCCCATCATTATTCTATGATATACCAACAGTATGGCTGAGGATTCAGCTTTTTAAATGTCTGTTTATTTATTTATTAAGCAGGTATGTGTCAGCTGGTGTTAAGACCTTTTCGGCTATGACCTGGTACTAAAGACATATTCAAAAATACAACGTCTTCACAAACACGATTCCAATGTTACCTCTGTAAATTACACTCCACTAGCCAATAAATCTGTGGGCCTATATTTTTTTCTGAACTGTATACACAGACTCAGAAAATAAATAATAAATAATAATGGTCATTTTGTATGCTATCATAAAATCACTTATAACTTCTTAAAATTCCAGGATAAATCAGCCTGCATTATTGCATAGAATGTTAAAACCCTGACTACCTCCCAGGTGATCTTCGTTTGATTATCAGCTTGAGTTTGTAGGAGCTAACTGGGAAGAAAGGTTTGCCAGTCATGTGCGGAGGCTATGCATTTAAGCACACCTTGTGGCTAATCTCTGATGGTGTCTGGACATGCACAGGGGAACATTTTCCTTAATGGGAATGGGGGAGCGCAACATTGGCTAAGGTGCTGTAAGAGTGGGGCAGTATGTCAGCACATCCCCTTTTCACACCTACGTCTATTCAATCAATGAGTGTATTCAAGGCAGTGGAAGTTGGAGCACAATGAAAACCAGTCTTTGGCAGCATAATAATACTGCATTCAAGTCCTAAATCTCTTCACTGGCCCCAAATATAAGTTGGGTAAATCTCAAGGAGGTCAAGGTGGGTCCAGTAAAGCAGATGTCTCGGTAGAGGAAAATCTAACAACTGATGCTCAATTGCAGGTGCCCAAAAATTCCAGGATTAATAATATTGAAGAAAAGGTCACATACATTGATTTAAAGCTTGTAAAGGAATATAAGCAGCATCGATTTTTCACTAAGTATGTGCAAAATTTTGAACCTCGACAAAGAGACCAAAAGTTTCCTTTGGAAAATCATCCACCCCTAGTAACTATCATATTGACAACACACCCCTTAGAGCTGACCCAGTAGTCAGTGACTTAGGGACACACATAGACTAGATTTAGCCCTTGACCATCACTTGTCTGCAGTAGTGAGGAAATCATTCTATGCTGTGCAACTTATAAACAAAGGTATGGCATCTAGGTCCAAGAAAGTCATTGTTCTACTGTATTTGGCATTCGTCAGACTTATTATTGAGTACAATGTCCCTTTTGGTATGTACCTAACCAGGCATATCCTAAAATTGGAATGTCCACGGATGTTTCCCACTAAAAGAATACAGAGCATAAGTAAAAAGTCCTATACAGACCACCTTAAGGCCCTATCCCTGTATTCTCTCTCCTGCAGGCTGTTGAGGGGAGATCTATGCTTAGCATACAGGGCATTGTCAGAGCCCACTCTTATGGACCTCCTGCATACCCACTAAACAAACAACACCATTATTACCCATTCTAAAGACTTAAACTTTGCCTGTAATATAAATAGAACCTGCTGGAGAGACAGGTATGTATCCCAGAGACTACACCGTCTCTGGAAAAGGCTCCCATCCATGTGAAGCAGAGTTTCTCCCTAACCAAATTCAAGTGTAACTTGGACAATTGAACGGGGAACAAGAAATTCATCCCTGGTTTGGCACCTATGTCTCTAATGGAGATAGGCAACCTGTAAATTGTTCATCTCCCAAGGCCCTGCTTGTAAACGTTTCATGTCTCAAGCCCCTGCATACACTTATCAAGGGTACCAGAACTTGTCAGTGATTTGGGATGCATGGCTAGGCTTTCCTATGGTCCACTGTTCCAGGGTTTGGGTGGTGCAGTAGTGCAGCGGTAGCATTGTCACCTCACAGCAAGAGGTTCTCCGGTTTGAATCTTGGCTGGGGTGCCTTCTGTGTAGAGTCTAAATGTCCTCCCTGCATTTGTGTGCTTTTCCTCCCATGTTACAAAGACATGTGTCTGGAGTGTTTCTCCCCGGGCTGCCACAGAAAATTGGCTTCATTCCAAGTCAGACTTTCCTGGTTAACAAATATTAAATAAATACCACAATCCAGAAAAACGGTCAAGGCAAGAACAAGGATGGCAGTCAAGTTTTTATTCGAATGTCACAAGCGCTTTCACCCTGACTCAAATGCAGGGCTTTTTCAAGTGAAAAACAAAATGCATTGTATTCACCCTTATTTAAATAAATCCTTTCGTAAAAGGTGCCAAAATATTTAAAGTGCTACACACATTTCAAACCTTCCATATAAAAAATCCACTTTAACAAGATAAACAATGAAACACTTTTAGAAATATAAAATCCAAAACATATATAGAATATATGTAAAGTAATAAAGACCAATTCATAACCACTTCCTAAAGTCCAAAGTATTTATGTCCATATATAAAGGGGAAGTATTTTATAGGCATTTTTTGGACGCCCTGTTCATTATATGGGAGGGAACAGCTATTTCTATTGCTGATTTTCTTGTTTTTTTTAACTCTACCACTAGTTTTCTAAAATTCACTTTTAAATTTGATCAAAATAGAATTGATTACCTAGATGTTAGGCTAGATAAAACTAGTGAGAGTTTGAAATCTAGAATTCATAGAAAGAGTACATTCAGCATTTTTTATCTCCCTTTTAACAGTGATCACCCTTGGAAACAGAAAAAAAGTATCATCAAAGGTCAGATGGTCAGGGCGACCAGAATGACCTCTGAAAGGGAAGACTTTGAAAATGAAATTAAATTTATTTCTGATCTTTTCAAGGTAAGAGGCTACCCAGTGACTTTAATTGAAGCAGTTGTTGATGAGGTTAAAGCAGGGTGGGGTGTAAAATACCTGCCATTATTAGGTAGCACTGTAAGAAGTGGTCCTCTGGTGTTGACAGGAGACCAGAACAGTTTCAGGAGAGGTTAAGGACTTGATTGAATCTAATTGGAAGATGTTGAAATTCAACAAGGATATTGTACACAAGGTGGGTGAGCGCCCCAACTTTGTTTTCAAAACAGGAGCCAACTTAAAGAGGGTGTTTGAAAGGAAAACTTATAATGATAGATCTGGGGGTGAGCAAGGAACAAGAAAATGTGGAAGATGTTGGAACTGTAAATATATATCAGAATGTACCAGTATCACCTTGGACAATTACGAGGGATGTACTGTCCACTTTAGGAAGGGGACCTGTGCAACTAAGGGCATAGTGTACCTGGCCTATTGTAGGGACTGTATGAGCTTCTATGTGGGTAAATCAGGAAGGGCACTTGGTAAACATATTTATGAACATGTTTACAGTATTAGGAGAGGGAAATTGAACAACACATTGTGTAGGCATTTATAAACGGACCCTGCACATTCAGGTTTCGTATTCGGAATTCTGGAACAAGTTTCTCCAGACCCAAGGGGTGGGGACTGGGAGAATTGATTATGTTGCAGGGAGAGCTTTTGGCAATTGAAACTAAATTCTTCCCAGCCACTGGGCTTGAATAAACATGTGTCAATAAAACCATATTTAGTGAATACAGCTGAGAAGTTATAAGCACCTATAGATGTAGATAGGTGCTATTGTTGCTTGTTTATTTACTTCCAGTATATACTTTCCCTTTATGTATGGACATAAATACTTTGGACTTTAGGAAGTGGTTATGAATTGGTCTTTATTACTTTACATATATTCTATATATGTTTTGGATTTTATATTTGTAAAAGTGTTTCATTGTTTATCTTGTTAAAGTGGATTTTTTGTATGGAAGGTTTGAAATGTGTGCAGCACTTTAAATATTTTGGCACCTTTTACGAAAGGATTTATTTAAATAAGGTTAAATACAATGTATTTTGTTTTTCACTTGAAAAAGCCCTGCATTTGAGTCAGGGTGAAAGCGCTTGTAATATTCGAATAAAAACTTGACTGCCATCCTTTTTCTTGCCTTGACCGTTTTTCTGGATTGTGGTATTTTTTGTAACGGTCTTTTGCCTGTTTATTATTAAATGTTAAATAAATAAAATTCTCCATTACTCACATGAGTATAACTGAGCAAGTCACTTAACCATATACCACTCCCTGAAAAAGGTCTGTGGAGATCAGTGATCTACCCTGGTCAACAAATGCAAATAAAATGGAATTAATTGTTATGACAACATGCATTGCATCTTTAATTATTTGACATTCATTAGTGGATCATTCTATGTAAGGCAATGCATACATACTCATAAATATTCATAGCATGTAACAGATAATGAAAACGCTATATTGCATGTAAGTATATATATATATATATATATATATATATATATATATATATTATCTGTAATATATATTATTAATATTTCTGAGCTTAATATTTCATGGCCAAAAATCTAATGAAGCAAAAATGAAGTTTATGGTTACTCAACATAGATATCTATGTTTAAGTCATGTTTTACTCATGGTGGGAGAGTATTTTTGTCAAAATGGCCTAGTAACAGCAAACAAACTAGACTCCCTCTACAGTGGGTAAAACATGATATTAACACCCAGTTATTGTGTCTTATCATTACTCTGTGTGTTGTGGGGGGTCTGTGTGTGATCATACGTGAGATTCTCTGTGTAAGTATGTGTTGGTTGTGCATTCGTGGTTCTGTTTAGTTTATATCCATCTTTTTGTATTTTTTAGTATTATTTTAGTTTGCATGGATTTGTAATTTACTATTATTGATTGATTTTATTTGGTGAATTTTTTCATGCAGTCCTTCTCTCAAGTGCTATACTAGTAAAGGCAGAGATGCGTATTAGGAATTATTTCAAGCACTATGTTATTATCTTGTATTTAGCTTTACTCCAAAAAGTTAGAGAAGAATTTAGAAATCATAAGACCCAGAAATAAATGAAATGTTTAGCTAAGAAGTAACACTTTTTATATCAATAAGTGCTGGTGATATTGGAATATTGTTCTGAATGAGCAGCGGTCTTAATTTGCTATATGGATAAAAATGGTTCTGGACTGATTCATGTACTTACCCGACATTCCAAAGTGTTTATATGACTAAATAAATATATTAAGACCGGGGCTGAGATTTTTTTTATCAAATGATACACTTAAGCCATCTGAACCAGGATCATTACTCGATAGAAGTGATAACATAGCATCTAACATTTTCTGCAGAGAAGTGTTTCCTCTAGTACTTTAGCAGTGTAGCCTAGTATTTAAATAAGATTAAAATGTACAAGAAAGTGGACAGCCACGGTGGTGCAGCAGTTAGCATTGCCACCTCACAGCAAGAGGTTTTCTGGTAAAATTGTAGGCTGGGATGCCTTCTGTGTATAGTCTGCATGTCCTCCCTGTGGTCACATCAGTTCTCTCCAGGTGCACCAGTTTCCTCCCAAAAACTTGCTGTAGGTGGATTGGATACTCTAAATT
>NC_056726.1:897445128-897450128 GCF_019279795.1 Protopterus annectens | reverse complement strand
TGCTTGTTTGTGTTTTGGTTTACAAGTTTTTAGTTATTATTCTTTGTTGAGAAGTGTTTTGATGGCGAGCGGCTCAGTCAATGACTCCCAACCATTGTTTTCCCAAGAGGATGAAGTTCCCATACTACCAGGTAGATCCTTGGGAGGAGCCTCAGAGGTGAATATCGTGGGCGAGTTAACCATTTTGGTTAACCAACTGCTGAACCGAGTGGAAGTGTTGACGCAATGAGTGGAAGCCGGCAATAATGTCAACAACGAAGGGACTGTTAGTTTAACAGATGGTTGTTCACCTAATTCGTCCATTCCGGCAGGGCAACCACGCAATGTGTAAGTTACGATGTCAGGAGGTAACGCAGCGAAGGCTTTAACGAATACCAGTAACCGGGTCGTCTCTAGCCCTGCTGTAAGTACTGAAATGTTACATTTACAAACAAGGACAGTTGGTGATATTAATAATACGGACACAACTGTTCAGTCTATGCAGTCACAGTCTAGGATGAATGCTGGTGTTAGTGCTATTCCTTCAATGGGTGCATACTTGAACAATAACAACTTTTTTAATAACAATAGAACTGCCCTTGACAATGTTAATTTGCCTAACCAAAGTGGCTCGGACTTGGTCAATCATTTAAACAACTTTGACACCAAATTGTTTAAATGCAGGAAATTGCAACTTGAGGTTTCCTATCTACAGGAGTGTGTCAACAAAGGTATAGTGCCAAAGGGGCTGCGGCAGTGGCGCTATCCGAATGGTTTAATTAACAAATTGGCTTTCCATTTGGAACTGATAGCTTTGTTCAATCGGCAAGGCCTTGAATTTTTGGAGGCACTTATTAAGTATTATCAGGGACAAATCTTGGCTTTGAAAGCTGATTTGGAGATTTTGGAACAGACTATTAACAATGCCCCTGACTTTGAGCGGTATAGATATGAATATTCTAGGATATTCACAAGTATTGATGCTAGTATTACTAAAATGATTGATACAAAGAAAAAAAAGTTAAATAGAGATTTGAATGCTTATAGTAGAGATATAGCTTAGCCCCCACCACCTTTAATACAAAATTATGTTGGGGATCAAGAGCCTCCTTTGGAAACTAAGAACGAGATAGGGTCCTTGTCATTTGAAAATGAGGAGGAGGAGGATATTCAGCCACATATGAGCACAGTTCATCGTAGTGAACACATCCAAAACCAACAGAATGTCTCAGGATGCCAACAGCCTGTAATGGGCGCGAGTGGTTCTGGAATGCAGTATCACACGGATAATCAAACAGATGAAGTCTCTCAACAGGATTTTTGGAAAACCAACAGGGGCCAGCAACAACCTTTACAAATAAAGCAGAACAGGAAACAATTACCCCAGAGGAGACATCAGAACAGGAGGAGGAGGTAGATTACTCTAGTGTAAAAGTAATAACTAACTCAGAAGGTGACTTCCATATTTTTAACTTTAGTTCTTTGGAAGTCAATGAGGAAATGGCAAATGTTTTGTCTAAAGGCTTGACTTTTGTGCCCAACTTGAGAGCTGATATGGTAAAAACTGTGCTGGATTTGAAGATCTTTGTCCAAAAGCTTAACTTAATTTGTGAACTGGGACAAAGTTCAGGATTGACACAAAGCCTTAGAGTTTCTAGTCTATTTAATCCACCCCTTCAACCGGTGTTGGCACTTTTTGAGAAAATCTCTGAAATGGACATTAGATATTGTATAACTAATGGTACCACTAATTATAATAACAAAAACAGTAACATTGATAAAAATGAGAGAGATCTTCTCAATTTGCTAAACATTTGTTATGTAAGGGTTATGAAACCCGACAAAGGGGGCGGGTTAGTCTTTATGGACCAGGTAGATTATGAAACCAAAATGTTGACACATTTAGCTAGTGAAGCCTATGTGAGTGCAAGTAGGAATGAGTTAAATGGAGCTTATAACAAAATTAAAAATATTTTGAGTGACCATTTTCTTGAGGGAACAATTGATATGAATACATATCATTATCTCACTATGCCAGCTCCCATAGTTTCAGCATTGTTTGGGTCACCCAAAATACACAAGAATGTTACGAATCCACCATTTATACCTATAGTGGATGATAGGGGTTCGATAACTTATGCTTGTGCCAAATTTGTTGACTTCAAGCTAAAACCATTTGTTACATCGGAATCACAAATTTGTCGTGATTCTTGGGATTTTTTGGCTAACATCAACAATCTGGAGTTTAATGAGCAGTATGTGTTCCTAACAGTTGACATCAAGGATCTCTATACATCTATTCCTCATCTTATAGGGATAGAATGGGTTAGAGAATTTATTTTCATCAAAGGTATGAAACAACAAGACATTAATCTAATAGAAGCACTACTGGAAATTGTCTTGGAGAACAATTATATATTTTTTCCAACAAATTGTTTCTCCAGAAAAGCGGTATCGCTATGGGCTTGCCATGTGGGAGTAGCTTTGCCAATTGTTTACTGGCCTATTGGGAAACCTCTTTCCTGTTTAATTGTTCCACTTTCAGAGAACATGTTGCTTGGTACACCAGGTACCAAGATGATATGTTCTTCTTGTGGAAAGGTCCAAGGAACAGAATTGAACAGTTCATTTTGGAACTGTCCACTTCCTCTTCATTTTTGGATTTCACCTATCAGGTACAAGAAAATGCAATCAATTTTCTGGACATCCATTTAAGTAAAGACAAGGTTAAAAGGCAGTTTAGGTCTTTAATACATCGTAAACCAACATATTCCAACACATTCTTGCATTTTACTAGCTGCCATCCTTTTCATCAGAAGAAGGCCACTGTAAAAGGTCAGGTAGTAAGAGCAGCTAGGATGGTGTCCAGATTTGAAGATTTTCAGGATGAATGTGCCCTCCTCAAATGAATGTTTTTGAGGAGAGCATACCCTTTATCCCTCATAGATCAAGTTATACATGAAGTGTGTAGGAAAAGAGTATCAGGGTATTTTCAGCCTCTAATACAGGACAAACAAGTACATTTAGATCTAATGAATGTATCCTTAGATACTTGTTCCTCGGTAACCAATAAAAATGAAAAGCTTGTAAGCTTTTTGACTACCTTTTCCATGGGTGCAGCTAGGATTGTGGAAATAATGCATAAGAAGTGGACTATTATACAACAGGATAATGAGGTTAATAAAAAACTAGGCCCAAGTTTATCTATAACATATAGAAGGGGCCCTAATTTAAAGTACTTGGTTGAGAGAACAATGAAAGTGCCCCGGGGTCAACAGGGTACTTTTAAGTGTGGTAGATGTACTCAATGTAAGTTTATCAACACTACAGATAATATTACCTTCAGGGACAAGACTTACAAAATTTGGGGTCATTTTTCTTGTGACTCCCAAGGAGTTGTATATTGTGCAACTTGCACCCACTGTGAAGCATTCTATATTGGTAAGACTTAAACTTAAACAAAGGGTCTATGAGCACCAGTATAGTATTGATAGGTCAACAAGCACTAATGCCCTTGCAAGACATGTCATGACATTTCTGGAGCATAGATTTAGGTTTATTGTCTTGCAAAAGATAGAACCTAGTATTAGGGGAGGGGCATGGCAACTTAGACTTGAGGAGGTGGAATTGGAGTGGCAGATTCGTACTATAGCATATTTGTGCCCTGGGCTTAATGAACAAATATCTATAAAATGCCTTCTCAAAAAGAAAGCCCTAAATAGATGAACATAATGAAGGGATTAACACTAACACCAACAAATAAAGGGTGTAAGAGTCTTTAGCTGAATTGAGTAGGTTTTGGTTTGGGGTTATTAGCAATATTCTTAAAACTTTCAACACATAATGGTTTTATTTTGTCTTTTTGGAAGACATACCAGGTACAATGGTGTAGTATTTTGGATGGAGCCCACTCTGTTACCTTTTTTACTTTTGTTAAGTCTGATTTGATTGATGTAAATGTATAGATTTAATTCAGCTTAGGTTTAGAATTTTTGAATATATCTTTTTATACTTTTTTATTTTTTATATATGTTTTCTTTTTCTTTTTATTTTATTTTATTCTAATATTTGGAAATATATGGTTTTCTAAGTTTGCACTTTAAATAGTTGATCGCAAACTCTTGGTTCAGCAGTAGGTTTATGTTTATGTTATTATAAGTTGATCACATGGTCACAAGTATTTAAGCGATTAACATATTGATTAAGTTGTTTTAATGTATTTAAAAGGACTGGTTGGATATTTAAACTGTTTCAATTTTAAGTGTTGGTCTGAGGAAGCTGGCGTATTATAGCCGGTGAAAGCGCTTACCATTTTGGATTAAACGAGTCTTGTCTGTGAAGTTTGCTTGTTTGTGTTTTGGTTTACGAGTTTTTAGTTATTATTCTTTGTTGAGATATATAGACATAAGATCTTATCACAAACATATCATCCAGCGCAGTCATTCAACAGTATAAGAAATGTATCCCATCATGTAGATGTATGTGTGAGTGTTTATGTCCAGATAAAGATACATACATACATATATATATATATATATATATATATATATATATATATACATATATACATAGATATATCAAGAACATCCCATGTGACAACAAAGCATTACAAAGGAATGAAAAGGGAAATACCAGCAACGCCTGTATTATGTAGTGGTGTTGTCCCATGTAATATCAAGACTCCCTCAGACAGACATGTGCTATTAATACACGCAAACATTTGTACATTGGCCAAATACATCACTCTGTGCATTTTATTTACATTAACACAACAGTTCCTGTCCAATCCTTATGTGAGAACAGTACTCTTGTAAGGTGCTGTGTGCGACATCATCATCATGATAAAGGTAAATGGGGTAACCATAGAGGGACCGGTAGTTTTGTGTATACAATGGGGTCGTTCGCATCATGTGTACCTAGAACCTTTAGGAGCCATGTGCATACCAGGATCGTGTGCCTGAGACACAGGGGTGAGGACAACTGGAGTATGTTGTGATGCATATTAAAAGGGTTACAACGTG
>NC_056726.1:897230128-897440128 GCF_019279795.1 Protopterus annectens | reverse complement strand
TAGCACAACAGGAACCTGAACTGGAGTATGTCCATCTGTGGAATGGACAACTACTATCACTATACAGGGTTACAGTGGGGATGCTCATACACTTAGTAGCAGAGGGCCGTTTGGGATGCACTATGACTACAACTACACAAGGTTATACTGGGCATGCTCATACACTTAGTAACAAAGGGTTTGTTGGATGCACTGACTCAAATTCCACAAGCTGGCAGTGGGTACGCTCATACACTTAGTAGCACAGGGCTGTTTGGTATGTACTCCAATTCTAACCACTGAAGGCCAAAGTGTGCATGCTCATACACTTACATGTACAGAACACATTGTAATGGACTCCTATTGTAAATACACAGGTTTACAGCTAGGTACATCTTGCCTGTCAGTATATATGCACATCATACTGGTTTACTACCTGATATCTGTATGTGGACAATAAATGATATATCTGTGTCTGTGCTGTGTGATACACATGCATACATGTACATGAAGTACTGACATATATATGTTAAGTATACACATTCATGCATGAGTGGATGTGACAGACAATAGGTTACCTGAGTGACAGACAATAGGTTACCTGGGTTGCACAGGTAGATGCTACCTACAGCATGTGTCACACACCTTGCTGCCCTGAAAGGCATACATTGATAGTAGGTTGTGGACAGTGGCATTATACGTGAAACAGTGGCATGTGCAAGCATAATGTGTGAGCCACCTTGTGTAATGGTACTGAGGTGCAGATGTCAAGATGACCTCTCCCGGATGTGTTAGGAGTTGTCATTATTAGCAGGACTGCTACCCTAAGTATATCTCACATTGGTCATATACACAAGTTGTGCTGCTGTCCGTCACCTAACATGAGGCATTTGCTATCAAGCACATTAATGCCACTCGCAGTGATGTCATGGTATGAGTGGCAACTGCTAGACCAAAACACTGAGCCAATGTCCTGCTGTTATTATGAGGTTGTCCAGTGTCTGTCATTCTGGGCTGTCATGACCGAATGATGAGCCTTCAACACATAGCACATGCATCACATGTGTGTGGATAATATCTAGGTCACATTTACTCATATAGCCGCATTCCAAGGCAAATGTCCTACACCCAGAAGTAACACCCTGACACCTACAAAACACTTGCATTTGATGCTTATGCTAACCAGTGCTAGATGTGTGGCTTTAGTAATCCATTTGCTCAATGTAGATCCTCCAATGGGGAATACTGACATCTGTGCAGTGAGGAACATCTGGCTGAAGGCTTTGTAGTGCACAATTGTACTACCACCATATAACTAAGATCCAGACATGTGGGCCATAACAGTTGTATGGACCATTCCAGGTGGTGGTGTACACATATTCATAAAGGATACTCACATGTAAAGACCACTACTCTGACATAACACATCACAGATGAGTTAGGTACAGGTGACAGTGGCAAATGCTGCATTCTAGGTTGTATCCTCATATACATCCACCACCTTGTCCACAGACTACCAACACACATCCATATGTGGTATGACATAGTATGGTAGACCACCTGATAACCCTCGATTGGTGGACTGTACCTAGGCCTACATCATCTGTGCAAAATACCCATGTACAGACACAGCTGCACAATGTGTTATGCAATGTAATAATACCACTGTTTGTAACCAGCTCAGTTGTACACATACCAGGGTTCCTCAGATGTTGTTAGCATTAACACAGTTGACTGTTGCTGTACACCAGTAAACAACACCCTCATGGTTGGATATGAGTTAACTGTACCTGCCCTGGATATGTACATCCCACACTCATAAAACATAAATGGCATTACCATAGCTTCCGTTATCCTTTCTACATACAGGTGGCTACAGTCATTACACACATGCACGTGGCAGATAGCATGCTAACAGTACATAAGGTTTGATATCTATGTTAACAGAGGTAATAGTCCCTCTCTACTAGTCACCCATGACACCTATCATATCATACAACACCCCATGTGGCATGTATGTCTTTAGACGTGTCCATCTAATGCAATGCCTACAAACATACTCAAATAACAGGACCATAGGACCTACACAAGGTCTGTATTGACAGACTCAGGGAAATCCAGCTATGCTCTGTATGTTCCTGAGTAGTCACAGGTGATATGTTCATGACATGTACAACCATGTGTGGCCACAGCTCCTACATATACCCCATGTCAACAATTGCAAGCCATGCATGCTGTGTGCTGTCTGGACATTATCCTTAGTATCACAATAGCCAGTCCATGCTGGGGTGAGATGATTACAAGCCACAGACCTCGCACATGCTTGAATGAGTGTACTGCCTAGCTCTAACAGAGCACATTGTTGGCACTCTTCCAGTAAACATGAGGTGTGTATGGCAAATATGATGTGCTCACTGTTGACCATTACAGTGCCCTGGCTTCACCATGGCACTGTCAAGTAACAGTTTGTAGGAGCATGACATGGAATAATGCTGTGTGTGTCTCGCTGATATGTGCTGTTGTCATATATGTACACTTGGCTACTCAGTGAAGGTGGTGGTGTCCTACCAGTATATGAATACAACATCCACTATGGTGTAATGGTCGGCTATGTTTCACACATGGCATGTGGATGGTGTGGAATGTATCCTCTTGACCTGCTAGTGCACTTACTGATGTAGACCGCATATGTGTACATGTATTGATGTTTGTGTAGATTCCATGTGTGTGCAGTGTCTGATGTCTGAATGTGGATGTTGTCTTAATACATCATGCTGTTGCAATACAGCCTCAACATTGCCAACTGTATATGGTGATATGCTCTAAGTACAGTAAGCCATACATGAGGTATGGACAGATGTTTGGACATGACTAAGTGGTGGAGCTTCTTTGCAGATGAATGATTACTGAGGACAGCTCACTGGTGTGTTACAACCAGTCCAACAATAACCTGTGTAACTGCTAAGGTCAGGTTTTGTTAACTGAAGTGGAAGATAGACAATGTAGAATGCTGTAAGGGTAAAACTGAAAGCAAACCTCATGACACCTGTAACAGTAATACCTCCCCTGTGCATATATTGTGCATATATCAGCACAGTTGGCAAAGGAAATAGTAAGCATTGTACCGGATGCTATAGTGCTGTACTTCTGTAGTAGCTATCATGAGATAGGCATGTGTTTGATTCACAGTACTGGCACGTGTGGGTGTGTGTGTCCATATATGTCACGTATGGTTGGGAATACATCCCACATGTTATCACTCTCCTGAACACTGTTGTTTTCAAAAGTACAGAGTGAAGTGTAGAAACAAAGGCATAGGCAGGTGGTTAAACCTCACACATGTAAAGTGTCTGTATGTGTGTGACATAGGTGTATATCTTTGTGAATGCCACAGTGTGTGTGTGTGTGTGTGTGTGTGTGTGTGTGTGTGTGTGTGTGTGTGTGTGTGTGTGTGTGTGTGTGCGTGTGTGCGGGTGTGCATGTGTGTGGCTGTCCAGTCCCTGGAGTGAAGCTGTATTTTACCATAGTCAAATGTTAATGTCCCCTCCCCCATCCACTCAATGCAATCTAGCATCCCTGTTGATATCATCAATTGTAGATGGGCATTCTAACCACCTGTTAACATGTACACCCTGGGGTGTGACCTGTTGTTACATAACCTACTGATGAACCCCCCTCCCCACATACACTCACTGCACTGTAGTATCCCTGTCGATGTCCTCAGTCTTAGGCCATTCCAACTCTCTGTACATGTGTAATCTCTGTGGTGCATCTTGTAATTGCATAATACTATAGTGATGATATGCACATAGGCAGGGGTTCTCATCCGAACACTGGCAACTGTGTGTGTGTGTGTGTGTGTGTGTGTGTGTGTGTGTGTGTGTGTGTGTGTGTGTCAGAGTGTGTGTTACTGTGTCTGTGAATCCCTGAGTGTGTGGGTGTGTCTGTGTTTACATGCTCATGCTGTCATGATAGTGGGTATTACTGCTTCCCAATGATAAGCCACCATTTCCACCGGCCTTTACCCCTGTCATCCAGCATACCACTCTTTTATCTCCTCCGCTCTCCAGGTAACTATAACTGTGATGTCACCCACTATGGATGTGACGGCTCTGAACACAGTAGCTTACTACACAGCTATCATGCTCTTGGATCATTAGAACTGAAAATATAATTGAAACATGGGAGAATATAACTGTGATGTGGAAGCTACAAACTGCATGCAGGTATTGTTATACTGACCTGTGGATAGTCAACATTTACATATGGGACACTAACTGCAAACACCGACATCCCCCGGCACATGCAACTACACCTGAAAGAGGAAGGCAGAATGTCAAGATCAACATACTGTTAGTGTTGTTACACATGATACATACTGTCAAATGTACAAAATGCATTCTAAAACTGTAATACATGGTATGTCTGCTGCCTGTCAACACTACTCAACAATATTAATCTACAATTGTCTACCTAGTATGTTCACCTTGTGCATCAGACCATATGAACATGTCCCTGCACCGATGGTGTGGATTACAGGGATGCAGCACAGGCATCATCATATGCACATGGTGATAATGTTTGCCAGAGACCTAGGCTGCGCCATTGGATGACATCATGTGTGTGTGTTAGGGCCTGTGTTATCGTTGGACATGTGTGGATGTTATGCGTGTGTGTGTTGAGGTGCCCTACATTTGTTTCCAGTGTGTGTGTATGCATGCACACAGGTTTGTCATGTGGCAGGCCTACACAGGGGTATTATTGACAGCTGCAGACTGTACAAGGCAGGTGTCACAGTTCACAGTGTCTGGCCATTGCCATGTGACCTGCGCCTGCCAGGGTTTTCACGAGCACTATCAGGCAGAGGTCCAGATTGGGTACTGTCTGATGACACATGTCCACTGGAATCATGTCCCTGCTGGGACCATCCAGGACCATTTGCATGTGGCCTGCTGTATCCTGGTGTGGACTGCACAGCACCAGATGCACTGCTGCTGCTACTGCCACTATGGGAGCGGGCATGTGCAGTAGCATGTTCACGTAGACCTTCAACAGGTGATGTAGCTGATGTACTTCCACATGCCCGACGCCTCACTCCCACCAGATGTTCCAGCACAGACATTCCATGCTCAAAGATTGACATGCCATGGTCAAGGACTCCCACCATGTCACCCAGTCATCTATCCAAAACATCTGCAAGATGATGGTGAGCATTTGCAAGTGCCTGGATGTTGTCAGTTAATGAATGGACAGCAGCCCTCTGAAGCCTCAGACCTTCTCTATTGTGCCATTCAGCACGTGCCTGTGCCTCCATTACAGCCCAAAACATGTGTCTGGTGACTCCAGCTGATGTGATTTGTCTCACAGGGGCATGTTGGCCAGTGGTCCTCCTACGAGCAGCGCTGGGCACATGCCTGTGTGGAACATCACCAGTCTGTTGACTGGGATCATGGTGTGCAGGCACACATTCCATAGTCTCCACACTTTCCTGTTTCATGCAACCACGTGCCAACTGTCCTTCCTCTATGGCCAGTGGTGATGGGGTATGTGTAGGCAGGGGAACTATGTGCGAGGATGAGGGGGAGACAGGTGGAATGGCAACCAATGGCACAGATTCAGCCCCTGGCAACCCTGCCTGTGCCTCAATCATACTATCATCATCACTGCTAAAGTCTGTGGGGACACTAACATCAAGTGAACCGCAGGAGGGCAATGCACCTACATCAACACCTGTGAGGGGAAGACAAGAACTGTACATTACAAGTTATACCAGACAGAAAGAGACAGAGACAGACAGACAGAGACACATAGACAGAGACAGACAGACAGAGACACACAGACACACAGACACACATGCTACATGCAGGTGATATGGCAGATGCCATTCAGTTTAGACAATTATAGTTTCAGCTTAGACAATTATAGTGGTAGTTATCATACATCCCTGAGTTTCACACAACAGCATGCATGTGATGCATGTGTTATAGCAGACGGCATTCACCTTACACAGTCATAGTGGTAGTTAGCATACATACCTGTATTGCACCATTTGTGTTAGTAGCCTATGCCCATACCTGCAACACAATGCATGCACTTTTCACCATTGCACCACACTGCCATGGTGTTTGCAACATACAGCACATGTTAACAGACCACCGCTGACCTTTATACATCTGCCACTGATGCTTTGTGTTGGCCACCGCCCCTATGTGTAAGGACATGAGCAGTAGGGTATGTCAACTGCATACTGTGTTTGCCTGAGCCCTAGCTTGCATATCTCCCCCAAAGCAGTGCATGTCTGTTCAACATTATTCCACCTACCCCTGAGCTGAGTCTAGACATTGTACATGTGGCTGTACACACATGTTTGACATGGCTGTCCCTACTTTGCAATGGTGCCACGGACCAGCACATGTTTACAGTACACCGGCCTGCTGTGTGGCGTAAGACCTTACCAATCACATGTAGTATGACATGTCTTCTGCTGATGTGTTGAATGACATGCATACATGAGTAACACAGTGGTGTCCTTTCCAATCTACAGTACGGTAATTGTGTCCCTATGCAGGGACGTGTTATACTAACATGGGCCTTCAGCTGATGCAATGTTGTCTGTCCACCCTACAAATATGCAGGGACATACTGTACATTGAGCTGATGTGCATAGCCATTGCAGGGCATCATGTGGCTTCACAATTGGTATACAGTGTGAGCTACTGACACAGTTCATAGCCATGACTATGTTCACATACAATACATACCTAATGTGGAATGTGACCCATGTCACTGAGGTGTATACACACTAAACCCTAATGTGGAATGTGTGACACAGGTCACAGAAGGGTATACGGATGACACCCCTGCACATCTGCAACAATATTACTGATGCATGGCAACTATGCCCACACATGGCTAACTTAGCAGTACTCTATGTCCCACATGCCATCTGTGTACCTCACGCACATGAGGAGCAGGCATGACAGTGATATCTGACACCAGCAAGGTAATATACTGTATCTGTGGCTTGATGTGGTTGTATGTGTATGTTGTGCAACACATGTATGCATACGGATACTGTATAGGTGAATGTTTACATGTCAAGACACACTCAAGATGTTCAAGACATGTTATGTGGTGGTTTCATGTTATGCCTACACAAGCTGAGCATGACCTGTATGATGTTTAGTGTTTCACATCTGCAATATCACCATTACACAAAGGCCATAGTTGTATTGTGTCGAGCCAGTGTACAACAGGGTGTACACATATGTACATCACTTCTACTGTGTGTGTTGCTTCATGTCTCTGGCCATCCTCCATGGCCATGTGTACACATGTTCTGTCCAATGGTTGTGATGGCCATCTTATTTCACATGTCAGTGTTATCCCATATGTCATACACCCATAGATGTCATATGCTCCACTGAGGACAGGGTTACGCAGACAAAGGGTGGTATGTATGGGATGTGAGACATGTTTTGCAGGATAGTTGAGCAGTGTTGCAGTCAGCCCACTACATCTCATGGACATGTCAGATAGCACATGACATTGTGTGACATTCATAGCAAGGGTATACTCCATAAGGGTGTATCCTGTGGGCCAGTCATACTCCAGCTCCAACACATTTAGAGTGTGTGCACACATATGCTCTCTGTACAGTACTGTTCATATTCCCAACATGTGTAATGCTGATATGTAGTACCTGTCCTTACAGTGGAACACACCTCCACCATTGTATTCACTGCTGTCCACACATCTGGCAATGACAGTTTGGAAGGTTTAGTGTAGGCGTTTCATAAAGTCCTCAATTGTTTCACATAGGTAAACATGGTGATGCATTGTAGGTCTGACCAGTGTCCATTAACAAGATCATCATACATTATGTGTACATGTGTTATGGCAGATAGCATGCAATTAATATGTTCTGTGCATTATCAAGCCTGGTAAATAATAACAATCTCACCTGACAAAGGCTGCTGTTGCTGCAAAAGCAAATAGGTACCAAAACAGGAGTGTCACAGCAGTAAGATCATTATCTACACCTGTGTGATAGCTACAGGGTGCAATGTCCATGTTAGCACAAGCCAGTACAATACACTATACTATGGAGTATGCACATTTGTGCATACATAGAGTAGCAGACTATAGTATGTGGCATGTGTCCATACATGTCTTGCATATGATGTTACATTACATATTGTACAGTAACACATGTAGCTGTGTGAAATATAGTTGTGTTTTAAGTGCATTACTGACTTACCAGGCAACTCCAGGCAAGGTGGTTGAGAGACACCCACCTCCACAATACCAGCTAAAGCTTGTGGATGGTGGTCTGCAGGTGTCCCCAGGTTGGCCAGTAGCTCCTTGGTACGTGTGAGTGGGGGCTGGGTGAATGGCCCCCCACCTGTTGCACCTTGTTCCCTAGTGATTGCATTAGCACGCTGTTTCGCCCATCTTATGAGGTCAGTGCAGTGTTGGTGCACCTGCTGATAGGTGCAATTGTGACTGCCAACATCACTTACCCTCCTGCAGAGTTCCTCCCACAGGGCATCCCGCTGCTGTGCATCCTGTGGCACATGGCTGAAGAGTGTTGTGTGGTTGTTGAGGAGGTATGGGACGAGGACCTCATCCTCCAAGTGGCTGTATGCCGGCAGTCTGCTATGTGGCATACCTGGAAGACATAATGATGTAATGATGGAGACAGGTCACAGTAACTCACAGAGAAGTACAGCAGTACAGCTGAACATACATGTGTATCACATTTATTAAGATTACAAATACGTCTTTGCAAATCTACATGACACTAACACCACTGACATGTATAAGTCACACACATTTGACACTTACTGGTGATGTGATGTTATCACCATATATGTGTGTGTCATGTGATGACATTGCTCATACACCATGTGGATGCTGTCTTGACGTGGGCATGTCTGTTTGCCTGTACTGGTGTCTTTACCTATCAGCACATGCCTGGATGTGTTCACAATAATGCAATCGACCTTAATGCTGTGTATATGTCACATATATAGTCATACATAGCCGTTAGGGACATGACCTGTGATCCTGCAGACTTGCAAGCATGTATGTATTTTGCCATATACATCTACATGGCACTGTACAGCTGTGTAGCATCCTGCCATGTATTGTCTGTGTTGCACATGTTTCACAGCCTCCATGCTAAGGGGAAACACTGCTCCAGATAAAGACAAATTTACAAATGCAGTCTATAAGCACCTACATGGATGTATGGATCGTGCCATCACTGGTAAACCAAGACTCACTCCTCCTAGACAAGGACACCGGTCTGGTGGACCTCTGCAATAAACAGGCTATACTACAGAAGTAGGACAGTGTCCCAGACACACAGCAAATCTCACGAAGGGCAGACATCCATGACCACTATTAGTATGATACATAGGTCCCTCATGACATCAACCAAGACTAACATCAGTGGGAGAATACGCAAGGATTCAAAAGATAACCACAAAGCCTTCTTTGCCTATGTCAAGGATCTACGTGGTGACACACAGATTTGCACTATGCCGGTGAAATATAGCACAAAATATGGTCACCCTACTGATATCGCCAACATCCTTGCAGATACATTCAGTGCATACTTCAGCCCCTAAAGAGCCCACAACAGTACCTGAAAGGTACAGTATCCCATACATCAGAGACACACAGGTGGAAATGGCCCTCTCTAACAGCAGAACACAGCATCAATGGAGGCAGATTTTGACCCAGACTGCATCTTGCAAACTGTACAGGACAACCTGCCCCCCACCTAATTAAGCTTTCCTACCTCAGCCTCTCCACAGGCTACATGCCCATACAATGGCACGTGGCAATGGTTATCACACTCCATCAAGGTGGAATCACAACTGCCCATGGCAACTACCGCCCCATAAGCCTGACTAGCTTGGTCTGCAATGTATGGTTTGCATCCTCATGGCACTCATTAACAAAGACATTGGTAACCTCCGAACACGTGACCCAACCCAGGTCAGCTCGGTTGAGTGCAGTTCATGCCTACTTAACCGGTTTGATGTCTTACATACAGTCACCAAGATGTTAGATGACAGGGAAAGTGGTTCACACATACTACATGGACCTCACCAAGGCTTTTGACACCATGCCCAACTCAGGTATTATTGATAAACACATTAGCCTGTACATACACCCATACATCACAGGTTGGGTTGCCAACAGGCTTACACACAGAACCCACATGGTACAACTAGCAGTCTCCAGGTCTAACTCTTGACCAGTCATGACTGGTGTCCCACAGGACTCAGTCCTGGGGGCCCTACTGTTTGGCATATACGTCTCAGAGGTACAGGCAAACACAGGTGGAGTACGGCAGACCATGTTTGGCAATGACTGCAAACTGGCAGCCATGATTGATAGTCCAGCTGACACAGACATCCCTCAAGGGGCCTCACAGAGAACGTCACAGGTTGCCAACAACATGGCCTCCAGCCAAGTGCCACTGACTACATGGTCATTCCATTGTGGGATTGGCACCCACATATTAACATATAATTGGCAGCCACTTTAATACGTACGAGGTAATGGGGTATCTGGGGACTAAGGTAGATAGTGATCTCCCCTTTGACAATCATATCTCCTTTTATGTTGGCCATCTGATTACTAAAGGATTCCCATCTAGACATACTGGGGTTATAGTGCCCCTTTACTCATCAATCATCAGTCACATCATAGGGTATTATAACCCATCTGGGATGTACCTCAGAAGACACTTCCAACAGCTGGGGGGTCCATGAATGTACTTCACCAAGGGGAATACTGGCCTCCAACATATGGCCTATGCAGCCAGACTGAATAAACTTGTGCTTTACTAAGTGGCATCTCGTTTACCCAGAGATGATCTCCGCTGGCCAACACAGCCATGTCAAACTCAGGCTTGATGGATGCGCTCCACCTATGGGAATCCATGTCACAGTGAGCCACACACTGTAGTGAGCTGAACCTTGCCACAACAATAACTGGAAGATGCTGGAAGGACAGCTTCCTGTCAAAGGCACTCCCCATACTCTGGAACAACATCCCTAAATACATTATACAGAGCCCCTCACTAACAGTCTGCAAGAGAAACCTTGAAGAGTGGATGAGGAACAGTAGATGCACCCCAAGGATCCCGCCATTGGCTGTGCTCCACAGAGGGACAGTTAATGAATCAATGGGGTGGCAAAAGCTGACACATTTTGGCTGAGCTTATGAATGGCCTCTGGCAGTTGGCAAAGTACCTACCTATGATTCTATACATACAGTATCTGCATATGCTGATAACTTAATTTACTGTTCAGGTGTTGACTTACCTTGTGCCAATGGCAGTTGTGTGTGCAATAGTTGAGGGCTGCCTATGTTGGATGCACACAGTAGACTGCCTATACATGACAATTTACAGGTAGTCTTGTATGTGTGCCATCCATTTTACTGTGTGTGCAGGTGGAAAAAGGTGTCAGTCCCTAGGTGCCTACACTGTCAGTGTCTGTGCCATACATTCCCTCTTTGCCAAGGCATGGGCATACTGGGCATGCCTTCATCTGCCTACTGGGGCTGGCTCAGTATGTTCATGGTCTGAGTACCTCTGTGCCTGTCGGGCCCTTGGCAATGGTGGTGAGCTGTGAGGGCCTTCACCATTCTGTCCCTGCTGCAGCTGTTTTCGCAGGACCATATTGTGTAGCATGGCACACACTATGAAGATGTGGGCACATGTGCCTGGGGAGTACTGCAAGGCTCCACCAGATATGCCCAAGCAATGAAACCATGATTTCAGCATCCCAAACACACTCTCTATGATGATTCTAGTTTGTGCATGTGCCTCATTATGGCATTCCTGCATGGGTGTGTGTGCATTTCTGATGGGAGTCATCATCCACGGTTCCAGTGCATAGCCAGCATCCCCCACCAGGTGGCCATTTGGGATGTCCCCCCTTGCAAATAACTGATACAGCTGTGAGGCATGCCAGATGTGGGAGTTGTGATAGCTTCCGGTGCTGCCAGCACACACATCCATGATAATGTCCTGGGCATTGCACATGACCTGGCAGTTGATGAAGGGGTATCCCTTGTGGTTTATGTAGCACCTACCCTGCTCACTGGGTGGTGACTTGATGTGTATGTGCGTGCAGTCTATTGCAGCCAGTACCTCTGGGTATTCTGCCACATGGTGGAAGAGACACATATTGCTGGCCAACTCCTCCTGCGTTCGGGGGAAGTATATGTGCTCATTGGCATGTGATAACATGTCATCCAGGAACTGGTGTAGTACCATGGATGCTGATGCCTGTGAGATCCCCATGATATCCCCAGTTGGTCTTTGAAAGGTACCTGTAGATAGTGTTCTCAGGCTTACACATACCTTTGTATCCACTGGGATGTGTTCCTCTCTGTTTGTTCTGGCTCTGAGGCATGGCCAGCACAGCTCCATGAGTTGCTGTAGGATGTCCCTGCCCACACTGTAATCCTCTACTATCTCCAGATCTTGTAGCCTCTGGTAGGTTACCCTAGGTCTGAACACTCTCCTCCTCCTCTGGTGCTTGAGGTGGTCGGGTGCATCATCCTCCACCCCACCTTCAGTCTCCAACACATGCTGGTGGATCAAAGCTATGGCAGCCCCTAACATGTACATAATAAAAGTTCCCCGTCTGTATACACCACTGGTGCAGAGTGTATGGGAATACACAAATGTGTGTGAGGCGCTTTCACACTTTATAGTATTGTGCTATGGATGCTGCTGATGTCAGTGGGTGTGTATGAGCTACTCCAGTTGCAGTGTGTCTTAATTCTGGGTTTTGCAATGAGTATAGCAAGTGTGGGGCCTTTACTGTGGAGATCTACTTGCCTGCCTTGATTAATCTGTTGCCCTTTAATTCACTTTTAGACCTGGATCCCCTCCCATTATCAGGCATGCATCCACCTACCGTCTTTCTTGTTTTGTGCTTTCCCTACCCAGTCATGGCAAAATGCGCCTTGTAGCTGATATACTGCATATCAGCTTTGTTCTGCTTTGACACTTCACTGTTTTCTTTGCAGTATAGTCCCTCTCCTTCCCTGTTTTTCAGGTAGCTGCTTGCAGCCTTGTTAGCTGTTGTCAGTGGCCCACTGTAGGCTCCTAGGTGTTATTTAGTCATTTGTACTCCAATTTCACTGTTGCATCATTTCCTTATTTCTTTCCTATATCCTTCCTGTTTCAGCTGCAGTGCGCACCGCGCATACCCATTTATAGGGTTTACGCGCGTTTTCATCTCCTGTCACATCCATACTCAGTTACCTTGTGTACTCTCAGCTAAGCCTAGCTATGGAGTATTTGACACACCCCTATCCTGCAGCTTTGCCTAGCTAGGGGCAGACTGGTTTAACAATGCTCCAATGTGCTTACAGCAATGGTGACACACCCCTCTCTTGATGTCATCTTTTTCTCAAGGGCACACCTCGGTATTATAATGCTACGCTGTGAGGTGCATCCTTACACCAGCAAGGAATCTGCGATTCACTATTACTCCTCTCATTTGCATGGCATTGCCTACTAATTCCTAGCTACTGCGCATAACACTGTCACTGCCCCTTAGCAACCCTTGCGCCATAAGTATGGTGTAGCATGCCTGCCATTGACTATTATGGGAAAATTGTGATATGTCTTTCATTGCAGTTTTATTCTATATTTTTATATATTCCTTGCAATCCCCTTTGCACACCGCTGCCCTGTGCTTCCACGTCACAGTAGTACGACTATATATATTAATTGTTAATTTTATATTTTGTACATGTTTTTTTATGCCAATGGCTATATATATAGCCATTGGCATATATTAACAATATAATACATGTGTTTTGTCAGCTGTCATGGCTCCGATTTTATGTTTGCAAAAATGTAAACCGTTTTCTACGGTTTACATTTCTGCATTCTTACACTACGCCTGCACCACTTCCTGAATCGTTACATACCTTCATTTGCATTCCACACTGCTGTACATGGGGTAATTAGCATACAAGGCTCCGGAGTTGTGTGGGCATAGCGTATGCAGATAGTGCACGTGGAAACAGCTCATACCTGAATTGCTCAGCGGCCATCTTTGGTGTTAGAATGCCGACTCTACGCCTGCACCTGGCGCAAGCTTCATGAATCCTGGGGTGTGTGTTTTCAGCCTTGTCTGAGCTGAGGATTGCTGGAGGAAGGTACAGTGTGTACTATCCTATTGGTAGATTAGCTTAAAACCATTTAATTTCTCTGGTATTTAAGCCTAGCATTTGCTTGTCACTGCACATTGCACAACAGGGGTTCGTGTTGCCCTGTTTAGCTGCAAATGCCTTGAAACACAATTTTTCCCTAGACAGCTATCAGTGGAACCCTCACAAGCTTCTCTGTTAAACTAAAGGCAACTAAGTTGTGTACTTAGTAGTGTTGCCACACCTATCATCCACAGCCCTCAAATGAACAACACCTGATAGTCCAGTGCAAAAACTGGTCAATCTAAGTAAATCCTTTCCCTAATAGATTGATAGTCCTTGTGCAAAAACTGATCATTCTGGCCCACTCCTTTCCCTAACAGCTCATATGGTAAAAACCTGCTATAATGGACAGGCAGTTTCCCATCATTTCTTTGGCCACCCTGATAGACATGGGAATTCTGAGATGATCTAGTAATTGCCTCATGAATACTGACATCCATTTACTCCTACAGAAAACAAATACCCCATGTGAGAGATGTAAGTACACAATAATATTGGAATCACTTCTCTCATGTAACAACAAACTGGATACCAGACAGGTTGTCAGTATACACTCTTCACCTCTCACACAAACTAAAGACACAACATATTGACCTACATGCACAGAGGCACTCACTAGGAGTCTGCTTAAAGTTCAGAGAGCTTCCAAATGTAAACAAGTGTACACACTGTTATGCAAATATAAACCACTACACATAATAACACATACAAATGTGTCTCAACAAATAAGCCCCTAAGGCAAAACACCTCTAAACCTAATGTTCTGGTCTTAGGTGAGTCCATGGTGAGACACACAGTTGTTCCCCTCACCAGGTTTGACAAGGAGAAGGTCGCTGACAGCTGCTTGACAGGTGCCATGATCCATCATATCATGCATGCACTCAAGTCACTAAACAACAAGAACCATTATGACTCAGTCATAGTTCATGCTGGGGTGAATGACTTGAGATGTACCACTCTGGACTATATGAAGCTCTCTGACTATATTTCCCAGGCAGGTATGACCCTAGCCCTAAGCAGCCTTCTACCTTCTCCCAGGATGATGCCACAGTGTAAACAAAAAATGATTAACTTCATCAATTGGCTTAGCTTCTGGTGTCAATCCAGGGGGATCCAGTATCTGATAGCCTGGCATGACATGGTCAACAGACCACACTGCTTTGTCAGAGATGGTCTGCATCTGTCTCCTCTAGGCTTTAAGATACTGGCAAAAACCGATCATTCTGGCCCACTCCTTTCCCTAACAGCTCATATGGTAAAAAACTGCTATAATGGACAGGCAGTTTCCCATCATTTCTTTGGCCACCCTGATAGACATGGGAATTCTGAGGTGATCTAGTAATTGCCTCATGAATACTGACAACCATTTACTCCTACAGAAAACAAATACCCCATGTGAGAGATGTAAGTACACAATAATATTGGAATCACTTCTCTCATGTAACAACAAACTGGATGCCAGACAGGTTGTCAGTATACACTCTTCACCTCTCACACAAACTAAAGACACAACATATTGACCTACATGCACAGAGGCACTCACTAGGAGTCTGCCTAAAGTTCAGAGAGCTTCCAAATGCAAACAAGTGTACACACTGTTATGCAAATATAAACCACTACACATAATAACACATACAAATGTGTCTCAACAAATAAGCCCCTAAGGCAAAAACACCTCTAAACCTAATGTTCCGGTCTTAGGTGAGTCCATGGTGAGACACACAGTTGTTCCCCTCACCAGGTTTGACAAGGAGAAGGTCGCTGACAGCTGCTTGACAGGTGCCATGATCCATCATAGCATGCATGCACTCAAGTCACTAAACAACAAGAACCATTATGACTGAGTCATAGTTCATGCTGGGGTGAATGACTTGAGATGTACCACTCTGGACTATATGAAGCTCTCTGACTATATGTCCCAGGCAGGTATGACCCTAGCCCTAAGCAGCCTTCTACCTTCTCCCAGGATGATGCCACAGTGTAAACAAAAAATGATTAACTTCATCAATTGGCTTAGCTTCTGGTGTCAATCCAGGGGGATCCAGTATCTGATAGCCTGGCATGACATGGTCAACAGACCACACTACTTTGTCAGAGATGGTCTGCATCTGTCTCCTCTAGGCTTTAAGATACTTGCAAAGGTGCTTGCCTTCCCCACAGTGCTTTTTAGGCAATGTCAAAACAACAAAATTTCCGATGTAACAAAATCCAGCCAAGGCAAACTCAAGGTTCGGCTGCTTAATACTAGAAGTCTAAGCATGAAGTTGCACTCCCTGGAAGCACTCATCACCATGGAAGATGCAGTTGTCTGTGCAGTCACTGAGACATAGTTCAAGGTCATGGAGAACATTCCAGCCGTACATGGCTATGATGCCTTCCACACATCCAGACCTCAAAATGCGAATCAAATAACCAAATGTGGAGGGGTATCAATCTTCATTAAAGCCAAGAATACCTCAAGACTGGTCAAACAGTATGACTTTCTCTAACTACTTCATGTACAATAAAATCTAGGCAAAATACCATAACAAATCATTGCTAGCTATAGATCCCCCACCATTTACCAAGGAAAGCACACTGCTTACATGGACTTACTGAAATCACTCTCCATACAGCCCAACACATTAGTCATGGGTGATTTCAACTATCCTTCCATCAACTGGGTGATATACATGAGTGCAAACAAGCTTGCCCAGAGGTTCCTGAACTTTGTTAATTCAAATGCTCTGGAACAAAGAGTCTGCACCCCCATAAAGTGCTCAAATGTCCTAGACATAGGACCATACATCCCAACCTCTTAGTGCAAGAAATCGGGACAAAGTCTGACATAATGGAGGGGCAAAGCCCCCAAAATAGGGGCACATTTTAAATATTGTTGTTATGGACTTATAAAATTGCTGGAATAACAGGATTTGTGTAAGCAAACATTTTCTGAAGGATATGAAGTCTGAAACTCAAATGCATGTCATTATTTAGTAACTTTAATCTCAAAATCATTGAAATTATTTGCCAGAACACCACAAATTTTATGAGGAACAGACTAAAAATATGAGGCAAAAATCTGGACATTCTGTAAAAATCTGGACAGTTGAGAGGAATACATAGTACTCATCAACATGGGGTGTGACTGTACTCCTGCCAGTGTGATGCATTTCCTAGTAAGGTAGGACCATAATACTGTCTCATTTGAAGCAACTATTGGACCTGACACCCCTCCAGGAGCAAAAAAAAAACTGAATAACTTTTCCAAAGCATACTTCAGACTACTAAGCAATGGTATAAAAAGTTGTATACCCCCTACATTCACAGACAGCAGCGACTCCTATGCAGAGGGGTACTCAGATGCCCTGTACAAACACTTAAGCAGCTACATAGATTCTGACCTGATCAAAACCAGATCTTACCAAAAAAACAAGCTGTCCTAGTGGACCTCAAGTATAAACAAATAAGAGGAAGAAACTGACATCTAATAATAAGCATTGCCTCAACAGAGGAAGAATCCACTCCTCAGTTTGAACAAGCAAATCAGAAATCTTGTGAACTCCTCTAAAGCTAAGTTTGAACCTAAAATAGCATCCCTAACTGAGGATAATCATAAGGCATTCCTTAATTACATCTGAAACCTAAAAGGGAATGCTCAAGTGGACAGGATGAAGTTAAACCCCTTCAAAATCAAACTATGGTGCTCAGGGCCTATCATCATGTCAGTAAAAGTGTAAATGTGATATCCAAACAAAGAAGTAATATTTACAGTACCTGAAGGCACAGTAGTAAGCTCCTGGGTGAATAAATCATCAGTTACCTTTGCTTATTCTGATTCATATGCCCTCTCTTGTAGTTCCTTTTCTTCGTCGTCCACCCCTGGGAATGAGGGTGGGGATGGGAGTACCCAGACTGGCAAAAGTTGGATTGTTGATTGCTGTCCAGTCTCTCTGACCTTCTCAAAGAACAGTTCATGTGAGTTAGCAGCTGACATAACCAGTACACTCAAGAATCAAATGTACCAAAGGAAGAAACAAGAGTACAGCTGTGGTACTGGAAGAAAACAGCAGCTAATAAAAGAAAAACAACCAGCAAATCAGCCAACAAACTCAAAACTTGTCAAATAATATGTTTAATACCAAAGGTTTGTTAAAAACATTCACAGTTTAGTACTTTCGTCTGCAAAACTAAGACATCATCAGAACTATGAATGAACTGCTTGTGGAAGCCATTTTAAAACTTAAGTGCAGAAGACACACCTCCCATGTAAACCAATCACAACTTGTTGTAGCTGAAATCAGTGTGAAACAAAAAATAGAGTAATAACAACAAAAAATAAGTCAAAACTTAAGCCTGGACAAAAACATATAAATACAAACTAGGCAAAAGATAACTAAACAAAAAATGTTTGATGAAACACAGAATCATATTCTGTTGGCTCTCCTTTTTAGTTCTCTCTGGTAGAAATACTGTTGTTTAAACCAAGAAAGTTGGTAGCATCCAGCTTAAGCTGCCATGACATTTCCCAGTGAAGCAGTTTGCTTTGCCAGTCCCTACAAAAGGGGAATTATGTATTTGTTCAAAAATTAGAAATGTAAATTTGGTGAATGTGTCACAAACAATGAAATGCCTGGCCAGTGCACTTATACTGTCCTTGCACTGAATAAAGCAAACATGCTGATAGATATGCTTATTCAAAGCATTCTTAGTTTTTCTCACATAGAAAGCAGGACAAAGATGCACATTTAGCCAGGTAAATAGCTCTTTGAGTGCTCCATCACGCACAGAAGAATCAAATCTACTTAAAAGGGTGCCATTGTAACAAGTGCTTATGTTAGGGCACTGATGACAATACCCATATTTCCTGGTAGACAAAAATCCCTTATGATCAAGAAAAGATTTTATGTTATATTTATTTTTGTAGGTAAAAGATAGTGGTGTAGAAAAAAATTCTTTGATACTTTCATCACATTGTTCCGTGAACCATTTCTGAGCACCATAGTTTGTTTTTGAAAGAGTTTAACTTCATCCGCTCCACTAGGGCCAGGGTGGATGACACTCTCCTCGACTTAAAATTGTTCACCAGAAAGCTTAGTTTTCAAGTACTGTTTAGGGAAGAAGTTACATCTAATACCCAGGAAAAGTATAGGAGGAAAAGTACAGGAAATCGTCCTTTACACTCAGTTATCAATGTTTTTGAGAAGCAATGTGAAAAAGAAATATGCTCACTGTTGCGAAACAATACAAACACATTTTTTTTTTAATTTTTGGTTAAAGAAAAACAGCTTCTCCAACAATTTACTCACAATTATAATATTAGATGCATGAAACCAGATAAAGGTGGGGGCCTGGTTATTATGGACAGTGCTGACTACTCTGGGCATATGTTACATCTTCTGAATGATGATTGTGTGTGCAGTGCTGTTTCCACAAAATAAATCAATATAGCCTACTGGGTCATTAAAGTGGCACTGGATGAGTTGTTGTAATTTGATAAAATTCCACAAGGCTTATACAACTTCCTTAGAGTGGATTTTCCTATTATTCCAAAGATTTTTGTTATTCCCAAAATCCACTCCAATCTGTCTGACACCCCCTTACATCTAATTTTAGCTGCTAGTGGATCAGTTACAGAACCTCTAGCCAAGTTTTTAGACCAAAAATTTAAAAAAAAAATGTTTCCTTCCCATACATTATAAGAGACTCATGGGACCTTCTGGATAAAGTAAAGTGAATACAAGCAAAAGATGATTTTTTTTTGGTTACTTGTGATGTACAATGTTTATTTACGATAATACCCCACAACCTAGGGTTGGAGTGGTTCAGAGAAATTGTAAAATGATGTGGCTTACTTTCTGAAACAGATTATGAATTGGTTAGTGAGTTCATGGACTTTATGTTAAACAACAACTTTCAGACCATTGAGGGTGAATTTTACAAGCAGACTCTTGTGCCCCCATATTTGCAAATGCTTTCTTATTAAGATAGGAATTAGAATCACCTTTTATACTCCAGCTCTTTTCCAAATATGCTGGCTACTGTAGATACCTCGATGATCTACTGATCATTTGGGAAGGAAGTGTCGATAAACCTGAAGAATTCATACTACAGTTACAAACCAGCACGTCCTTTTTAAAGTTCACATATTCCTTTGAACATGACCAGATTAATTATCTTGTCACTGACATCAGAAAATGAGTTAATGAAGAATTCACTACCAGGAGTTACAGGAAGTCCACTTATTGCAATACATTTCTTTTTTTCACCAGTTGCCACCTTTTCCATCAGAAGAGGGTGGTGGTAAAAAGTCAATTTATCAGAACCTCTCAGTTGACCTCTGATGACGTAGTATGTCTTGAACAATTTGACATTCTAAGAACAATGTTTTTGGACCATGGCTACCCTGCCACCACTTCTGGATTCAATCAGAGATGAGATATGGGCCGACAGAAAAATTAAATATGCTCCCATCATCAAGAAAGGGCTGAATCAGCTCAACATGAAGACAATCAAACAGGTCTTAATGGCCAAATTAATATGGTCCTGCATTGCACTTTGGATGTCAAGGACATTGAAAAGTTTTTATGGACAAACTGGTTCATGCTACACTGTGATGAAAACATCATTTTTTTTTTCTACACCACCATCTTTTACCTACAAAAATAAATCTAACATAGAATCCCATCTTGAGAAACCTATTGATCATCATAAGGGATTTTTGTATACCAGGAAATGTGGGCATTGTCTTCAGTGCCCTTACATAAACACTTGCTACAATGGCATCCTTTTAAGTAGATGTCATTCTTCTATGCATGGTGGAGCTTACAACTGCTTTTCTCAAAGAGTTATTTACCTGGCTACATGTGCATCTTTGTCCCACTTTCTATGTGGGCGAAACTAAGAATGCTTTGAATAAGCGTATCTATCAACGTGTTTACAGTATTCAACATAAGGACAGTAAAAGTGCATTGGCCAGGCATTCCATTGTTTGTGACAAATTCACCAAGTTTACATTTACATTTCTTGAACCAACAAAAAATATCCCTTTTGTAGGGGACTGGCAGAACAAACTGCTTCACCAGGCAATGACATGGCAACTTAAACTGGATGCTACCAACTTTCGCAGTTTAGATGATAGTATTTCTATCAGCAGTGAACTAAAAAGGAGAGCCAGCAGAATATGATTTTTTTTGTTTCATCAAACATATTTTGTTTAATTATTTTTTTGCCTAGTTTGTATTTGTGTTTTTGTTCAAGTTTTAAACATTTTTACTTATTTTTAGTGTTGTTGCACTATTTTTGCAGTTTCACACTGATTCCAGCTACAGCAAGTTGTGATTGGTTTACATGGGATGTGTGTCTTCTGCACTTAAGTTTTAAAATGGCTTCCACAAGCAGTACATTCATAGTTCTGATGATGTCTTAGTGTTACAGACAAAAGCACTAAACTGTGGATGTTTTTAATTTACCTTTGGTATTAAACATATTCTTCGACAAATTTTGAGTTCGGTGTCTGATTTGCTGGTTGTTTTGCTGTTACTGTTCTGAATCTACTTTTCAGAACTCCAGGATAAATTAGACGACCTTTGGCTAACCAAGTTCACTTACTATTACAAATTTGAGTTTCCCAACAAGGTTAACATACTACAGAAAGGGCTAACACAGACAAATGACTGGTGCCAAAGCCACAGTCTAAAACTAAATGCAAAAAAGTGCATTATTATTCCCTTTGGCAAAGTAGAATTCACCACTGACTACAGTAATGACAACAGCCCTTTAAGCTCAAACCAGTGGTACAAGACCTAGGAACACAGGTAGATAGCAATCTGAATTTTGACCACCAAGTTTCCACTGTGCTAAGGAAAATATTTTACATTGCGCACCTCATAAGTAAGGGCATCGCATCCAGGTTTAGGGATGTTATAGTCCCACTGTACTTGACCCTCATCAGACCACTAATAGAGTACAATGCTCCCTTTTGCACCTCAACGGACACCTGCAACAGCTGCAGAGACCACAGAGGTTCCTCATCAAGAAAATACAGGGCCTCCAAACCATGACATATGTAGATAGACTAAAAGCCCTGTCACTGTATTCTGTATTGTATAGGCTGCTGAGGGAGACTTGTGCCTGCCTACAGGGCAGTCTCTAACCCTCCCTGATGGATATGCTTCACATACACAAATATAATGGCACAAGAGTCATGCCCTCTAGGGATCTTAATCAAGCCTATGACATTAACAGAACATTCTGGAGAGATAAATATGTCTCCCAGAGACTGCCGCTCCTCTGGAACAAATTTCCAATTCACATGAAGTAGAGCTCCTCACTGACCCTATTCAAGCGCAACCTGGGCAAATAGGTGGGAGACCACAAATTCACCCCAGGGGCGGCACCCATGTCCCTCATAGACAGGGAAAATCAGTGTTGACCATAGACTAGCTCTGCAAAATACATTCACATAATAAGGACAAATGACACAACTTCGGATTAACATACCTAGGCCTGTAAGGGCTCTAGGGCTGCTAACCTAGTAACCTCCTATGAACCTATTAGTGGCAGAGAAATAAAAACATAAAGTGTTCATCCTCTTGATATACATTGCTGTGGGGATAGAAAAGATCAGATGTACTGTTTACAGTTTTTCCAAACTCCAAAAAAAGAAAACGCACACACACACACACACACACACACACACACACACACACACACACACACACACACTCACAAACATATACAAATGCACAAAATCTTCCAGCAGCACTCCTTAGACAGTATTACATCAACAATCCAAAAAAAAAACAACACTAACAGAGATGTTAAAAGGCATTAAGCATTTTTATTATTAAAACCATTTGCAAAAAACAGTCTTAAAAATAAAGCTGTTTGGTATGACATCTCCATTAGTCATCTTTATTATTATTATTTGCAATTTTAATAAATAAAATATACTTTTGGCATGATGGATTATTTGATCTCTTGTATTATACATGGAGCCAAGAGTCATATTTCAGTACACTTCTACAGTATAGTCATGAATTTTAAATTTTCAAATTTCATCAAAAACATGTTTTAGAAAACCTGTCTTTTGCTTATTGCTTACATGGCACATATACTGATACTGTGATTCCAGGTCTGGTTAACATATGTTTAGAACATTTGACTGATATAACTCTTTCCTCAGGGTCTTCTAAAGAGTGGCTTGTTTTCAAAGGGAAAGTTTTTTTTTTTTTTTAATTAAGATGGCTATATAATCTCTGCTAGTAGAGTTGCCTGCTATAAAGATGTATAAGGTATCCATTTTTCCTTATTCCATTTATTTACTTTAAATGTTTAAGCCAAATGGTTGTATTGGGTAGTGTGCATGGAAAGTGATAGCCTACCTGTCACTCCATTGTAGTGCACCTTAGTGCTGCTTTTCCACCTCTTACAGTACTTTACACATATGTATGACATAAACTCAGAAATTAGCTGTGATATATGATGTACACTCTAACAAAATATTACTAGCAATAATATTAACAATCTACAGCTAACAGCATATACAAGACTGCAATAGAAAAACTCATCAAAACTGCTTTACAGAGTGCAAAACTTTCTCACCGACACGACTAAAACTATACTGCCACAACTTTTCTCCTCCCCACACTTCTTTATGGCACTCCCATCCTTACTAACCTACAGGTTTCATAAAAATTAACATTTGGACAATGCTATAACAAAGTTGCTAAATTTGCTGCAATACCCCTTTAAGAACCCACCACTGTATAGCAATGAAAAGCCTAAGTTGGTTAGAACTGCTTCATCAACTAACTTATACACAGCTTCTTACCACCTATAAAATTATCCAGCATCCATCTGCCTGTCCAGCACTAAAATACGGGTTCCTATTAGAACCACGAATGTTTGAAATTTTGAATGGCATATGTTCGACACCATATGATCAAAATTTCAAGCGTTTGAAGGTTAAATGTAATGGTGCCATTTGGTGCAGAATGAGAGAATTTCCCTTTTCTGCACTGAAGTGCGATCTCGGAGTTGGTATATTTAAGGAGGGAGGGTGTGGGGGGCACAGCACCGTTAAGGAAAGTTTTTTTTTTATAATATGTATTCGAACTTTTAAACTTCGATCATATGCTGTCGAACATATGGGATTTGAAGTTTAGAAAGTTTGAATATATAATATAGACCCTAAAATACATTCTACACAGCTATGTTCCCAGTTAGTCACTGTGATCCAGTGACCAAAAACTCATATCTGTCTACAAACCTATCAAATCTGCAGGGCATTTTCTATACTCATAGAAGGTTGCTAAGGCAAGGAACTCCTTACCTGTATCGATCACATCAATATCCACCATAGCTGTCAACCAATCAGGGACAACTCTCAACAGAATCAGGGACAAAGCCAGACAAAATCGGAGACAATCAGGGACACTTTTAAAATATTAGTTCTATTAACTTGAGACATTAACGGTATTGGAGAATGTGAATTAATGTACATTTCCTGCAGTAAAATAAGTCATCAGCTCTTAATTATTGTCATTATTTATTCTGTATAATTCTCCACCTTTTGTTCAGATGGCACCAGTGTTACTAGGGATTCAGAGGGACAAAGCTAAACGTTGAGACAAAATCAAGGACGTCCCTGACAATCAGGGACAGTTGAGAGGTATCCACCCTCCTATCTTTCAAAACCACTCTGAAAGACTTCCTAGCTAAAATCCATCTCTGTTCTTTTGCAAAACCAGGATAAACTATATCCTTAAATGTGAACAAGTACCTTTTTATTTCTTATGCCTCCTTACTCTCCCTTCTTCACTTACTGTATTACTTCTATCGAATTCTCTTCCCTGACTTTCTTTCTGAACATACCATATTGCAATTCCTGTTTGTATTAGACAAACATACCTTTAATTCCTCTATAAACTGCCTAAAATTTCTCTAAATATTAAATTATTGTCATATATCTTGTATCGATTCTTAACCAATGTTTTTATATTATGTCTAATTTGTTACAATTATTTAAACTACAGATGTTTTTTGTTTTATTTTTGAAGATTGTAAATTAATTGCTTTAAAATATTTTGTAATAATTTGGAGCTTTTCTCTCTTGCTCTGCTGAAAATGAGCTTCTACCCAGTCAGACTTTCCCAGTAATCAAATGTCGTCAATACATAAATAAATAAATAAATAAATAAATAAACTGCCTTGTCCATGGACATAACACAAAAACCTCTGAGAGAGACCAGCTGTAGAGTCTGATAGGATTTCTGGAAAAAAACATCAAAGTCCACTACCCTTCAAGACAAATAAAAAGTAAAACTACAGTATTGATTTGCAGGATTTGCCAATGTTAAGTGCCCTTTGCCTCTGCTTATCTATTTTGCACTGTGCTTATTATAGTGTATATATTATTATTATAGACTATATGTCATATTATCCTAAGTATTGATTTATCTGTTCCCTATTGCATGATCGAAGCTTTACTTAATCGAATAAGTAAAGCTCGAACTTGTAATAATGAGACCGTAAATTGTCGAACGGACGATTTAACACTGGGAAACACTTCCCTACCCATTCTGTGGAGTATGCCCATTTCTCCAATTTGAAGCTATCTCAGAGTTGTTATATTTAAGTAGGGGGGTGTGGGGGGTTCAGCTCCCCACGTCAGGGAGTGTGGGGGGTGAAGCCTCCCACTTGATTTCAGATGTATAGTTTTTTTTTTTTGATTTGGCCAAGGGAAGTGTTTCCCTTGGTTGAATTGGCCATTCAACAATTTTAGCTGTCGATATTACAAGATCAAGTTTTAGTTATTCGATTAATTAAGCTTCGATGATATAATATAGATGCAATTTATCATATGCATATTTAAACTGCTCTATGTCCTTCATGATTGTCATTGTTCTATGTGGAGCTTTTCTCCCTGGGCCTCCTCTGAAAATGGATTCCTCCAGTAAGACTACCCTGGAAAACAAATATAAAATAAAATAAACAAAATAAAAAAAAAAAAAAAATATATATATATATATATATATATATATATATATATATATATATATATATATATATATATATATATATATATATATATATATATATATATATATATATATATATATATATATATATATATATATATATATATATATATATATATATATATATATATATATATATATATATAGTTCCCCTTTACAATCCCAAAATACTGAAAGCTCGAATTTCAGTATCTCGGGACCGTAAAGGGGAAAATGTAAAAACTCAAAAGTGCATAAGCGTGAATTCAAATAGCTCGAATACGTGCTTATGTAGTGTAGCAATGGGACGGGAAGTGTTTGGCAGGGATGGTTTACGGAAGTGAAGGTAAAGTTTTATTGTAAGTTGTGCGTGTGGGTTAGGGTAGTAAGGTTGTGTTTG
Organism: Protopterus annectens; assembly: GCF_019279795.1. Taxonomy (NCBI): domain Eukaryota; kingdom Metazoa; phylum Chordata; order Ceratodontiformes; family Protopteridae; genus Protopterus; species Protopterus annectens. Next base: position 897,413,485 of record NC_056726.1, on the reverse strand, counting down.
TGCATGTGTGATGTGTGTGTGTGTGTGTGTGTGTGTGTGTGTGTGTGAGTGTGAGGTCGTGTGGAATGTCTGCTTGTGAGTGATGCATTTTTCAACTGTTAGTGCGATCTCGGACTTGGTATATATAAGTGGGGGTGGGGGTGGGTGCATGCAGGGGGGCTTGCCCCCCTGTGTAGATGTAGTGTAGGATTGTGTAGTTTGTGTGTTGTGGGTTGAATGGTTTGCGTGTTGTGTGGTGTATGGTTTGTGTATGTTCGGGATTTCAGTTTTTCGTGTTTGTGTGTTTCGGGATTGTGGGCTGTTAGACTTTATAGTTTCGCGATACTGAAATTTGAGGTTTCAGTATCTCGAGATTATAAAGGTGAACTATATATATATATATATATATATATATATATATAATTATAGAGTATATGTTAATCATCTTGATGGCACAAGTAGTGTGTGCAGTAAAAGAGGTAACCTCACTAGTAACAACTCCAAACTATTTTCATCTAAGTGTATCCAAATATTGTTTGTCTGGGATAATTTACTTTGTTGGTTTTATTAATAAAGGAAAGGTACAATATCTCGCCTGTCTAATGTCACCTTGTAACACTGACACTGTCAGGTCAGGAATTTAATCAACATTTTGGTTTCTTGTTGAACAAGTATTTTAATTTTAAATAACTAGTCTACCACTGCAGCTTTCTCATCGTGCTATGTCTTCACTCTGTGTGATTCTTAATCATATATTATGACTTACCCTGGTCTACTATGAATAATTGCTTCTTATTTAATCAGCATACAATTAGTCAAACCTAAAACATATAAAACCTTGGTTAGTCATTTGTCAAAATAGTGATGCTTCCAAGGTTAGAAAATAAAAACATTTTTTTTCTTTTTCCAGGTATGCAAGCCCCACTTCATTCCCAAACATGAAGGAAAGTCTATGCACACATCAATTTATATATCATATATATGTGAAGACTGTAGTTAGTTGATTGGAATATTGAATATTTTTTATGCTGGCATAAGTGATTGAATTGTCAGATGATCGCAGTGTGGCGACATTACTTTGTGCAATATTAGGGAAGAGTGGGAATTGGTAATTTACACTGTTCCACTGTTGTGCAGTCTTGGAGCTGGTATATATAAGTAGCAAGGTGGGTGATGAATGCAGCATCACCCCCTCCCCTATATACGGGGTGCAGGGTACTTGCCCCACTGCTAAAAAACAGGTATTTAATTTTTTTTTAGTTTTTTAGATGTTTTGAATTTTAATCTTTTTAGATCCATATTTTTACATTAGAACATTTAAGTGTTTGATTATATTTGTAACACTCATATGCCTCATCTACATAATACATATGTATGTATGTATATGTATATGTATATATATATATATATATATATATATATATATATATATATATATATATATATATATATATATATATATATATATATATATATACATATGTTTAGAGAGAGAGTAAGTTTACCAAAGCCACTTGAGTAGGTAGGGCATTTAATTGCCCCAGTGTGGGGGTTATCTGTGCACTCTGTATGTTATGCATGTGAGCAACGTATAAGTAGCATTGCTATCCATGTTAGGATATCCTGTACACCTTAGTATAGATTTATATGTGTGTATTATTCACATAGATGTTTTACTATTATATTTTCTCATCTATATCTACTCTCTCATGATGAAGTTCCTTCTTTAAGTAAGTCTAATGCTCCCCTGAGAAAGTTCACCTTCAGCAGCTTATTGTTGTGACTATCTTATAGTGAAAATGATTACGTTCATGTTCTTCTATATGAATTTTTATGGACAGAAAATGTTCTTTAACTTCCTTTATATTACTTTCAAGGTTGCATAATTACGAGCAAAGAGAGGTTAATTAGCTTTTCAAGGCAAACAATAACAAATCTGATAGTTCTTTTGTTGCAAAAATGGAGCTTCTTACTGATTGATGCAGGGCCATTGTGTCTCATGTTAGAAGGCTGAATTTGTAAATTACAAAATTTTTCATCACTGGGAATTAAGTTGCTACCTTTCTCTCTCTCCAAATGTACACCGATTAGCAAATTGTCTTGAGAATGGTCAACTGATAAATAGTATAGGTGTTTTAGTTTATCCACATATGTTTTTTCACATTTCAGTAATTATGGTGATTCTTTTATTTTTGCCAAAATGTGATGAGGAAGATGATTTTTCTGAGCTATGATACAGAATCAAACTTCCATAGACATGGCAAGGTCTTGCTGTGTCTAATTATGGTGGCTCCCAAAAAGCACTTACTAGAAAATGGAAATCAGAATCTAAACCAACTGTATTAGAAGTAGTGACTATAGTAACAGAGATAAAATAACTGGAACTGAGATATTTGGAAAATGGTAGGAGCAAACTACATAAAAAATGATAATTGTGGGAACAGTACATACAGTGGAAGAATGAGGTTTAAGAGAAGGCAGGACTTAAATGAGCTATGTAATTTTTGACTGAAAATGATTGGGTAGATTATAAGTGATGTATAATGTTTGCAACTGTGAGTGTGTCTGTATGGTTTGTGATGTAAAATGCTTGCAGCTAGGACTATTTTGATGTGTTTTTTTCATTTATATAAATGTATGATTGCTTATGTTGTAAGTGATGGTTTGATAAAGATGATTCTTGTTTAAAAAAGGAGCAGGAATTAAATAAATTATGTAATGTTGCTTAGGTTATATGATATATAGCAATATACGTGAAGTAAAATGTTTGTTAATGTTAATTTGTTAATACAGTTTGATTACTTTTGTATAAATGTAAAATTGCCTATGTCACAAATCATAACTCAATAAAGGTGCGTTTAGAAAAAAGATGCATTTAATTTCATTGCGACAGTTTTTGATGTTTTATCATTAGTTTATTTTTAAAACTGAGTGAATAATGTCACTTGAGATTGTTGATATATGCAGTACTCATGGACACCAGCATTATAGTCATTACTTTTTCCAAAATGGCATCATTGTATTTTTCAACTAATCTCTCAATTTTTCCAAGCAGCAGGCTCGGGAAGCAACATATCTAGTAAAAATCAGGTATTATTCACTTCTGTCTATTATTTATTAGTGTATTGTTTTATTGTGAATTTACCAATGGTCATGACCCATAAGGTTCCTCATAGTTAAGATCCATAATCACGTTTGTCATGTGTTCACAAGATTTCACTTTACCATAAAATCAGGACTTTTAGGGAAGGGTTTTATTTGGAGATTCAGCCTGAACAGTTGTCTTTTTAGCATACACTATTCTCACACATTATGATCATGTCTAAGTAATCTCTTCCTACGTGTTGCTTGGTTGTGTTTAAAGTTATATAAATGCATCCAAAGTGGTCTTGGCTTTGTCACAGTGCACTTTTAATGATTTTCTCTCTTTTATGCATCTCAGTGAGCACAAGCATTCAAGAACCAGCTGTGCAGAGCAGTTGAGCCTTGCCAGTCTTATCAACCCCAGCTATTTAAGATGTAAAATTAATGATGTGTGCCACACTGGTAAAGGGGCAAGCATAAAGAAAAATCATGGATACCAGAACTTCTTTATGTTATTTCTGTTGGAGACCCAAAAACTAAATAGGATAGAATTAGATTGAAAACTCTCATTTTTACATTTTTTAAATCTGGTTACCTTTCAAGGACGAAGAAGAAGACGAAAAAGAAAAAGAGGAAGAAGAAGATGAAGGTGAAGAAGAAGAAGAAGGGGAAACAGCTTTACTTTGCCTTTGGTCCAGCACAACTTCAAAGTAAATTAAACTTATAATGGCTATCTAAATGTACAAGGGCAGCATATCCCAGATCAAATGTGAGTTTACCTTCATCCATCACAAAACCTAAAATATACTAAAAACTTCAGCATACAAGGTTCATGATTTTTTTCCAAGAAACTTAATGTCAATGAACTATTCTGTTAGATTTGTATGATAGTGTCTGTCTTTCAGATCTGTAAATATTTTCATTTTTCCACTGACCCCATTTAATTTCTCTGCAGTTTGATGATCTCCAATTAAAATAACCAAAATACCAAAACCTGAAGATTGGGTAAAATATAACCAGACTTTTACGGTCCATTACCTTTTGGAAGATATTCTTATGAGGCTGATTCGATGGGCTTGAGTATGCTCAAAAAATGATGAAATGATATTATAACAAAAAGCTTGCATGAATTATCAACTTCTACATTAGTGGAATGGCTGTTCATACATCAGCTAGTGATCAAATTGGAAACAGTTGATAGATCATGGTGAAATACAAGCCAGTTTTTTTCAGTTTTCTGGGATACAACACTAATCATTACTAACCAAATTGTCCACACAGAAACTGTAGGTACAGAGCTATGTAAGGGCTAGTATAATTTATGGTTATGTCTATGTCTATGGAAATGGTTTGGTAATACGCCATAGGTTACTTTCCTTGTTTCAGTTCTCTGTGTTGCACAAAATGTATCAGTTTTCATGTCAATATTATTGTGCTGGTGAAGGGCCATCCCATAATTTCAGTGTGAGTTATTATGTTAATCATGTCCTTTAGTAGACATGTTTTATTGATTTTATTTTACTGTGTGTGTGTGTGTGTGTGTGTGTGTGTGTGTGTGTGTGTGTGTGTGAGAGAGAGAGAAACAGAGAGAGAGAGAGACAAATCAAAGTTGACTTGTGCCTTAACAAGAAAATAAGCACTCTTTTGCTTAGCACAGTTGAGCTTATAATTCAGCTCTATGTTTTCCAGTTGAGTTTTAAAGTTTCACAATGAATTATAGACGTTTTTTCAAAGTAAAGAATAAATATAGGAGGAAGGTAAATGGGCACAGTGTTAGTGGATGAACATTCAAGAAGCTTGGGAAAGCAGGGGACATGATGCAATAGGATTGATAAAGATAGTCTGCAGAGATACCTACAATGGACCTAATGTGCAGTTTAGGTTTGAATTTATTTTTCTAGGGGGATTGACTGAGAATAAAGAAATGGACTGAGTTAAGAATGAAGCATGGTGGTATTCCAATATGAAGTGTTTAGGTAGCATTTTTTGGTGGTTATCCATTTTTTCAGGAAGTTGATTATGTTTTAGACTTTATTCAGGCAGGTTTGAAGCATGACTGGGCATCTGTTAATGCAAATAAATGACAAGAGAATATTTCTACCTATAGCTCTTGAGTGGCCTGCCACTCCTATACATTTTTTTCTTTAGCAGCTCCTCCCAGTCTCATCCTGTCTGCTCATATCAGTGAGTACTAGAAGTACACACTAAGAAAGCAGCCACCTTAGACTTATAAAACTTCAGTTATCTCTTTCTTACCCTCCCAGTATTTAGTGCATACAGCAACACCCAGAATCTACCCTACATTTAAAATCACAAACATCTGGCAACCTACAAACCATTTCACAGGAATCAGCTGAGATTAGCGCTTCTGTTTTTATCTTTGTTCCTGTGAGAGAAGGATAGAGGGGCATTATTGTCTAGCCTTACCACAGACTACCTATAACTGGAAAGCCTGAAAACTACTACTTTGATCCTGGTTTGAGAAGGAGCATGGGGATATTTATCCCTGATGGTCTCTGACTGAGGAGTGTTTATAAGACTTCCTTGAATGGTCTGGATTTGGACCAAAGTGCAGCTTAGCTCTCTTTCACAGAGCTCCTGCACATGCTATCTAGGGGCATCTACCAAGAGAAAGCAACAATATGCCCATAGGCCCATACAACATTTGAGATACGACTGCTGATGTCCAAAGAACCTGTCACCTGCTTCTCAGATTAGGATTAGTGCTACTGTTTTACTTCTGAAAACAGAAAGAGCAAAGGGGCATTGAATCCCAGCTGAGTGCAGCTGTACTGAGACCAGCATTAGTAGTAGCCAAATAGATGCCAGTAGGCAAAACAACACTGTTTATCATTCTTGGAAACCTAATTCTGACGTTTCAAAAAGAATAGCCACCAACTATCATATTAAATACTTCATCCATAAAATCTTGAAGGACTTCTCTGTTTGTCTCCCTCCATTCCCTGAGTACTATGACCAAATCTTGTCCTCCACTTTCTGGTAACATGGCTCAACAATCTTCTTTCACCCCACTGGTGGCCAATCTGATTGCGTTAAGTCTTCTAAGGCACTTAGCAACAGCTGTATGCTTACTGACTGTTCACTGCTTCTACTAACTGATAGTACAACCTGAGAATAAATGGAAATATTTAAAAAAAACTTGATGGTAAACCTCTCACATAAGCCCACTTATAGTAAGCATCACATATTCTTAAACCCACATTAGGCATAACATACCACTAAGCCCATAACTTATGCTAATGCTGTAATGAAAAGTATGGCAATGTCTCCTAGTGCATGGTCTTAAATGATTGTAGGCTTCAGTACATCAGGCAATATTGATTTCTTCTCCATTGTTATATTCTACATCTCCACACAGATCAGCCAAGAATTACCAAGAAAGCAAGCCTAATCCAATAAGACCCACTAAGTGTGCTGTCACACAGGAAAATGTCTAAGTCATAGGTCACTATATGGTTAGGCATATAGACTCCACAGAAAAGGGTGACAGTATCTGCCTGTCTGGTACCAGAATCTGGCATGTCACAATGGCCCTAAGGTTCCTTAAACTAGAAAAGTATGACTACGATCTAATGGTGGCCCATGAGTGAGTGAATGATCAGAGGCATTCCACGCAGTGGGACATGAAGAGAGAAATGATGGAACTTACTATGTACATATGTACATGCTAGAAGCAGGAAAATCCCTGGTCTTGATTTGTGTCTTGCCTTCGCTAAGAATGATATATATATATATTTGACAAGATAATGGGCTTTAACAATTGGCTAAGTAGTTGAAGTCATTCCAAGGGGATCCAGTTTGTGTCAGTCTCAGATGAAATGATAAATAAGACTTCCTATTTCACCAGGGTATCTCACACTTATCCTATTATGGTATTTCACCAGGGTATCTCACACATCATATTATGATATTTCACCAGGGCATCTCACACTTATCATATTATGCTATTTCACCAGGGTATCTCACACTTATTATATTATGCTATTTCACCAGAGTATCTCACACTTATAATATTATGCTTGCTAAATACCGTCTAACCCTTTGCTTCCCCTACAGTCCCTTTTTTATGGAGAGTCTCCTTAACTGACATTCCTGCATAGCAAATTTAAATCCAAACTCAGACAATTTCATGGTGGCACTACCCAATACAAGGGGTCTAAAGAGAAAGATGCTAGAATTTAGGATCATTATGAGCTCAAACACATACACATCTCTGTAGTTACTGAGACATGATTTCAGTTCAGTGACAGAACTCCCTCTATACCAGGGCTTAGCACCTATCATGGGTTCAGAGGTTCATAGGTTGGTACTAGGCTATTGGCCCTGGGGCCTATACAAGCCTAAGCACAACAATTCCCTGACTTTTTCTCCCCACAGTATTTACTTCCCTGGACCCCTATCTAACAGGGTGACTGATGTGATCCCTGGGGTGAATTTCCTATCTCCCATCTAATCATCAAGGTTCCTTTTGAAGAGGGACAAAGAGGCGCTCTGCTTGACATGTATAGGCAGTCTATTCCAGAGTCTGGGGAGTCTCTGGGTCAGGAACCTATCCCTCCAACATGTTTTGTTCATTGTGATGACAAGGTTTAGATCCCTGGAGTGTGTGTGTCTATGAGGGATTGGGATATCTTTAAGTGTAGCATATCCAACAGCTCTGGGTTTGACATGGCCTTGTACGTTAAGCAGAGATTGACTCTGGGTATAGCTGGAGTTTTTTTAGACAGTCAGCTTTAGGCCTGTGATTCTTTTAGTGAGGTATTTCTGTGAATTTCCAGTTGTTGCAGATGTCTTGAGAGGTACATATTAAACAGGGCGTTGTATTCTATAATGGGTCTAATGAGGGATGAGTACAGTGGGACAATGACCTCCTTTTTTCTGGATGAAAAGCCCTTAGTGATCATTCCTTCAGGTCTTTGGGTAACTGCAGCAGTCTATTAATATTTATCAAAATCACCATCACCACACATCAGTTTACTCATAACACTAACTTGAAGCTTTCTGTAGCTGTAAATTAACTTGCTAGCTTGTCAATATGAACTATGGATATGCCTGGCACAACACTATCTGTGTTTTGTATTTATATGGATGTTACACTATTGTTGATCATCCTGTGTATATCTCAGTATTGTTATATTGCCTTCCATCTATGTCGTGGCTAAAAAGGGTCTATGGACCAGTTAACTTATTTAGTTAATAAAAGTTAAATATATATTTATTTATTTCCACATTTATTTTTATGTAAGCATATCATATATTGATATTAAATAGTTTGTACATTGTGAGTGCATTGGTAATTTTAGACATAAATTGACATTTAATGGCTGCTGCTTTGCTTTACTATTTGCGAAAAGAAGTTGTTGTGTCTTTCGGCTTTTCCCGGTTAGGGGTCGCCACAGTGGAACTCTGGTCTGCTAATGATTGGCAGTAGATTTTTATGTGCCGAGTTGCCAGCTCTGACGCACAACCTTCAACTAAGGTATGCCCATTCACGCATGTCTCCAGACAGAAGACGCTATAGCTGAGAATCAAACGGAACAACATCTTACTGCCAGGCGACAGCGCTATCACAGCACCACCACTGCAGTACTATATGAGAAAAGAAGTGCTAGTTATAAATGTATGCTCCAACTATTCAGTTAATCAAGAAAACAAGTCTGTGTTTATTGCAGCTAGGAATGCTAACTGCATAGTATATCAAAAGTACCTGAGTTCTAATATGAAAATGTAGGTGTCACATTCAAATTCCATCGTCACTTCATCTTTAGTATTTGCTGTCCTATTGGAGATGAAGCTCAGACTCCCTGGATGCCTTTTGCAAACAATACAATAAAGGCTTCCTAGTGTTTTTGTAGAATAATTAAATAAGGATTTGTCTTTCCACACCATATTGAGCTAATGAATCAAGTTTTAAAAATCACATGCTTCTTAGGAAAGGATCACTTTTGACAGTCCTTTCCTACTTTTACTGCATTTGTCCCTGTCATCCATTGTACCTGTCCAGGTTACATTTTTAAAGAGGCAGTGTCTGTCAAGAAATAATAGAAAAAGCTTAAATACATAAGTTAAAGATAAATCATTCTAGGCCATGTGAAGGCAATAAAGAATGCAATGGAAATTGTAACCCTAGCTCCTTGTAAGTAGCACAACAAAAAATAACCAAAGACCCTTCAGTGAAAAACGTATTCAGAATCCAAACAAACAACAGAAGGATCACCATGGCATAAAACATAAAAATGTTTTCTTAAGTACTGGATGAGCGCTTTCAGAAAATAATCTCTTTCATCAGAAGCACCATGTTAAAACAAACATTTTCCTTATAAACATACAATTCAAAATTGAAAAACCATTCAAAATTCTAAAACTTAATTATCACCAGTATATCTTACTTCCTACAGGAAATTAACTTCTCAATAAAAATAGAGAACTGTTATTGACAGGAACATAATCACAACAAAATACACCCACCTATAAAAATATATATAAAATGAGACATAATCACACGCACATCTCTATGTGCCTATATAAAACATATGATGTATATAGAAAATACATAAGAAAAATATATATATATATGTGTGTGAATTCAAAGTTTACATGCTTTCAAAATGGGTTTGAGGGAGATAAAAGCATTCAAGCCAGGTGGAACATGTGCCCGTAAATGTGCTTTCCAATAAGTTTCATTAACCTCAGTAGCATTGCTAATGTCTCCCCCTCTAACATTAATATTAATAGCTTCAATGACCATAAATGAAAACGAATAATCAGGAAATTGTTTGACATGCTGATACAGGGCATTACATTCCAATTGATTGCATATGGCCCCCTGATGCTGTAATATCTGTTGTTTAACCATCTGATTGGTCTTACCCATGTAAAACCCTGCACATTGCCCACACTTAGCAATGTAAATCACATGTTTCAAAGTGCAAGTAGTATACCCTCTGTAAAAGTACCTCTTGTTAGTGATCGGATGTACAAATACATTAGACCTATTAAAAAGGTACACACCTTACATCTCCTGCAAGGATATCAGTTGGAAACCCACTTATATGTAAATTAGTTGGTTTATGACATAAAAGATCCTTCAAATTCTTGTTTCTCTTATAGGAGAAGTGAGGTCTTTCACCAACTATATTTTTAATCTTCCCATCTAACAAAAGTAATTTCCAGTTGTCACGTACAATATCAAAAATCTTTTCACTATCACTGTTAAACATATGAGGGACTCTCACTGTTAAAGAATTAGTAGAAATTCTAGCAGCATTGACCTTCTGTCTAGTAGAAAACCGGGGTCTCCACTTATATCTACGCATGCTGTCTAGGTCCCCCATGAATCTACAGATCTAATAATCCTTACAGCCACATGCTGTGAAATTGCAAGGTGCCTTAGTGGCTTGTTCCAAAAACTCACTGTCATGATTACATAATCTGGAGGCCCTCAACAATTGGTTATTAACAATATTCGGAAAAATATGTGGGGATACATAATGCCCCTATCCAACAGTGCATTCTTCCAACATGATTTCTGAAACAATGAAGTAGCAAATTTCCTATCAGCATTCAGTTCCAACAACAGATCTAAAAATTCAATACTCTTAGGATCAGCATGTAGTTTGAGCACAAAAAGTCTGTAGTAGACCCTAAGTATTCAATAAATCTGTTCAGTTGAACAAGACCACCTGCCCACAGGAAAAAAACATTGCCAACAATCCTGCGGTAAAATAGCAAGTGTCTATGCCATGGATTGTTTATATCAAGAACAAATCTATGCTCCCACTCTGCTAGAAGTAAATTCACATAACTGTTTGCGCAGGGTGTACCCATAGCTACACCCCTGCACTGTAAATAAACAGTATTATTAAAACAAAAAAAATTATTATTCAAAATAAGATTCAAAAGATGACAAACACGAACCATCGCATCTTTATCTAGCATTGAAACCCTACTATTATAACTGCTGATAAAATCCAGGCCAATGTCATTAGGGATGACAGTAAACAGACTCACTATATCCAAAGTCACTAACAAGAAACCAGTATCACTAATATAAGTATTTTCAAAATCACACAATTGCTCTAAAAAGTGTGCAGTATCCTTCAAAGTAGTATGCATATTATTTACTATAGGTCTCAGTTGTTGTTCCACCCATATGGAGATGGGCTCTGTAATACAGGCATCTCCAGACACTATAGGTCTCAGTGGGGGATTAGTTAAGTTCTTATGAATCTTCGGTAAACCTGATATCAAAGGTATTCTTGGGTGTTCTACTAGAAAAAAGTCATGCAACTCCTTAGAAACAGAGTTAGACATATGTAGCTCATATAAATCATTTTTCACACTGAAAATAATTTGTTCAACGAAGGCTTGTTCAATACTGTATAAGCAGTATCCGACGTTAACATCAGACGCATTTCAGAATTGTATTTATGTGTATCCAATATAACCATTCCCCCTCCTTTATCTGCTGGCCTCACTACAATTTCTCTATCTTGCATCAGAGAGTTTAAAGCCGGGTGCCAGGATCTGCCACATAACGCAAGCACTTAGGTCACTCCAAAGCAAGTACAAGTATGACTCCATCATTGTCCATGCTGGTGTGAATGACCTGAGACGTACCTCCCTGGACTACATGAAAAGAGACATAGAGGAGCTCTCTGACCATGTAGCCCAGGCTGGAATGACCCTGGCCTTGAGTAGCATATTGCCCTCACCAAGATTGATGCCACAGTATAAAGACAAAATGATCAGTTTCAACAATTGGCTAATTTATTGGTGTCATTCAAAGGGGATCCACTGTCTGTCAGCCTGGGATGACATGCTCGACAAGCCACATTGCTTCGCTAGGGACGGCTTGCACCTGTCACCCTTAGACTTTCATATACTGGCCAAGGCTCTTGCCACCCCCATAGTGCCTTTTTTAGGCAGGGCTCAAAGGACAAACCCTCCTCCATAGACAACCCAAGGATAAAAAAACTAAAGGTAATGCTACTCAATGCCAGAAGTCTAAACCTCAAGATGCATGCACTCGAGGCTCTCCTCAGCATGGAGAAAATCGATGTCTGTGCAGTAACAGAAACCTGGTTCAAGGCTCCTGAGAGAGCACCCCAGCACTGCCAGGTTATAACTCATACCATGCATTTCGGCCCCAAAACTCGGACCGAAGCACAAAAGGAGGGGGAGTATCTATATTCATCAAAGATACCTACACCTCCAGGTTGTTGGCACTGCACGAAGCATCGGAAACCATACATGTGCAACTAACAGTGGGCAAAACTGCCTTTCAGTTTGTAGCCTGCTACAGAACACCCTCCCTATTACAGGAACCCCACTTGGCATTCCTGAGAACACTGGAGAATATGAAGGTCTCTCCAAACACTATGTTATTGGGTGACTTCAACTACCCAAACATTGACTGGGAAAAGTACTCAAGCCCAAACACCCTCGCCCAACGGTTCCTTGAATTTATAAACTCTAATGCAATGGAACAACTGGTCACCACTCCCACAAGAGGGAACAATATATTGGACCTGGTCATCACCAACATGGGGACTCTATGTTCCACACCAGAGGTAAACCCCTCATTGGTAAGATCAGACCATAAACAAATTTCCCTGGACATCCATATCCCGTCCCCACCCCCAGCCAAGGAAATCACTGTAAGGAATTTCTCAAAAGCCAACTTTGCACTTCTCAACACTGAGATGGAATCCTTCAAAGCCCCTGGGCCACAGGATAATACAGCCCAATCCGCAGAATCCTTTACAAATGCATTCTATGAGCACCTGCAGGAATGCATGGATCGTGCTATCCCAAATAAAACCAAGACTCACTCCTCTAAAAACAGGAGACCAGTCTGGTGGACCCCGGCCATAAATAAGCTATACAACAGAAGGAGGAAGCTACTACATGACAGAGCAAAATCCCAAAAATGGAAGGCATCTCTGATCAATATTAGCAAGAAACTTCGTTCTCTCATAAAATCATCAAAGGCCAGTTTCGAAAGAAAAATTGCCCTAGACACTAAAGATAATCACAAGGCCTTCTTTAGTTATGTCAGGAACATGGGAGGAAACTCCCAGATATGCTCTGAATTGTTGCATAATGGTACAAAATATACTGAACCTACAGACATAGCCAACATCCTGGCAGACAGATTCAGTGCAAACTTCTCCCCCCTTCCCCCCAAAGGAGCAAATGCCTATCCCAACTGAATGTAACCTCCCTGACATCACAGGTGCACAGATGAAAGCTGCCCTCTCCAAAGCAAGAAACACAGCATCTTTGGGACCAGACGGTGTCCCAGGTTGTGTCTTACATGAGCTCCAAGAAGAACTGAACCCTCACATTAAGTCACTGTTCAAACTGAGCCTTACTACAGGATATGTACCCAAAGAATGGTGTACAGCTACAGTGGTCCCACTCCACAAAGGTGGTGCCACAACGGACCCCGGAAACTATCAACCCATAATCCTGACTAGTCTGGTCTGTAAAGCTATAGAGCATATTATCATGGAACTCATAAACAAAGACATTGGGAGCCTCCAGACACTGGACCCTACCCAATTCGGCTTTGTTAAGAGCAGATCTTGCCTCTTAAACCTAGTTGATTTCTTTGAAACAGTTACCAAAGCCATAGATGCGGGCAAGGTAGTCCACATAGCCTACCTGGACCTCGCAAAAGCCTTTGACACAATACCCCACTCGGGTATCATAAATAAGTTTACCAGCTTAAATATCAACCCTTATATCACAAGATGGATTGCAAACTGGCTTAGAGATAGAACCCACATGGTCAGAATCACAGGTGCCATGTCCAAATCCAAACCAGTTACAAGTGGCGTCCCACTCAGTTCTGGGACCTCTCTTGTTCAGTATATACTTCTCTGAGGTTCGGGCTAACATGGGGGGATTATGGCTGACAAGGTTCGCAGATGACTGCAAACTGGGGGCCATAATTGAATCTCCAGCTGACACAAGCATCCTCCAAAAGGGTCTCACAGAGATGGATGCTTGGTGCCAGAGCCATGGCCTCAAGCTAAATGCTAAAAAGTGCATAGTCATCCCCTTTGGGAAAAACAAGGTGCCCACAAATTACCACATAGGTGGTAATCCATTAAGTACGGAAGAAGTAATTAGAGATTTGGGGACAAACATAGATAGTAATCTCTCCTTTGATAATCACGTTGCCAAAGTGGTTTGAAAGACCTTCTATATAGCCCACCTTATCACGAAAGGATTTGCATCTAGATCAAGAGAGGTCATTGTGCCCCTCTACTCGTCACTCATCAGGCCCATAATTGAGTACAATGCCCCTTTTGGGATGTACCTTGCCTGACACCTGCAGCAATTGGAAAGACCCCAAAAGTACCTCACCAAGAGGATCATGGGCTACAAACAGATGTCCTATGCAGCTTGACTAAAGAAACTCCAGCTCTACTCAGTTGCTTACCACCTACTCAGAGGCGATCTATGCCTGACGTACAAAGCCATGTCAAACCCAGAATTAATGGACATGCTCCACCTCAAAAATTCCAAGTCCCTTAGAGCTACACGATCCAGGGACCTAAACCTCAGCACAAAAATAAATAGGACATGCTGGAGGTACAGATTCATTTCCCAGAGGCTCCCCTCACTCTAGAATAGAATCCCAATTCATATTAGACATAGCCTTCGCTGACCCTCTTCAAGCGAAATCTGGACGCGTGGATGGGAGATCGCAAATTCACCCCTGGGATCTCTTCTGTGTCCCTGCTAGACAGAGGCACAGTAAACTAATCTTAAAAGGGTACCTTCTGTGACCTACTTTAAAGAGGCACAGTAGGCTAATCTAATAGGGAGGCGGAAGCCAAATGCACTCTGGCTAGGCTTATAAATGCCCTAGGGCAGATAGCCTAGTATCTACCTATGAACCTATGAACCTATGTCTTTCTTCAAACTTCATGTTGTAGAACCCAGATCTATGAGGATGATCAAGAAGCTACTCAATCTCTCTTTCACAAACTCTCAAAAACGTTTCTCTAACAGGATGAGTGCTAGGTATATAAGCACTAGGCTTCTTAGAAACCTTAGTAGTATCTTGAGTACCCTCACCAAATGGAAGACGCAAGGAAACATTCCTAACAAACAACCTTAAATTAACTATCACATCTCTTAAGTTGGCAGAAGTAGCAGGTATAAATAAGAAACCTTTATTTTGTACTCGCAGTTGAATGTCTGTTAAAAATGTACTAGATAGATTAACAACCAATGAAGTATCCTTCACATTGAGCTCTTTGTTGATAGTTTTCTTCTTTTCCTCCCGTAATATACAGGCTTCTCCTTCATGTACCAAGATGTCAGAGTATTGGCTGGTAATTGAGGAACTATTTGCAAAAAAGTAGATCCTGCCTTAGGTTTGGTTCCTAAGGCTCTCATTTCATTCGGGCAAACACTAGTTGAAGCACAAGATGTACCCAGTTCATCACTTCTAGTGTAATTAGAGGCTCCCATCCCTTGTGCTGTCTCATCACTCTGAACAGTCAGTGCTAATGCACTTGAGACCGTAGATGAATGAGAAACTGCATGCTCATCAGCATTCACAGAAGACTTATTATTCGTAGACCACTGTTCATCTGTGGAGTTAGAGGACGTGGATCGCACTACTTCAGATTCAACCCTCCGTTAATCTTATTTAATCTAAAAAAAAACACATTAAGAAGCATTGAGTCACTATCACTTGATTATGTAAGTAATTGGCCTTGATTGTCTTAATTGCCTATGGATGTTTGGTTATTTACTCTAGTAATGTTCTCCTATAAAAGGATGCCTCTGGTGTATTGTTTTTAAGGATCTGATGAAGCATAGGTGAACCTATGCAAAAGCACTTATCCATTTTTGTTTTTGCTGTAATAAAAGTTATGGCTTCCAACTGAAGTGGATTTTGTCATTTGTGCTTTTGGACTATCAGTGCTGTAATACTTTTTTATCTGCATAGCCGTGGTGGTCTATTTGGCTTTTTTTCTACAGTTTTATGGTCTTGCCTTTTCTAGACCTTTGGACCACGTTGGTATTATTTTTCTTGTCTTTTGAATTTGTTTTATACTAACGAGGACACATGGCTGAGAAGAACCCTTAGTTATCCAACTGCATTTCAGAAACGAGCCCATTACAGACAAGATGAGGAGACATTTTTCGGCTGCATGTTAATCCGCTTTTATCTTTGGATCTAAATGTGGACAATGACATAATACAATCAACGTCTGAGACTGTGGACCTACAACACTTCATGACAAAGGTGAGAGAATTTGAGAACAATTTGTATAAATTAAAATGCTATACCTGGCAACGCAGGCACTTAGAGACATGCCTGCAGTTTAGTATTATCCCCAGGGGAATGCGTGTTTTGTGCATGCTGTCTTACGGTAACTCTCACCCTGAACTCTTAAGGCAATGGCAGCAAATGAACCTCGATTTAAGCTTCAGTTACATGAAGCTAATTATAGATTATTTTAAACCGCTGGAGCAAGAGTTGAAAGAATCTATTGAAGCTCAATATTCTGAACTTATCTTACAACAAGGTCATGTGTACAGAGATATATTAGACAATATATATATATATATATATATATATATATATATATATATATGGTTCCCATTCAGAAGCCTGAAACATCATAAGCCTGAAAATCAAAATCCTGAAACCAAAAGCCTGAAAATTCAGAATCCTGAAAACTCAAAATCCTGAAAGCCCAAAATCCTGAAAGCCCAAAATCCTGAAACTCAAAATCCTGAAAACACAAATAATGCTAATATGTCACTATAAAGACACTAATATCTACCAACTGACCCTGACCCTAACCCTAACCCTAAGGTCCACACTCATCGCACACCACACTGACAGCGCCCCTAACCCTAACTCACTTAAACCGCCACTAACCCCAATATTTGTCACTATTGCATACATGCCTAACCTGCCTAACCCTAACTCACTTAAACCGCCCCTAACCCTAACATAAAACCAACTGCACACTTACCTGACCATGACCTAACACCACAGGGCTAACAATAGCAAAGCCACAATGACATCAGTATGTCTATTTTGTGTTTTCAGGATTTTGAGTTTCAGGATTTTGGGCTTTCAGGATTTTGGGCTTTCAGGATTTTGAGTTTTCAGGATTCTGAATTTTCAGGCTTTTGGTTTCAGGATTTTGATTTTCAGGCTTATGATGTTTCAGGCTTCTGAATGGGAACCATATATATATATATAAACATTTCTCTTTATGAGAAAAAGTTACAGCAGACAAAACAACATAAATTGCAGAGGGATCATAATGATTTCTGCTCCAGTAATGTCTTTAATTGGCCTAGAGTTTAACACCATGGTCGTCAAGACATATCTGAAGCTCCCAATCCTTCTGCCACTGCTAATAACACTGATTCTAGGGCATCCTTAATACATAATAATGTGAATGGAAAGGAATCAGTTGCTATTGTGGATGCAAATACTTGGCGCAGTCAGAAGTGCAGCAATCTAATGTGTTGGAATCTTTCCCCTTATCTGACACACAACAATCTATTGTGCTTGACTCCACCCCCCCCCAACCAACTAGCAGAACGGAGATTGGATAATGGGGCCAGACCTAAACAACTTGTTCCACAGACAATAGAATGTTTTTTGCCGTTGCCTGTTCGACAACAGACTTTTTCCCAGACACGCTCTTTGAGCAGAGGAAGGCACAAAAGAAAATACTCAGAGTAAAGATCCATGTTGAACCGGAGATAGAGGAAGTGAAGAATTTATGGATTAATTTCTCCAGCCATGAGATAACTGAAGCAGAAAGTTCTCTATTAAATAAAGGTTTGACTTTTATTCCCACAGCATCTACTGATGCTAGTGAGTTAATAACTGACTTGAGACTATTTGGCAGAAATGTTGCTCTGAAGCTTTTATTTAAAGACAAACCAATAATAGAGCATAACGTTTATAAAAAAAAAAGTTCATATATTCCTCCATTACCTTCTCATGTAAATAGGTTTATAAAAGTTTGTGAGAGAGAGATATGTGATGTTTTTTATGATGTGCACAAAATAAATTATTATAACCTGAGTTCTGAAGAGAAGCAGACTTTAAGTACACTACAAAGGAACATAAATGTGACTATTACTCCAGCTGATAAAGGAGGCGCCGTTTTTCTTATGAATAGTTATGATTATAATGAAGCTATGCATTCTATGCTTAGGGACCGTATTACATATAGGAAGACTGATAATATACAATATGAAAATATTATTAGGAATATACAAGATGTGTTGTATGATCTCCTTATGTGTAGAAAAATTGATGAAGGTTTATATCATTAATTAGATACAGAATATCCTACCATTCCTTATATCAAAGGTCTCCCAAAAGTGCATAAGTCCTTAAAAAATCCACCCATGAGACCTATAGTCTCTGGTAGTGGCTGGTCTACTGAAAATATGTCTATTCTTGTCGAAAGTGTTTTGGGACCTATGGTATTAAAAATTCCTACTATTTTAAAGGATAGTGTTCAGCTTTTAGATGAATTAGATGTGTACAGAAAAAGTTGTGAGTTACGTGATTGCTTATTAGTATCGATGGATATACAAAGCTTATTTATCTCCATCCCTCATGACTATGGTATTGACGCGGTTAGACAGGTTATGAGAACAGTGAGTCATGTAGATAATGATCAGATCATTTTATCTTGCACCCTATTAGAATTGATTTTAAATAATAATGGGTTTCTGTATAATCAAGATCTTTACTTACAATTATGGGGAGTAGCCATGGGTACACCGTATGCTAACTCCTACGCAAACTTGGTAATTTATTATTGGGAAACAGAATGTTTTTAATAGTGTTTTTAGCACGCATTTGAAATTATATAGGTGCTTTGTAGATGATATCCTTTTAATATGGGGTGGTGAATTTTCACTTTTATCTGAATTTATAACCTATTTGGAGTCAACTACAGAGTTTTTCAGGTTTACAGTGCAAATTTCTACTGAAAAAGTGGATTTTCTGGATGTTTCTATCCATAATGACAATGAAAGATGGCTAACCACTACCCTGTTTCTAAAACCCTGCTGGTGAAATAGCCTGTTATATCATAGCAGCATGCATCCAAGACATATTTTCCCAATATAGTTAGAGAGCAGTTTAACAGTCTGAAAAGAATCTGTAAGGAAGATGATGTACTTAATACTGAAGCTGATACCTTGGAAGGTTGTTTTATAGATAGGTGGTATAAGAGTACACATGTTAAAACTATAAGAGATGATATATTTGAAAATAAGAGGTATGAAAAAACCAATCGAGGTAGAGTAAAAGTTAGGAATGACAAAGTGAGTTTTATTACCAAATTTGCCAATGACAATTCATGTATGCAGAATATAATTGAACGCAATTGGCATCTCCTAACAGTAAATAAAGACACAGTTGATTTTATAGGTACTACCCCAAGCTTCATTTATAGGAATAATAAAAATTTGAAGCAACTGTTATGCAGAAGGAGATGTATACAACCGACAGAACAGGGACCTTTGGGCACTTAGCCTTGTAACAACTGTAAGATGTGCTGTTTCATTAGCAAGTCTACAGCTTATTACCATCCAAGCTTAAATATAGATTTTATACCCAGATTCCATGCGACCTGTGATACATCTAACTTGGCATATTTAGCTACCTGCAATGACTGTAATTGTTTCTACATTGGGAAAACAATAAAACGTTTAAAAGATAGAATATATGGCCATATGTATGACATCAGAAACCAGAATGTATTGAATGCATTAGCGAAACACATTATGGATTTTGCTACACATACATTCAGTTTTAGGGTACTTCAACTTGTGCAATTAAGTGCCAGGAAGGGTAATAATAATATGTTTTTAGAAAGAATTAAACTAAAGTGGATTTTGAGGATGCAGGCACATCATCATCCTGGACTCAATATTGCATTGTGTATCAAGCCTGAGCTTGAAGCCAGGTGCACTAAAAAACACATTAAGAAGTATTGAGTCACTAGCACTTGATTATGGAACTAATTGGCCTTGATTGTCTTAATTGCCTATGGATGTTTGGTTATTTACTCTAGTAATGTTCTCCTATAAAAGGATGCCTCTGGTGTATTGTTTTTTTAAGGCTCTGATGAAGCATAGGTGGACCTATGCAAAAGCGCTTATCCATTTTTGCTTTTGCTGTAATAAAAGTTCTGGCTTCCAATTGAAGTGGATTTTGTCATTTGTGCTTTTGGACTATCAGTGCTGTAATACTTTTTTATCTGCATGGCCGTGGTGGTCTATTTGGCTTTTTTCTACAGTTTTATGGTCTTGCCTTTTCTAGACCTTTGGACCATGTTGGTATTATTTTTCTTGTCTTTTATATATATATATATATATATATATATATATATATATATATATATATATGTATATATTTTTTTTCATATGCATTTTCCATATACATCATATGTTTTATATGGCACATAGAGATGTTTGTGTGATTATGTCTCATTTTAGATATATATTTTATAGGTGGGTGTATGTTTTTAATTTTTGTTGTGATTATGTTGTTGTCAGTAATGGTTCTCTATTTATTTTGATTGAGAAGTTAATTTCCTGTAGGAAGTGAGGTATGCTGGTGATAATTACGTTTTAGAATTTTGATTGGTTTTTCAATTTTTAATTGTATGTTTATAAGGAAAATGTTTGTGTTAACATGGTGGATCTGATGAGGGAGATTATTTTCCGAAAGTGCTCATCCAGTACTTAAGAAAACATTTTTATGTTTTATGCCATGGTGACCCTTCTGTTGTTTGTTTTGAACCATAGCTCCTTGTCACTGTTATATTTTGTTCTGCCTGCTGTGTCAAATTGATCCAGTTAAAGAAAAAGCTTTTGTGTTCCACTCAGTGTACCCATGAGTCTAGAAATACAGTTGTATTTATTTTCCAAACTATCTAAAGACTTGTTTTGGACAGCTGCTTTCTCAAATTATACAAACTGTATGGAGGAAAAGTATATCAGTGAAGTGCACCTTTGGCAAGTTATAAACAACTCAAAGATCAACTCCAGCTAGGAGTTGGAAAAGTCTACAGAATACTTAATTTTTCACCACCTGTCCTGAGTTTCCTGATTTGTCAATTTTGGTTTGTATGTCATTTATTGAAATGTAACACTGAATAACAATAGGGCTATGTAGGACATCTTCCTTCTGCTTTAGTGGAAAACGAGGCTTGCAGTCACAGAGAAACCCTACACTTTTTTTTTCTTTTTAATTCCCTATTAGACTGGATCCTAGTATCCGACAGTAGTAAATACATGACCTCACTTACAATGTCGGTCTTTCTCGGTGATCATCTCCCAATCTATACAACCAGACATCTTGCACATCCACTTAAGCAGCATGTTTATAAAACAACATACAACCTTTCCAGGTTCAACCCATAAATGCTCATTACTAATCTATCATCTAGTAACTGGAACTTCCAAAAATTCCTCCGCTTAGATGATGCTGTAAATGAATTAAATACAAGTTTTCTAAATATCCTGAATACCCTTGCACCTCTTAGAAGAAAGAAACTAAAAATGAATAATGCAGTTTGTCTAAACAACAGTGCTAAAACTTTAATACAGGACAGAGAAAAATCATGGAAATAATGTCAAAATATAAAATATAACAGTATTTTAAAACTTCAGAATCACACTAAAAAGATGCAGGCTGTTCATAAATACATTTTAATGAATGTTACAAGAAAATGCTTGCCAGAAATACACTTGATGTTGGGGATTTTTGTAATCTTATTAGAAGTATGGGACATCCAGTTAAAAGTATTGAAGCAAATAAGACAAAATGTTTTAGATGAAGAAGCATGAGCAATGCCATGAAAAAATGAATCTGCACACAAGTCTAAATTGTAGAAAAGTAAAAACATAAATAAAAACTAACTTGTAAAACAAACCACTGCTGCAGATAAGCAAACTGCCATGTTATAGAGCCAAAAATGTTCTTACTGACACAACTAAAGCTACACTTGCCACTACTTATGTCCTCCCCACACTTCTTTGTGGTGCTCCCATCCTTTTTAAACTTCAGGCATCACAAAATCAAAACTTAAGCATCGCTATAAATTTGTAGCAAATGCCCCTTTCAGAAGCCGCCACCATAAAGCACTAAAAATCTTAAACTGGTGAAACGTACCACATCAGCTGACATATACACAGCTTCTTACCACCTATCATATCATCCAGAATCCATTTACTTGTCCAGCAATAAATAACATTCTATATAACTGTATTCCTAGTCAGTCATTATGATCTAATGACCAAAAATTCTTGTCTGTCAACAAACCTATCAAATCTGCTGGGTATTGTCTGTACTTGTACCATGTTGTTAAGGAGTGATACTCTTTATCGCTCTCTGTCAGGTCAAAACCTTCCCTCCCATCCTTAAAAAACATTCTGAAATAATTCACGTCCAAACGTTGGCTCTTTTCTAAATCAACACCATGATAAACTATAACCCTAAATGTGGACAAATACCTTTTCATAATTTACATTTCCTTTTTCTCCCTTCTTCACTGACTTCCTTACTTCTTTTAATTTCTATCCACTTGCTTTCTTAAATATACCATAAGCTTACTTTTCTCTCACTTTGTATTGCAATTCCCGTTTGTATTATACTAACTTACCTTTAATTTCTCTATAAATGAGCTAAAATATTTCTGTTAAACCATTGTCATATAACTTGTATCTACTCTTAACCAACATTTTCATATTATGTATAATCTGATACAGTTATTTAACCTGTATTTGTTTTCTGTATTATTTTAATGACTGTATAATCATTATTCTTAAAACGTTTTGTAATATATTGGAGCTTTTCTACCTGGGTCTCCACTGAAAATGGTCTTCTACCCAGTCAGACTTTTCCAGTAAGCAAATGTCAATAAATAATAAATAAATAAAATACAGCTAAAAAGCTACACTTGTCTGTTTAGTTAGTGAAAGCTACAGTAAGTGAGAAGAAAAAGGCCGGGATTCACTAATCCTCCATGTAAGACTAATTAAGTCTTACACGAAAACTGCAGTCTAAGAGTATGATGTCAGCGTGTCATGCATATTTATGAGGGCGTGCTGACTCAACTCTAAGGCTAACACGGAGCGTGCACGAGTGCAGGGGGCGTGTCAGACTGCC
The DNA here is from genome assembly GCF_019279795.1 of Protopterus annectens. Taxonomy (NCBI): domain Eukaryota; kingdom Metazoa; phylum Chordata; order Ceratodontiformes; family Protopteridae; genus Protopterus; species Protopterus annectens. The sequence continues at coordinate 897,390,201 of NC_056726.1, read as the reverse complement.
GAGCAGTCCAAATATCCACGCCCCTGCAAGTGCCTAAACTGCAAATGTCAACTGAAATGAGCGAGTCCACTCAAATGTCCACATACCCAACACTACAATCCCCCAAATTTTAAAATGTAAAGCTTTCCTTTTTTGTTTTTATTATTCCCGATATAGCTGCCCGTTTTTGCACGTGTATGCCCGGGTTTGCCCATTGCTTAGCTACAGTTAGTAGTGTAGACATCGAAGAGGATAATAAACTATTTATATGTAAATTAAGCCAAATAGCAATAGCATAGTGTTCAAGCCCTCGCACAAAGAGGAGGCATTCCCGGTTCAAGTCCCGCCACTCCCCTACCTATTTTCTGTAGGAAATGTGTGCATAAAAAGAATTCCTGACATTTACCTTTTAAATTTCAGTAAAATGCATTGAAATGGCCTATGTGGTAGTGAACGATATTATATATATATATATATATATATATATATATATATATATATATATATATATATATATATATATATATATATATATATATATAAAGGTGGAATTGTCATGCATACTGATAAATGCATAAGTAACGTATCTTAAGCAATGTGAAGCACTACTAAGCAAAGTTTATTAGTATTAAGCACAGTTAAATACAATTGCTCATAGCTTAGCACTGCTTTAACTAGCGCAATAGTTTTGCGCAGAGCTGCGCATCGCGCCAACTAGCGCAAACAAAACATGTTCGCGGAGAGCTGTGCACCACGCTAAATAGCTCAATGTTGGGCAAAGTTGGGCAATGTCAGTCAGCGTAGAGCAACGTAGAGCAATGTCGAGCAACGTTGGACAAAATTGAGCAATGTCGGCTAAACACAGCCACACCTCCTAGCCGGTCTGGCCAGTAGTAAAATAAAAAGCAATGACAGGCCTCAAACCTGGGGTACTGTGCACCATAATCACAGTACTAAACCACTAAGCCATGACAGCTTTAAATATGGATGCATTTCCAACACACTCATATATATTAATGGAAGTTTACTCATTGCTAAGTAGGTTTACTTTTAGCTGAGATTTTTCAAAACTGGCCAATCACAAATAAGTGCAGGAAATTAGGCATATTTAAGCTCCATAGGCGAGAATAATTGCCATAACTGGTTGTAGCTCCCATCTGCAGACAGTATGGCCGGTGTTGGAGAGGGATCTCGTTTTCGAGCGCAATGGTGGGGCATTGAGGAGTCAAAAGTAATGGTTTGGCTCCTCGTCCATCATCATGATGCAAGACTCCTGCAGGGCCAGTTTCAGGGCACTGAGTACAAAGCGGAAGCCTGGAACTGTCTAGCACATGATCTCACCAGTGCCACAGGTGTCCCTCAGACTGGTGAGCAGGTCAGACACTACTACTCAGACCTGAAGAGATGTAAGGAGGACCAACTGAACCAGTGGATACAGGAGGCCTGTGAAATGGAAAATGCCCCACTGCTGAGTATGTAGCCATGGAATGAAGTATGTAAGAATTGCTATTGTAGTCTATGTTACGGATAGGTATATCTCAATATCCCTTCATTTACTTCACAGCTGCAGGTGTCTGTGCTGCGAATCAGCATGCCTATGCAGATAGGCTGCTAAGGCTGCGCCACCAGGCAGGTTAGTAATTATTCTGCATGTGTTGTCATATAAAAGAAGTGAGAGAGCCTGAAAAAAAGTGTTGTAACCCATTAATAAAGGTATAATAAGTGTTGAATAACTTCTCTGCATCTACTGTTATATAAAATAAGTGAGACAGCATGAAAAGGTGTTGTAACCCGTTAATAAAGGTATAATATGTCTTGAATAAAAGACCTCTGCATGCACTGATATATCAAATAAATGAGAGAGCCACTAGAAAAGTGTGTAATGTAATTAATAAAGGTATAATTCCTGGAGTGTGTCCATGTCACTTTCTTCGATATGTTGTTGTACCCTTGCATTATAGAAATAGCACTGTGTTATTAAGCACAGTCAACCCACATATGGGTAGGCCCATATAAAGTAGATGAAGGGAGTGCCAGTAGCTGTTAAGCATATATACAGTCCTCAACTGTCGGTTCATGGCCGGCATATACAGGTTAATATGGCACATGAGTAGCTTGTTATTGTGTTCCCCAGAAATGTCAGTGTGCTGCTAGAAATGTAGGGGGCTGTCAACATATACCTGATAATGTCACCTGAACACATCCAGATATGTAGATATATAAATATAAATGAAATATATAAATATGTAGCAGTAACATCTGCATCCAGGACAGTTTGTATGTCAGATACAGGTCAGGTATATCAAGAACTAGCAAAACCCATTTCACAATTTAACGGACATTGCCTAGTGTAATAATACATGTAGGGGATATATAACTGCAGTCAATAGGAATGTAGTGTAAACTATAAGTATATGTAAGTTGTTAATGGAGGTATCTTTTTACACCCTACTGTATGTGCATAAACAATGCAATTCCACACCTCAATGGGTGTGTCTAATCTCATAACATGTGTTGGGACACATGTCCTATTGGTTTATAAATATCTGCATTTGCTTTGATGCATGTGCCCTGTTCACATACCACACTCTTGGTGGCCTGTTGCCACCAATCAATCCTGCATGCTGTTGGAATGCCCACTGTTGTTTTATATATGCATGTGTTATGCTTACTGTTCAACTGTTGGAACTCTGGTGTGTTGGGTTAATGGGAATACTACTGTATACTGTTACAACTAAATTGGAATGCCATTGGCTATTACTAACCCATATTGTCAATAAATCCTCCTAAACATAGAACGTATGGGAATGCTGGTCTCAGCTGACCCACCTCAGCTGGCGATGGTACCTGGCACGAGCAGGTCCCGTGCCCAGCCCGGGACCTCCTCCTCCATTGGTCCTGTGCCACCTTTGGGTGGAAGCACTGCAGGGGATGGAGCTCGTGCCCCCCATGCAAGCGTGGCTGAACGAGGGCCACCTATCACCCTCCGAATGGTCCGGGATGTGGTGTATAGGGAGATTGAGCATTCAGTCGCTGATCCTCTACATCAGCTTGAGGCAAGAGTGGCGTGACTCACGGGTGAGCCTGCCCCTCCTACACAGCCCCCAGCACAGCCACCCTCCAGGCTGTGAAGGTGCAGTGGTGACTGCCCATGGGTGGGGATCTCATTTCCACTGTTGCCATCTGTGGGCTCATGGGCTTGTGTTTTCCAAACACCCTTTCCCGTCACTGGTGTTCACCCACCCCATGTGTCATATTCCGCCCCTGTATGCATCTTGTTTGTCTTGTCTGTTTACCTCCCCAACCTACCTCCCAAAATATACCTACTTCCCCTAACCCACATTCCACTCTCACCTGAAAAAAAAAGGGCAATCTGCTCCCACAAAAAAATTACTCCCCATACATAGTTGCCGATTTTGCACACATGTCCGTTGGACACATAAACTGAAATTTAATTGGCAGTACAACATACTTTGTTGTCTTCACCCCTCTCTCAGGGGTGGAAGGTTTCAAATTTCCATCCAAATTACTAGTATATGCACAGCTGTTGCTGTTAAAGAAATGGGCAGCTATGGACCTTCCCTACACCTGTCCTGCACATCCCGAGCTGTTTTACCTACTGTCTTTCCCTCTTTGTGCCCCTTTTTCACCACTTTCCCATCTCCCCATTTTCTTTTCTTTCAAAGAAATGAGCACGAGGGTTAGCGGGAGTAAGCACTTTTAAGCAGTAGTTAGCGGGTTTGCGCGAGTGAGCGCCTGTGTGCACTTAGCTAAGTATTGCTAAGTGTCGCGCAAACTCGCTTACAACTGCTTAAAAGTGCCTTAGTCACCCTGCATGTAAGGGGCCTTGTTCTGCTCAGCAGCAAAATAAAACACCAATGTCAGTCTCAAACCCCAGACCCTGGACACACTATCTGCATGAAGTAACACTAAGCCACAGTAGATATACAGCAGGTTGTTGCTGAAATATATATATCATGCATCAGAATGAGTGAATGTAAAGATAAGATAGGAATGCCATAACACAAAACCTGTTCTGTGGAACTTTACCAGCAGTTGTTGTGGAATAGCATTACATGACTGTGATAACAGAACCAGCCATTTTAGCAGTAAATAATGTTACAGCAGCACTTTACAACCCCCACACAGTATCATAGCAGGACAATCCCCACCCAAATGTACAAAATACCTGTGTGTTCAAGGTCCAGCAAGGATGTAGGTAGGCATACTCAGTACTGGAATTGTCCAGTTTTCATGAGCGTCCTGTGCTAATGTCAACAAAAAAAAACACAAAGTGTGCAGAAGTGAATACATTAATATCCACAGTATAGCAGTTCATAAACAGTTCATGTGCCAAATGAAAACATCTCAATAACTACGTATGTATGGCAGCTAATTGTATAAGTAGAAAAGAAACTACATACTCTCATGTATCTTGTGTTAGCATTTGTAGGGGTGAGTACAATTCTACATTGTCAACTGTGTACTGGAAGTGGCAATATTCAGGTCTGAGTACAACATTCAAATCACTGGCTACACCCCTAGCATCAGTTATAAGAAGTATACCAAACTTCTGACTTACACAACGGTGTCCACAGCAAACAAGCATGGTCCCCACTTAGGAAAGCTGAAAGGGCTATGCCTACCTGACTTAGCAATTTATAGCATTGGGTTGCTATGACAGTGAGTACTGCAAGTACCACACAGCAGGCTGCATGCAGTTGCCAAATGGTGGCCAGCAATTGGTGCAGAGGCCATCACATGCACATGTGCAGATACCCATAAAAGCAGGTTGTACTTGCTGTCCACACATGCAATCATTTCATTGCAGGTACGGAGGGACAGAGAGAGAGAGAGCGAGAAGAGAGAGAGAGAGACGGACGCAGACGCAGACAACTGCAGAAAAAAAGAAAAAAGAAAAAAATATATATCGAATGAAAAAGTAATATATTGAAAGAAAAAAGAAAAAAATAAAAGGATATATTGAAAAAAATATATATTGAAAAAATATATTGGAAAAAAATAATATATTGAAAAATATATAATATATTGAAAAAATATATTAGAAAAAAAAATAATATATTGAAAAATAAATAATATATTGAAAAAGAAATTATATTGAAAAAAATAAATATATCTCAAAAAACAAATAAAATATAAAAATAAATCTATTACAAAACACATGGAAACGACAAATATGAACACGTACAAAGGAAAGGAATGTAACAGCTATGTATTTACTGGCATGTAGTAGATGTTTATGAAGAGTACTCTACATAGTTTGAATCATCCATATGTGGCAGCAGTACGTATCTATGCACAGATGCCCTGCATAACTACAGGCATGGAGAAATCAGTGTGTAGCTGTGTGCAGTGGGATATGACTGTGACATATGTAGTTCAGCATTAAATGTCAAACATGTGATCCATGTTATCCATGTTCTGTACAATAGTGCGTACAATGTCTGTTTGGGGGAGTAGCGCATACAGTTATATAAACATGGATGTGACAGAGTAACAAATGCATGATAGTCATATTAATGTGTAGCTTAGCATTGGCAACAGCTGTACCAGGCTAGTAAGCTAATCTAGCATTTGCAGCTATATATACACCCTCTAATATTACTGTGTGCTCACATGTGACACCTATTCATGTTGCAGCAAGGCCCAACAGGTCAACCATGAGGTACACGAACTTACAACAGTGTGGACCTTGTGTGTGTATGGTACACACATATGGAGAGATCTGTCTGTGTCAGATATATTAGCATCTGTACATGTGCATAGAGCAAGGGACATACTGCAACTGTTTGTGAAGGGTGGACATATATATGTTGTTGAAGGTTGTTATGTGCTTATTTCTATGTAGGTTGTAGTGTGTGGCAAACAAGACAGCATACAGTGCTGGTGTATGATATGTGGTGGTTAAACACTGTGGGTATGATTCGTCAGGTTTGCAGTGTTGCAGCCAGTGAGGCCTGCTAAAGCTACATGGGCTGAGAACACCTTCAATGCATTCCGCACAACACTGTGCAATATTATGACATAACTGTATACCTCACAGCCTTCACATAATTGATAGCCCCACCATGAAAGGTGGACTGCATATGTGCCTATATGTATATCTATATGTACACCAATGGATGTTTATATGTATGTGTGTATATATATATATATATATATATATATATATATATATATATATATATATAGAGAGAGAGAGAGAGGGAGAGAGACAGGGACATATTTACTGCAACAGATGCCTGGTGACAAAGCCATGGACTCAAGCTCAATGCTGACACTGCATTGGCATCCCTTCTTGCAAAAACTCTGTACCCATTAACTAACACATAGGTGGCAGTCTACTAAACACTGAAGGTGTGATAAGAGACCATGGGACACAGGTGGACAGTAGTCTCCCCTCTGATAATCACAGTGCCACACTAGTCATGTCATCTGTCTACGTGGCACATGTCATCACAAAAGGTGTATCATCCAGGGAAATATAGGTCAGTGTTCCCCTCTACTCATCACACATAAAGCCCATTATAGAGTACAATGCCCCATGTGGTATGTACCTCACAAGATATCTACAGCAACTGGAAACAACACAGACATACCTCACAAAGAGTAATACCAGCCTCAAACAGATGCCATATGCAGACCGTCTCACAAACCCACAGCTAGACTGTGTCGCATACTGCCTACCCAGAGGTGACCTCTGCCTAACATACTAAGCTATGTCAAACCCAGAGCTGTTGGACATGCTCCATGTAAACAGATCACAATCCCTATGAGCTACATGCTCTAGGGACCTAAACCTTGTGACCTCAATAAACAGCACAGGCTGGAGGGATAGATTCCTATCTCAGAAACATCCCATACTCTGGAACAAACCACCTATCAATAGCAAACAAAACTCTTAATTAGCACTCGTCATAAATAATCCTGATGATTGTATGGGAAATAAGAAATACACCCCAGGAATCACCTTTGTGGTTCTGCTTGTCAGGGCTACGTGAAACATAATTACCTGTGTGTCAAAGGCCAGGGTAGCATATGGCTAGACCTCTATAGGCCCTAGGGCCAATAGCCTATTACCTACCTATGACGCAATACACACTCACATGTACTTGTTGCAATAATTGCTATGTGAGGTTGACTAAGTGTGATGGTGAATGTGTTGGTGAATGTGACAGAGTTCTGTATATGTGTGATAGCTTAGTGGGAAACTGTTTCTGTTATGGTATTATGTGTCCTAGCTGTGATCCCAGCAAAAGATGTGTATGCAATTGCTAGGCAGAAAAAGCAGTATGCCATACGGTCTGTCGTAGTCCCTTGGTGTCGACTGGGGTGTCCCGTTGTAGGATAAAGCAGTACTTATATGCTTATTGAGTGTTACTGCTGGTGAATACAACTTCTGTATGAAATGTAGTACTACCTGAAGCTGTAAGCCTAAACAGCACAGTATGGTGCATGTCCACATTTCTTGGAACCACTGTTTTGTGTGTTCCCTGTAGTCCTCACAGATTACATACCTCAGGCATAAGTTTTCATAACTACTGACACACAGTACTGTATGGTACACAGGTAAAGGTCATCTGGGTTGCCATACCTTTGTGTCTGGTATGTATGTCTGATATGTGTGGGGGTATGCCTGTACCATGGCCTCAGTCATATGTGTGTTACAGGATATAGGTGCGTATCTAGCAACATGTATAGTATAGTACAGCAGTAAGCCACCTATATTAACGAATGTGCACATTTGTTAAGCAGGGGTTTGCCATCAATGACTAGTGTGGTATACTGGTAATACTGTAACTGGACTTTACAATCATTGCAATGAATTACACATTTCTTGATGCATTATCTTGATATATACCTCCTGTGGCTAGGTGGTGCATTGTGTCGCATACAGTGTACCATGTACTGTTTATAGCCTTACATACTGGTTTATCATTGTTGCTGTGCAAAACATGGTTTGATATATAGAGTATGCCAGGCACTGTCAGGCAGTTGTGGGCTGAGCACTGATATGTGGTATTGAAAGTGTGTATCCTCTGACAGCTATGGCAGTAAACTGATATCTGTACTTTAAAATAAGTGTGCCACATGACTTGCTCACACATATTGTTTCATTGTCTTCCAGGGTCATGTCCCACCATCATAACCCCACCTATAGCCCGGCAGAGGAGGAAAAGATAACAACAAGCCTGGTGCAGCACTGTGCCCTGCTGTTTTCCAGAACCAGCCAGGACCAGCATGAGCGGACTGCACTGTGGCAAGATCTTGTCCGTAAGGTAAATGACATAGGCATGCATAACCAGACATATGAGCAGTTACGCCATCACTGCAGTGATTTAATTAGACATGTCTGGCAGCATGCATCTGATATCCATAGACAACAGCTTGCCACAGGTGGTGGGGTAGCCATCCACCCCCCCTCACCAGAGTGGAGGAGCTGCTCCTGAGCCAGGTGGCTCCTGGCCAACAACAACAACAACAACAAGTAACATGCATCATCATGGAGGCCGGAGCCACACAGCAAGTTGACACGGAGCATGCAGGTAACATGGCATAGCTGTAGACTACTGTTACCTCTATTGGTAGAGCATGCTTATGTGAGATGTGTAATGTGTAGTTAGAAGATGTGGTGTCTAGTGTTGTGCAATACTAATAATTAGGAATATAATCTGTAGGCCTTTGACTATCAACCGTTGTACTACTTTAACATTGCAAACACACAGTAGCAATGCCATAGTTGTTGCCACTGACAAACTGTCTCATATCCTTGTAGGTCCCTCTGGTGTGACAGCAAGGCAGCAGACCCATGCTGGTGAGTGTGTTCTACATTTAAAATTGTTAATTATATGTGCATGTCATAGGTGAGGTGTAGGCCATGTACACGTTTCACACCTATGCATAATGCATGCTGTGCATGTTTGCTGTGAGACTATGCACATCCCAGTAATGTGGGTAGCTGCCTAAAACACATACAATACACAGAGCATCCCACACAATTGTGGCAACACTGTAGTGGACAATGGATAGGCAGAGTCGATACACATGCACACAACATACACAACTTTGTCATATGCAGTACACGTTAACATGCTACACATGGCATATTCAGACACCCGCTGTAAGGTCACACTCCAGTATCCCAAATGTCATCCACACAGCACACATAATATACCTGAGGGGTAGATGCCTCTCATGTGGCTGTGCGACACTCTTCAACACATAATACATTCATGTTAGGCAATGCCCCCTATTGGGCACCATACAAACCCATGTAACAACTGGCTGTGAAACGGGGAATGTAGCCATGGTACTGCAGTTCTGGTACAGCATGGTATGTGCCGGTCTGGCACACATTAGTAGCCTTGAGTGACCACATGATGCTGTGTGATGATGGCTCATGGTACTACACCCCATCCAGTTACAGTGACCACAGTACCACACATAGCATTAACTGCTATGCACCTCAATGTTGTGTGTGTGCAAACATATGCACCGATACACAATATGCATAGCAATCACCATTTGTACAAAGTGACACATATATGTCTTGTAATGCTATTGAGTGTATAGGTCACATGACACACACTGTGTATGTGTGATGTTTAATGTTGCAGTTGTGTTGTAGCATGCCATGTCATGGCTGGCACTGGCATGTCCACAATATGTCCTACACTCACCATAACCACTGTACAATGGCTATGTTGAGCAATGGTATTCCATCAGGTCTACATGCACCACTTATCCTGTGCGTATACATAGCATGCATGTGCTAAACCTGTGTCCACAATTATCTGCTAAAGACACAGATGCTCTAATCAGAAATGGATATCTATGTGACACACAGATACACATCCAGCCATGGTATGTATACCTGTGAGTGATGGTGCACAGGACATTGCATAGCTTTTAATACTTGCTCAGCAATGTTGTGTCCATGTACACATTGCGTTCCAGGGTGAGGCCAATCACTGAACAACAACACACATGCATCAAAGCCATGCATACTGTTATTAGCAAGGGCTGTCTACACCCACACTGCATGCTGTTGAGCAACACACATCCTGCATGCTGACATTTGTGATATAACTGTTTGCTTTGTGATAATGTACCCTACCATCACCCGCTATTGAGTATGTTCTGGATTGCTGGTGGTGTGTGTGTATGTGTGTGTTTGTGTGAGTGTCTGTTTTAGTGAGGAGTGCATTTGTGTGCATGTGTGCATGTGTGCATGTGTTCATGTGTGCATGTGTTCATGTGTGCCGACATCATGTACAGGTCGTAAAGTGTGTTTCCTGTCTTCCTCTCACAGGTGCTGACTTTGGGCTGGTTCACTGCAGCAGGGAAACTAATGTAACTGAGCAAAATAGTGATGATGATGATAGGTTTATTGAGGCACAGGCATGTTTGCCAGGGTCTGTCGTTGGGCCACCAGTCAACAGTAGACAAGTGTCCACCCCATCCATGCACACAGTCATTCTGCCAATACATCCATCGCCAATGCCCTTAGCACAGTAGGGATATGTCCGTCCACGTCTTGTAATGCATACTGTGGCCTATAATGCATTCTCCAGATGACACACACATCCTCCACAAGGGTATCATACAGCATACAGTCAGCATTGGCCAGGACAGTGTGGTATCCATGGCACATGCATCCCGACACAGCAGCCATACCCAGATGTCTGGAAGAGTACCACATAGGCAGATGTCCAGGGGTTCTCGTCAGAGCACTGCTGCTCATCATGCCACTGGCAGATGTGCCACAGGTCTTACAACCTCACGCATGTTCCAGGCTGTCATGGAGACACAGGCACGTATGGATCGGTACACCAGACAGGTCACTGATAGACGTTGGGGAGAGACATTAGATGTCCTCTGCAATGTCATGTCCATGTGTCAGGACAGTGCGGGATGGTTGAGTCAATGACGTGGATGTATGCCAGCAACATCAGCAGCTGGCAGTCACCGTGGATGTCCCTCAAGTCACAGCCGCTCCCGTAGTGCCAGTACCAGCCCCAGCAATGTTGGGGGTGGGCTGTCCATAGAACATCCTAGAAGACTACATGCTCATGGCTCTGGACAGTCCCAGCAGGGTCCTGGGTCCAGTGTACATCCATCTACCTCTGGGGATAGTACCCAGTCTGGCTTAGTACCTGATAGTGTCAGTAGCACCCCTGCCAGGCACAGGTACCGTATCCGTGGCCAGAGACGATGATCTGTAAAGCCTGGCAGGTACAGTCTGTGGCTATCCCACAGATACCTGTATATGGCAACCACATGGTGGAACTGTGTGCATGCAGACACACACACACACATGAACCAGACACCTAGGGCTAACACATACCTGCACACATTACATCAACATTGGCCCATAGCAGTACTCTTGCCCCTCACACACACACACACACACACACACACACACACACACACACACACACACACACACACACACACACACACACATGTTGATTGGATGGCTCACTGTAGGCCTCTGGCAAACCAACAACACACCCTGTGCATATGATGAAACCTGTGCCACCTCCTGTCATCTGTAATATTGATGCAGGAACAGGCTACCATGGTGCTGATGCACAGGGTGACTTTATAGCAGTACAGCAATGTTACCATGTTGTCAGCAGTACAGTGTAATGATATGCTTGAAGGTGTAGCTGAGCAGGCATGATGCATTAAAGCTATGATTGTAATTGTAGTATTGTTTACACCAGTGTTAGTTAAAATAGTGTATTGTCCACCCACGTGCCACTTGGCTGATGTGTGTAGTATTGGCAGCATGTGTTAGAGAGTGGACAGTATGTGTGGGATGTGTGTAGCACAGATTTGCAGGTGTACATCTGTGAACATGGTGGAAGTGCACTGTCTGCATGTACGTGCATAGTGGACACATGGGCAGGGTGTCATGCCCTGTATTACACAGTAACACTCCATAGTTTCTATTGGTGGCCAGTATGCCACACACATTTCTACACACATTTCGGAACCTGACTACACATGTGTGTATGACATGGTTTGACACTGTGCTGTGGGTGATACTGTTACTATCTGTCATTCTTCTGCATTCTGGTAGTATACATACTTCAACAACCTGACCATAACTAATCATTAGATGATGTCTTCACAACTGACACACAGCTGTAGGACACATAGCAACATTTGGATCCTTCAGGTACTATACTATGCCAGTAACCAGTGGTATTCACCTGCACCCATTACTGAGACCACTCCTGTTTGGCATATAGCTCTGTTAGGTACAAGCAATCATAGTAGCGATATGTCTGTCTACGTCTTGTAATGCATACTGTGGCCTATAATGCATTCTCCAGATGACACACACATCCTCCACAAGGGTATCATACAGACAGATACCTGTCATCTCTCCTTTGGTAATCACATTTCCTAAGGTATTTTGAAATACCTCAGTGGATCACATAAGCAATGAGGGGTCTGCATGCATATCCACAAATGTTGTACACCTATAATGAATAGTCATCATTGACAGACTTTGCTGCGATAGAACACGTCTGACATATACCTCGGCCATAAACCCTCACTCACACAATTCAATAGAAACTGTATTGAGTGTGTGTGACACAGATGACCTAGGCCAGGGATCACTGCAGTGGCTGGCCTTGTCACAAGCATACAGATGTGACCTAAGGTCTGGGAAGCAGCAGCAGAGTCTGGCAAAGATGACAGTTGTGTTCTTGGAGAAAGCAGGGTTCACACACATGCAATAATTGAGGTAACATGTACGATGCATAGTGATATGTCATACAGTAGTAAAAGCAAAACCCACACCACATTGACCAACAGTGCCACACACAAAGCGCATATACACTCACCGAGGGCAGGATTCAAACCCCTATCTAACTACTTCATGATACTAGAGGAATACGCATTAACACAACAAGCTATGTACATTACTGAGATGTCTTTTTTCCACAGGTATATTTGTAGGATGGTGACTTCATCAGAATTGACAAAGATTAGTATACCACTTGTAAGGTGTTCTACTACTCTACAAAAAGGCTGCTCCTCTCCAAGATTATTACACACAAACAGGTGCCGTGCAGGATTCAAACATGTATCTGACTACTTCATGATACTAGAGGAATACGCATTAACACAACAAGCTATGTACATTACTGAGATGTCTTTTTTCCACAGGTATATTTGTAGGATGGTGACATCATCAGACCTGACAAAGATTAGTATACCACTTTTAAGGTGTTTGAGTACTCTCCAAAAGGGTTGCTCTTCTCCAAGGAGATCACACACAGACTTGTCAAGGGAAAGATTCAAACCCCTACCTAACTGGTTTATGATATATAGGAGTATGCATTTACACTACACGCTACACACATTACTGCAAGCTCTTTTTTCCACAGGTATATTTGTAGGATGGTGACATCATCAGACCTGACAAAGATTAGTATACCACTTTTAAGGTGTTTGAGCACTCTCCAAAAAGACTGATCCTCTCCAAGGAGATCACACACAACCAGACACACACACTTGTAAAGTGCAAGATTCAAACCCCTACCTAACTGTTTTATGATACTACAGGAATATGCATTTGCACGATGCTCTATACACATTACTGCAAGTTCTCTTTTCCACAGGTATATTTGTAGGATGGCCACATCATCAGACCTGATAAATATTAGTATACCACTTTTAAGGTGTTTGAGTACTCTCCAAAAAGAACGCTCCACTCCAAGGAGATCACACACACAAACAGACACACACTTGTCAAGTGCAGGATTCAAACCCCTACCTAACTGGTTTATGATACTACAGGAGGATGCATTTACACGACGTGCTATACACATTACTGTGAAGATGATTTTCCACAGGTATATTTGTAGGATGGTGACATCATCAGACCTGACAAAGATTAGTATACCACTTTTAATGTGTTTGAGTACTTTCCAAAAGGGTTGCTCCTCTCCAAGGAGATCACCCAAACAGACAAACACACTTGTCAAGTGTAGGATTCAAACCCCTACATAGGTTCATAGGTTCATAGGTTTATACTAGGCTATCTGCCCTAAGGCATTTATAAAAGCCCTAGCTTTTTTTTGCTTTTTACGCGCCCCCCTTAATGAAAAAATACTGTGCCCATTAGTTTGTTGTGCCTCTGTCCAGCAGTGACACAGAGATGATTTCCGGGGTAAACCTACGATCTCCCATCCACAGAACTGGTTTATGATATTACAGGAGTACAGATCTACATGATACACTATACACATTACTGTATGCTCTATTTTCACCAGGTATATTTGTAGGTTGGTGACATCATCAGACTAGACAAAGTGGGTTACATTAGGTGGCACTGGGTGGGCTACATAGAAGGAATGTCTAAACACTTTGGCCATGTGATCATCAAAGGAGAGTTTACTATCTGACTGTGTCCCCAGGGCCTTCATGACTTTCTCCATACATACTGGAGTACCACCTATGTGGTAATTTGTTTGCACTTTGTTTTAGCCAAAGAGGATGACTATGCATTCTTTGGCATTCTTCTTGGGGCATTTGTTTTGACACCAGATATCTGTCTCTGTAAGCCCATTCTGGAGGATGTGTGTGTCAGCCATAGAGTCGATTATGGACCACAGTTAGCAATCATCTGCAAACCTGTTCAGCCATACTCCTCCCATGCTTGCCTGTACCTCTGAGCAGTGTCTACTGAAAAGGTGGGGTCCCAGGGCCAAGACCTGAGGAATGCCATTTGTGACTGTCTTAGAGTCAGACATGGCACCCGCAACTCTGAACATGTGTGTTTGATTTGTGAGCCACCTGGCCACACATCCTGTGACATAGCTGTTGATGTCCAGGCTGGTAAGTTTGTCCATGATGACAGAGTGGGGAATGGTGTAAAAATTCCTTAGTGAGGTGCAGGTGGGCTTTGTGGACTACTTTCACCTCCATCTATGTCCTTGGTAACTGTTTGAAGTAAGTCAACTATGTTTAGGAGGCAGGATCTGCCTTTAACAAGGCGAGGTTGTGTAGAGTCCAGTGAATGGAGATCCCCAATATCACTGTTTATGGGTTCCATGACAATTTGCTCAATAGCTTTGTAGACCAGGCTGAGTAGACATATAGGGCAATGGTTTCCAGGTTCTGTTGTGGCAGCCCCTTTGTGGGGCTGGATGACTGTTAGTGTATGCCATTCTTTGGGTACATACCCTTTGGTACGATTGAGTCTGGGCAGTGAATGTAGGTGAGGGTGTAGTTCCTTTTGGGCCTAGTGTAAGATGCAGCCTCTGACACCATCCAGTCCCATTGATGCTGTGTTCTTGGCTTTGGAGAGGGCTGTCTTTACCTGCATGGCCATGACATCTGGGTTCTGCATCCTTCTGTAGTGGACACAGGCCCTTTTGGGGGTGATGGGGGGAAGTTTGCACTGAACTTGTCCCCCAGGATGTGGGCAATGAAAGTTGGTTCAGTTTATTCCTTGCCATTTGTCAGTAGCTGACAGCATATTTGGAGGTTGACACCTATATGTCTGGTATAGCTACCGCAGGCTTTGCGGTTGTTATTCTTACAGTCCTTGGCAATTTGTCTTTTGAAAGTGTCCTTGAATTATTTTATGAGCGATCATTTCTTCTTCCTAATAATGATCAGTGATGCCTTTCCTTTAGTGAAGTTGGCTCTATCAGGTGTTAGTTTCCTCCTTCTGTTGACTAGCTTATTTATGGGCAACGACCCCCATATTGTTTTCTTATTTTTGGAGGAGTGCATCTTGGTTTTATTTGTGATGTCTCGATCCATGCATCCCTGTAGATGCTCATAGGATGCACTTGTAACGGATTCAGCAGATTGTATGCCATTATCCTACAGCAAGAGGTCTTTGGAACTTTCCACTTTTGTCTTGGGACGTGTGCAGTTTGCTTTTGAAAATGTCTTCACAGTAGTTTCATTGACTGGGTGGGGGGTGGGGTGGGATGTGGATTTCCAGTGTGATTACTTTATGATCTGATATTACCAGCGAGGGTTTTATCTCTGTTGTGGAACACTGGTACCCCATGTTGGTGATGATCATGTCCAGTATGGTGTCACCTCTAGTGGGCATGGTGACCAGCTATTCCAGGGTGTTAGAGCTTTTGAACTCTATGAAACATTGGGCAAAGGACGTTGTACACAAGTAATTCTCCCACTCAATGTTTGGGTAGTTGTAATCACCTCATATAATGGTGTTTGATAGGACCTTTATATTTTCCACTGTTCTCAGGAATACTGAGTGAGGTTCCTGTGACAAGGTAGGTGATCTGTAGCAGGCTACAATCTGATGAGCAGCTTTGCCCAATGTTAGTTGCACTTGCATGGTCTCCAAGGCCTCATGCTGTGCCACTAACCTGAAGGTGTGGGTATCCATAAGGTAAATGGGTACACCCCTTCCTTTAGTATTTCACTCGTGGTTTTGGGTCCGAAGGTCAGAGGGATTGTGACTGTTTTATGTGGAGCATGTCCAACAGCTCTGCGTTTGACATAGCTTTGTATGTTAGGCAGTGAATACATCTGAGTAGGCGATATGCAAGGAGTACAGATGGAGCATTTTGAGATGGTCTGTGTATGGCATGTATTTCTGGCCACTAATGCTCTTTGTGAGGTATTGCTGCAGGCTTTCCAGTTGTTGCAGTTGTCTTGTGAGGTACATAGCAAAAGTGGCGTTGTACTCTGTTATAGTTCTAGTGAGTGATGAGTAGTGGGGAACAATGTCCTCTTCTATTCTGCATGAGACACATTTTGTGATGAGGTGTGCCACAGAGCAGGGTTTCCTGACTACTGTGGGGATGTGATTATCACAGCTGTGTCCAATGTCCACCTGTGACCCAAGGTCTCTTGTCACACTTTCAGTGTTAAGTATACCACCGCCTATGTTGTAGTTCTTGGCTACAGAGTTTTTAACAAAGGGAATGACAATGCACCCTTTGGCATTGAGATAGAGCACATGGCTTTGACAACAGCCATCTGTCTCAGTGAGGCCCTTTTGTAGGATGTCCACATATTTAGTGTTTACAATTATGGCTTCTAGTTTGCAGTCCTCTGGAAACTTCAGTCGCCACAGACCTTCCATGTTAAAGTTTACTTCAAGGAAGTAGATACTAAACAGGACAAGACACAGGACTGGACCTTGTGGTACTGCACTCTTCACTGGTCCAAAGTCATACTTGGAGTCTGTTACTTTCACAGTGTGTGTTCTGTCAGTAAGCCTGTTGGTAACCCATCTTGTGACATAGTAATTTATACCTAGTTTAGTGGGTTTATCTATATTTCCAGAGTGTGGGGTGGTGTTGTAAGCCATGGCAGGATCAACATAGGCTGTGTGAACCACCTTACCCTTGTCGACAGTTCCATTGACTGCTTCAGTGTCATCTATCAGGTTTAGGTGACATGATCTGCATTTTACAAGCCCAACATGGTTGTGGTCCAGGGTTTGAGATTTACAAATGTAATTTTTTTATAAGCTGTATGATGATACATTCCATGGCCTTGAAGAGCGGGCTTGTCAGGTTAATGGGGAGCTAGTTCCTGGGGTCCGTGGTGTCTCCACCCTTATGTGGAGGGATAACCATCACTGTGCACCATTCAACAGGCACAAAGCATGAGGTGAGGCTATGACTGCACATGGTACATCAGTGTGGTGCCTGTTCGTTCTGTGTTTTGTGTGGAACACAGCCTGTGAAGTTATCTGGTCCCATGGCCACTGTGATACTGGCTTTGGAGAGTGTTTTTTACCTGTGCAGCTGTGATGACAGCAACTTTGCAGTCTTCCATTATAGAGATGTGCTCTTTCATGGGTGAGAGGGGGCACAGTTAACACTGATCCTATCTTCCAGGATGTTGGCAATATCAGTTGGATCTGTATATTTAGTGCCATCGAGCTGTAACTCTGAACAGATCTGAGTGTAGCCATGACATGGACCTGTCTGTTGGGCAGATATCTCCTGAGTAGACAGTATGCAACAGAGTACAGACTGGGTTACATTCAGTCTTGTTGCATGGGGCAACTGTTTGAGGCCAGTAATCCTCTTGTTAGGGTACTTCAGTTGTCTTTCTGGCTGCTGAACGTGCCTAGTCAGAATCATCGCAAGTGTGTTGTTGTACTCTCTGATGGGTCTGATGACTGATGAGTACTGGGAACCTCCTTTGACCTACATGCACAGACCTTGGCAGTTTGTGTGAACACATAGCATGATTTTCTGACAACTTTGTGAATGTGTTTCTGGAAGTAGAGATGTCTATCCACATTTGTCCATAGATCCCTTGTTATCACCTCCGTATTTGGCATAAGTGTGTGAGCATGCCCAGTATGACCTTTTAGTATGATGCTAAATGAAATCCACTACATTTGTTGGAGTGTGTGAGCATGCCCAGTATAGACATTTATACTATATGTGTATGGAAAATCAAGTTGTATTTTTACAGCAGGCCTCACCTTTGTGTCATAGATCAACAGGGATCATGCTGTGCCTGCAGGGCTTCCATGAGACACTTTGCATAGACTTATCAACATTTCTACATACAGGGGGGGCAGCTATTCTTTGTACATTTCTACCCAGGGGCACACTTGATTGTTACTGTGGGTGTACATACGATGAGGGGTTCACCTGACACTTATACACATTTGCTATGCCTGCACTGCTATGTACGGTACACTATTTCAGTCTGTATTGTTGCCTATCATACTGGCTTGAGGCATACTACTATACTACACTTCTTAGCGTCCAATGCCACATATATTAGATTGCAACTTCATAGCCTACACAACCCACATCACACCGCCTGGCCTGATGTTCTCTGTCTGCATAGGCCTGTGGGGAAGGGTACCCATATGTGTCTTTAGGGGCTTGTTACAGCATTTCTTTGTGTTTGCATTACTGTACAATTGTCCTGCTGTGTCTGTGCTACTGAAATGCTAGCATGGCTTAGTGGTTCAGTACTTTGACTATAGTGCACAGTATCCTGGGTTTGAGCCCTGTCACTGCTTTTTATTTTCATGCTGGGCAGACCAGACGGCTAAAGGGACAGTAAAGCTAATATGAGCATGTTTACCTGTCTTTGCTCAACTTTGCATGACTTTGCCTGACCTTGCCCAACATTGCGCTTGTTGGCACGGGCAATTTTCTTTACATATACTAAATATTGGTAAATGCTGCTTAGCACTACTTTATATTCCTTAAAACATGGCAATCATGCCTCCAATGGTGCTGCAGGGCTGCCTATGTCAGATGCACATACTACACTCCCTGTTCATGTTTGGAAACAGATAGTGTCAAGTTAGGCATCCCTTTTATTTTATGTATGAGTCAGAGAGAGAGGTATCATTTCCAGGGTTCCTACTGAGCCAGTGTATGTGCTATGCGTTGCCTCTTTGCCAAGGCCAAGGCATACTGGGCACTCCTCCTTCTGCCTACTGGGGCAGGCTCAGGTTGTTCCTCCTCTGAGTCACACTGTGCCTGTGCAGGCCTTGGCAATGGTGGAGGGCTGTTTGGCCCTGCCCCATGCTGTTCCTGTTGCAGCTGTTTTTGCAGGATCATTTTGTGTAGCATGGCACATACCATGACAATTTGGGTACATGTAGTTGGTGAGTACTACAAGACTCTACCAGATGTGTCCAGGCACCGGAACCATGACTTGAGCATCCCAAATACACGCTCAATTACATTTCGTGTTTGTGCATGTGCCTCATTATGGAGTTCTTGTTCAGGTGTGTGTGCATTTCTGATGGATGTCATCAGCCATGGCTCCAGTGCTTATCCAGTATCCCCCACTAGGTGACCATCAGGGATGTCCCCATTGGCAAATGTCTGGTACAGCTGCGTCAGATGCCAGATATGGGAATTGTGGTAGCTTGCAAGGCAGCCAGCGCACACACATTCAGTATTATGCCCTGGGCATCGCACATGACCTGGCAGTTGATGGAGTGGAAGCCCTTGCGGTTGATGTAGGCCCTACCCTGCTCACCGGCTGGTGCTTTGATGTGTATGTGCGTGCAGTCAATTGCATCCACTACCTCAGGGAATTCCGCTATTTGCTGGAAGAGACGCGTATTGCTGGCCAATACCTCATGGGAAATGGGGAAATATATATATATATATATATATATATATATATATATATATATATATACATGATCACCGACATGTGCTGACATGGCATTCAGGAACTGGTGCAATACCCTGGATGCTGATGCCTTTGAAATCCATATCATATCACCAGTTGGTCTCTGGAAGGTACCTGTTACTAGTATTCTTAGGCCAACACATACCTTGGTTTCCACTGGGATGGGTTCCCCTCTGTTGGTTCTGTATGTGAGGTGTGGCCTGCACAGCTCAACAATTTACTGCAGGAGCTCTCTGTCCACTCTATAGCGCTCCACTATCCCCAGCTCATGTAGCCCCTGGTAGGTTACCCTGGGTCTGTACACTCTTCTCTGTCTCCTCACTGTGGGTTGCTCAGCAACGTTCACAATGGCACCACCCTCAGCATCTTGCACATGTTGCCTTATAATAGCAATGGCAGCCCCTAACATTTTTTGTCTCAGTTAAGCTTTTTAAGTTTTCACTTCTCTTTGTATACTGCAGTGTTGCAGTGTTTCTGAGTAAAACATGGGGGAATGTTGTTTGCAGGGTTTTAAGTGCTGGGCTGGGCTGGGCTAGTGCACTGCCTGTGTAATTGGCTGATTCTGATTGATTTCACCTGGCAGCTCTGCTAGTTCTCCTTGGTTATCTTCCTACTACTACTTTTCCTTCCTTTTCACTTTCTGTTTCCACAGGGGGCGGCGCCGCGCAAACAAATGCAAACACGTGCACACAAGCACACACGCGTGCACACAGCCTTACACAGGCTTACACAGGCTTAGGCGGGTGCACATCCACGCAGACAGGCTTAGACAGCCTTACACAGGCTTACAAGGGTGGACACAGGCTCAGACGGGTTTACAGGCACACACACGTGCGCACACAGTGTAAGCATCTTTGCACGAAACTTTGGTGGTAGCCACGACATACGTCTTCAGTTTCTGGGTTTCAGTTCAGACAACTGTAGACACGCCTCTTCCAGTCCTGAGTAACTCACAGCAAACACATGCCACTCTGCTCCAATAAGCTTACAGTCTTTGATACACACCCCCCTCATGATGTCACCTATCTTCTACTGTTACTCCCGTAATCCTACTCTTACACTCTAGGGACATGGTTCACATGGCAGGGAAAATTGGAATTCACTATCCTTATACTCATTTGCATAGGATTGCCTACTAATGCTTGGTTACATCTCTCAGAATGAGCTTCCCCCCTTAGCAACCACTACTCAGTAGCCATGTTGTCTTCAGCCTGCCATTCACTTGCATGGCAGATGGATATTTTTAATAAAATGCCTATTTTTGGCATTTATTTTTTTTTCTGGTTTTTAGAGCGATGCACGTTTGCACGGTGCTGCACTACGTTTAAACATCGGAGATTGGGGGGAAAATTATTATTTTTTTATTATTTTGCAACACATATTAATGCCAATGGCCTTATATTTGGCCATTGGCATGCTTCCTCAACTGGATGCATCCTTTATTTGGAGCTGTCATTGCTCCGTTTTGCTATTTGCAGAACGGTACTCAGTTACCAATGGAGTACATTTCTGCAAATAACACTACTATTACTTGGACAGGTTAGTGTTTCCTGGATCAAAAATTTACCTCATTTGCATAGCTTTCAGCAGCAAATGAGGTAATTTGCATAACTTAACACTGTCCATGCAAGGGCCGTTTTAGGAGCTCTCATGTACGCCCCTGCCGGCTGTTCCTGGATCGCTCGGCAGACATATTGGCTGTCTGGAGTCTTACTCTACTCTTAGACTCCATGCAAGCCTTCGTGAATCCGGCCCAAAATGTCTGCTTTTAAAAATGTTTTAATTAATGGTGCAAGAATTCCATGCCAATAATCACTGAGCATGTTAATTCAACCATTTGGAACACACTGATGAATGACAAGTGGAGTTTTACTACCAAGATGGCCCATTTTGTAGACATGTTTAATCCACAGGAATTAGTGCAGCTTTTATATTTAAGTAGGCAGGCAAATTGTAATCATAGCTGTTTAGCATTTCTTTTTCTTTCTTTGCTGTCTTGGCTAGATGATTATTGTGTTCTGACTAACTATAGTAAGAAATTCTGAATGATAACATCACATAAGCCCATCAAGAGTAAAACTTCAAATCCCAGCCAGGCATTAGGCCAAGAAAGCAGAAGCAGCCTATAATGCACACCATTAAACATATTATGCACTAAGTTTTATGTAGCCACATACACACAAAGTAATGCTCAAGCAAAGACATACAAATAGAAAGAGAAATAGTTTCAGACTCAATGCATGAGGGCTGTGCCTCTACATTTTCTACATTATTATTTTAACTAGAAAGTCAGCATTAGAATGGAAGGAAGAGTATGACCTTTAGTGCTCTTAGACATACAACACATACAAACACACACACACGTACACAACACAAGCAGACACAAATATTGGAGCACACACATATGCACAAAGATGCACTAGAGCACAGTTTCATACACACAGTCATACAAACACAAAAAATATAGACACACACACACACACACACACACACACACACACACACACACACACAGTGAAATACATACAGCGCACAAACCAGTGGCGGCTGGTGACTTCAAATCAAAGGGGGACTGCAGGAGACAGTTGAATGGGTGGGGCCAATGGGAAGGGGTGTGACCAACTAGAAATGGGTGGAGCTATGTTCAAAACCACAAAAGCTGGGACTTTAATTCAATACACTGCCCTGCATGCCAAACCATCATTATGAAAGTCCAATCAAGACAAAATGAAGTGTAGAAGAAAAAAAAATATGTCAATGCATTGGCTATATGACAGCTTACTTAATATCTAGATGGAAACAAAAAGGTTGTGAGGCATGAAGTAAATAAATTACTTTTTAAATACATTACTGAAATGGCAGTCAAAATCAAGTATAAAAAGACAAGCAGCACTCAACTCAAACCACTTCTCCTTGCACTGCAGTTCTAATTATAATTTATATTCAGCTTTATAAAAGTACAAAGTAACATGCTGAAAGTAGCAATCTCTGTGATACACCACTTGTAGAAATGCTTCTTATCCAAAAAAGTCCTGCTTCCTGACAACAATCTACTTGTTTCATGGAGAAAACATGATCAAAGTAAAAAATTATCAGCAAACAAGAAACAAGCTCAAGGAAAATTGCTTAAAGGATTACTGCACAGGTTATGGACCACACATGATAGATTGGCATTTTTAGTTTACGGGTAAAGCCTGCAAAGATGACTGCAAGTCTCCAACAAATGTAATGAGCTTCTGAAAATACTGTAATCCTGTCCTTTATTACAAATACTGTCATATGCATTACAATACCAAAGGCTTATATGTTATCTAGTTATGTAAATATTCTCTGCATGGCAACAACAAAAAGGCTTTTAATGTTGGTAATTTGGTAATTCTTTAACAGTATGCTTATTAAAGCTTACTTGTATCTTACAATCTCAGACAAGCTTACCTGATGGTCATTAAAGCATTGCTACTTAAACAGAGAGCAACAGGCACTGTAACAGCATGCATTTTCTGAATAATGTTCTTCTTTCGGCTTTTCCCCTTTAGGGGTCACCACAGCGGAACTCCGGTCCACTAATTATTGGCAGTAGATATTTTACGAGTACCAAGGTGCCAGCTCGACGCCCAACTTTCAACTAAGGCACGCCCATTCTACGCATGTCTTTTGAATGCCACTCAACCACGGGGAGGACATGCAGACTCCACACAGAAAGCGCTCCAGCAGAGAATCGAATGGGAGAACCTCTTGCTGTGAGACAACAACAGTACCGCTGCACCACCACAGCTTATTATAAAAAGCATAAATCAACAGTATAAAAATACAACAGAAAACCAGAACATTCTGCAAAATCAAGGACAGATGAAAAGCCACTGTAGTACTTGTGACTACCTTGGATGGGGGGATACTCTGCACACTTACACTGCATAACTGCTCCTTGCCTTGCTTGGACACATCCAGAGTCACAACATGGGGGAGTGGGGTGCAATAAGTATGTCACAATTTGAAATGTCTCTGGCTGACGGTGATGGCCCTGACACATTTGTCATACCTCTCAACCTCAGAGCAAGAAATCTGGACAAAGCCATAAATAGAAGTGGGACAAAGGCCCAAAAATAAGGACAATTTTTAAATATTGCTCTTATAAACTTAGAAAGATAATAGAATAGTAGGTCTTGCATTAGTAAGAATTTTCTGAAGGGCATGAAATATGAAACTCAAATATATGTAATTATTTTGTGATTTAGTTCCTCAGATCATACCAGTGATTTGCTAGAAAACCAAAATTTTATGAGGAACAGACCAAAATTCTGAGGCAAAAATCTGGACATTCTGTGAAAATCTGGACAGTTGAGAGGTATGTTGCTGAGTCTAGACCTCAGGAACAGTTTTATTGATTTCTCATCCCACTTCACTGACTTGCTACACTTATTTGCTTTTGTGGCTGAATCTCAAATCATCAACATTCTCCACCCCCACATTACCTATCCATTTCTTTCACTTCATGCACCATGCCAGTACCCCTCATGTCTGTAATGTTCACCCCTATACATATGTAGGGTGGGGGACGGGTTGGGGTTGGCATTATGGTTAGGGTGTTTACCTCATGAACACAAGGTACACTTCTAATCTTTGTTCACTGCCTGGCCATTGGCTAGGCATGTAATAGTCTAAAGACTGACTGCCTACTATTTACCTAAAAACTTATTCTTCCACAACTTATAACCCTTCTCTCTATCTGTGGTGGTGTTGTGGTTGTCTCCCGTCCTGTGCTGTATCCTTCCTCCTTGTCCCTCCCTTGTTCTTTCTGTGGTATCTCTCCTCTCTCCTGCCTCTGTTTCCTGCTGTCTCTTGCACCATGCTGTGATGTTGCTTCCTTTTTCTCTAGTGACCTACAGACAGTCATAATTCACTGATTTCTTGAATGTTGAAAAGCTTATCTAGAAAAGATATAAGAAAAAAAAGTTACTTGTACCCCCCATGGAGATACCCCCCCTCCCCATATTCCTACCTTATATGTACCAACTCTGTGGTTACACTACATTGGCAAAAAGTAAAAAAAATAAAAATAACAAAATAAAAAAATACATATATATATATATATATATATATATATATATATATATATATATACAACAGTGCACCACTGTTTCCCATCACAAAAGTCAATGTTATTTTGAAAAAGAGATAATGAAGTAATATTAAACAAAAGTTACTCAACAAAAGTAACCTTGCCTGAGTAAAGCTATGTCATTGTTTCCTCCTTGGCTCTATCTCCCCTTCATCATTTCCATTGATTTTTGGATCTGCCATTTCTCTCTGTCTTCCTTTCCTTTGCCCTTCCATTCAGGGCTGCATCTCTCACTGCCCCCCTCCTCCTTATTCTGTGTCACTCCACTTCTATACACACCTCTGATAATGTCTACCCATGTCCTTAAGTTCTCTGCATTTGTCCTCACTATCTTTTCTACCACATCCTGTTGTCCCTTCTTCTCTATTAAAGCACTGTTTTTTCTCACCTCTCTATCAAGTCCACTTCCGTCTCTGTATCCTATATTCTATGACATCCCTCATGCTGCAGACCATACCACCCATGCCACCTATAAAAATCCCTGAGCAAAACAACTCCTCAACATCCTTAGCATCTCACAAATCTTTCACCCATTATTTTTCCACCTTGTCTTACTGCTCTTGTATTCCACAGTCAGAGCCTTGACCTCCTCTTTTTTCTTTTTTTTAAACTTTTTTTTAATCAGTGAGTGAGTTCACATCTTATGAATCCTTCAGCTTTAACAATACAGAATAAATTGTGACAACTGACCTATATGTCTTGTTATAGTGATCCTTTAATTAATAAATATAAATCTATTTTAAATAAATGTATAAATATAAATTGAAATTTCTCATATG
Source organism: Protopterus annectens (assembly GCF_019279795.1). Lineage (NCBI taxonomy): Eukaryota > Metazoa > Chordata > Ceratodontiformes > Protopteridae > Protopterus > Protopterus annectens. Next base: position 897,364,152 of record NC_056726.1, on the reverse strand, counting down.
GCGATTATAAATTAAATGAAAGTGATTGAATCTGCAAAGTCTACCTACAGTCTATATCACCATACATTGAAGTGTTTTGTAAGATACCATGACATAGTAAACCAAATTAAAATCCAACCATTTCCTAATACATGTTTGAGGTATTATGTCATTAAGCACATTAATAGAGTGCAGAACCTCCCATTTCTACTGTAATATATGCATGTTGGAATTTGGGAAAGAGAATATAGTGATACAGGGGCTGATAAACCTCTGTGTATGAGAGTTAAATGGAGTTCTGGGTTTGCTGACTTGTTGCAGACTGATGAAACAACTTGATTTGTAAAAGTTAGAATATTAAGGTATTGAAATTCAGGGGACCGTTTCCAGATGTAATTTATTACCAGAATGCCAAAACGTCTAGTTAATGCAAAAGACAGCAGTGCCTTATTTCTCAGCAAGTTAGAAAAGAAAGATAAAAGAAAGCTAACTTATTAATCTCTAAATATGATACAGTTATACAAATTCAGGTATAAAAGGTATAAAAGGTGCAGTTTTTACAGCATCTCACAATGCATGTCTGTATTTTAACTTGACTCTTGGAACTATTTTTTTTCTCAAAAACATGGCAAACAGAAATGGTTTAAAAATCCATTTTGATAAGAAATATTGATTTAAAATTAGTTAAACCATTAATCCTTTTAAATACATTAAAAACATTTTTCCTAAATGAAATAACTCCCTCTAGGGTGGACTGAAAAAGTATTTGCCCTTTCATGTATGAGAAGGACTACTAGCCAAGTTACTGGGTGTTACAACACCTCCTGGTAGGTATGTTAGTTCTCTATAATGTGCACCTTGGAGTGCATTGTTTGTTATTTACCATCTAATTTAATTAGCAGTCAAAAATTTAAATGAAAGGGAAGGTTTTTTTTGCACTGTAACTAGAAAATTATGAAATCTGGTCACTTTGTGCATGCTGGTATTTTGTCCCCTAATACAGAAACACCTAAGACTACTGAAAATCTCCTGTTAGTATATAATATTTTGAACAGATAGGGTATGGTAGTAGGTCTTTAAAAAAACAGTTCTGTAACAGGTGCACTACAATTTATCTCAGAAATAGTACTTAAAATATTAACTAAATAATAAAAATATATAGTTAATAAATATCAGACATCTGCTAAGTCATTCAGATGTTACTTGTTGCAGCAAAAAATAAAAGCCGATTCCAGCACCTACCTTATGTATTAGTCATCCTCTTCTTTTCCTCTCTGCTCTGTGCTCTGCTCTCTATCTGACTGCTGCAGTACAAGCCGCCAAACCAAAAACGCCAGTAAAATAAAATCCACCACCGAATCCAAGTATCCAACGGTCCCAAGTCGCAACCTCTAAATAAGCTATTGCTGCTGATTGTTTCTCGCTCTCTTTTTTGAGAAGAGAGCAAGAACCAATCAGTAGCAATCCAGCCATCCACATCACGTACGTGCCTGCCAACATGGCAGTCCGACCCCCCTTCTAATTTACGATGCATGAGGATCATGCGGTTAAACAGCATAGACTTCTGGGCATCACACTGATGCTTTTTTTTTAATCTGGACTGCCTTTTACAGCAGTCAGATTTAGTACAAGAGATAGAGGTATGTTCATTGTGAAAAAATAAAAAAAAAAACCCGGAACTCGACGAGCATGTGCAGTTCGAGTTCCGGGTTGCAGAAATATCATATCGGTGTTTGTTGTTCTTTATTATATATATAAATAGGAAAAAAATATTTTTATGGCAATTTGAAAATAATTTAAATAAATGTCAACTTTTTCTTGGGAGGGCTGCAGTCCGGCAGTCCGATAGCACGAGCTGCCCCTGGCACAAACACACTTCTTATCACATGTAGCACATCATACACATTTATTTAGAAAATCTACATTGTATATACTCACTACACTAAAACAGGGAACCTGCAAACTTGAATAATTTATCTCTTTCAAGTGAATGCTACCACATCTCACATTTTTCACACTATCACTTCAATGTTTCTATTTTTTTCTGATTTTTTGCTACAGACCCAACTAAAGTGTTACCACAAGACTAAGGAAAGTAGCATAGCTAGTAAAAAGGGGTACTATAAATGCCGGTATTGGCAGAAGTAAGATTATTATTATTATTGTTATTTGCTTACGTATGTATGTATGCATGTATTTATTTACTTACTTACATTTGGGCAGTAGTGGCAGAAGGCACTGAGTTAATTGTTACAACTGCAGCATTACCTGAGTAATCTATCTAGCCATCTTTGATTGTAAATGCTTTATACAGGCAGAATAGAAAGACATTCAGAAGAATGCTAGAACATATAAGACATATTTCTAATAAGAATCATGCATTTGTTTTGTTCAGGCAGAAGCATATAATAGGGCACCGTTTCTGAATGTGATTTTAGAAAAATATAGAAAAAGAAAGTTTATTGCATTTCAAAGTGGAACGGCAGGTTAAGTTTGATACTGACTTAGAAAAAGCTCTTAAATGCTTTATCCCATGCATGGTTACTTTTAAATTATCTATGGTATGATCCCAGTTATTCTCATTAGAGGTAATAAATAATTATCAACCATGGGATGGGTAAGGATAATCTCTAACCAAATAATATAGGTTAATTCTAGTACAAGGGAAACTGGCTAGGCTTAAAATGGCCCCAAAGAGCAGCTAGATAAGTACTTGCATATGACCTTATAAAGTTCTAAAAGAAGTAATGCATTTTTAATAAAACTGGGTTTGCATTAGAAACAATACAAGGTGTGTTTTCATGTCAAGTTATTAACTTGTGATGTATTGTTTTCTGTGGAGATTTGTAAGTAAAGCAATGATATTTATCATCAGCACTTTTGACTGGATTTGGGGCAGTGATTTAACTAGGTGTCTAAACCTAGAACATATCTACATTTCATGATAACAGATGTCAGATCTTAACAGTGCTGCTACATTTTTTCATTAGTGGTTTGTCCCCTTAGAACCTGAATACACTGTTAGTTGCACTGGTTATTTCAGGTGTGCCAGTGTTTCATATTCTGTCAAAAAATGATTCTATGGCCAAATTGTTTAAATACTATTTTTATATTAAAGGTATATATGTTTCTCACTGCCCTGTGGATGCATACACTTAACAGTACAGTAGAAATTTAAAGTGCTGAAATAATCAAATATTTAGTCAAAATTGCTGTGTTTACTCTCATTAATCATACTTTTCTCTGATGTATGCTCTTCTAAGAGACATATAACCTAATATATATAAGGTCAGTACTGGAGGTATGCAAACAAGCAACATTCCATCCCATTTGATAATACAGAAAAAATAACTCTTTTATTACTTTATTCAACTGCTTTGTCACTGGCATGGAGAATATATTTTGGAGATCTCTGTACTGATATTTTAAAATGCTTTAAGTTGCAAATACTGCCTATTGGTGAAGTAATTTGCAAGTAAAACAAATGTAACAGAAAACATTTTAGCACAAATGAAAATCCTTTTGCTGACCTAATTGGAAAGGAAACATTACTGTTTATAAACAAACCATTCCTTTAAATGATACAGTCCAACTCAACATCCTAAAATCATAAAGGCAACTGTTACAGCTCCTTCTTCATGTTTGTGAGAAATGTAATAAAAAAATGGAACAATGATGATATGCAATAATTTCACAATTGGTTGCACCAACTATATGGAAATCATCATCATCATCAGCCCCCTTTTTCCCATTTTTCTACATGGTGTCAGGGTAGCATGTTAACTGTCACCAACTCTCCTTCTTCAATGCTCATGCCTGACTGTTGCAGATCTTCTTTCATACAATCTATCCACCTCTTTGCTGGATGTCCTCGCTTCCTCTTCTTCCTGTCTGACCCTAAATTTCATCACCAGATTGTCTTCTGCTATTCTGCACTTGTCCAAACCACCATAATCTGTTCTCTTTGATCTTTTCTACAATTGGAACTACTCTGGATTCTAGTCTTATGTCCTCATTTCTTCGTCTGTCCCGAAATGTGCATCCTACCACCCTTCTCAGGCACTTCATTTCCATCACCTCTAGCTTCTTCAACTGTTCTGCTTTACTGCCCAGGTTTCTGTACTATGCAGTAGTACTGGTCACATCATTATCTTGTACACCTTACTTTTCAGCTTCTTTGGCATTCTTTTTTCATAGACTACACCTGACACTCTATGCCAGTTGGCTGCAGCCTCTCTGATTCTAGCTTTGACCTCTTCATTCAGACTTCCCTTCTCCTCAACCTCCCCTCCCAGATACTTGAAGCTTTTTACCTGTTCCAATGTCTTCCCATCTACCTCTGTTCTCAGCGTCTTTTGATTTCCCCAATGTGTTGCTATTACCACCATCTTATCTGTGCTTAGTTTCAGCCCATGTGCCTTCAGTTTTGCATTCCATTCTCCTATCCTTTGCTGAAGTTCTAGCTCAGTCTGCCTGTAATGCCACATCGTCTGCATAGAGCAACTTTGTTGATCTGTCCCCATGACCTGTTTGTTAATGTAGTCCATCAGCAGTATGAACAGCAGTGGGCTCAGAGCTGAACCCTAGTGTACACCCACTCCCACTGGGAATACCTATGTGAGGCCAAGCACTGTTCATACTTTAGTCATTGGGTCCTAGTGCATAGCTTGCACTAATTCTACTTAGGACTTCAAATCACTGCAGTACTTCCCAGATCTGCTGCCAGATGAGCTTCCTTGGGACCTTGTCATATGCTTTCTCCACGTCTAGGACTCTCTCCTCACCTCTTGCTTCTTCTCACATACCTGTCTTACTGCAAACATTGGGTCAATTGTGCTGCATCCTGATCTGAATCTGAACTGCTCATCTCCCATCTTACATTCTACTACTTTGTGTATCCATTTATCAATCACCCTCTCCAGAACTTTCATGCGATGTGATAGGAGTTTAATGACTCTGTACTGCCCACAATTGTGGATGTCTCCTTTGTTCTTGTTCACTGGCATGAGTATGCTTATTCTCCAGTCATCTGGGATATGCCTTTCCCTCCACAATTTATTTATTTATTTATTTTACATTTGTTAACCGGGCTAGTCCAGCTGGATACATGTCCATTTTCAGTGGAGGCCTGAGGAGAAAAGCTCCGCTATCTACTACATAACAAGAAAAAAATAATACAGCAATATACAATAGTACAAAACAAAAAAAACAAGAACTTAAACCTCAAATACAGTATAATTAGACAATAGAGAACAGTCTGAGACTTAGAAGATAAGCTCGGTCAGTAACTAACAAGGTTAAAAAAATTAATTACAATATTTATAAGTTAAGAAAAGGGTGGAATCTATTTTTAGGAGGGGGGGACAGAGACACCACAGAAATGGAAAGAGTATAATGATAAAGGTAAGAAAGAGGAGGAGAGGGGGATAAAGAAGGGAGGGAGTCAAAAAGGTCAGCCAGGGTTATTGCAAGAGAAAAGCCAGAGGTTGGTTAGGAAGTGTTTGAGTTTGGTTTTAAATAATGGAATTGAGGTCAGGGATGTAAGGTCTTGAGGAAGATGATTCCATACTTTGCCAACTGAGTTGGAAAATGTAGAGTCGCCTGCTGCGTTATTTGATAGAGAAGTTTGAATCAAAATTTTGTTGCAAGAGCGTAGGTTTTTTAGATTACTGTAGGGTTTGATGAGGGTGAAGAGCATAGGTGTGTTATCTGGTGTGTTACAATGCTATTAGTACCCTGAGGAGCCATTTTGCCCCTATCTCACCCAGCATCATTATCATATCTGCTGTGACATCATCTGAGCCTGCTGCTTTCCCTGACTTCATTTTCCTTAGTGCTGTTCTTACTTCTCCTAGGGTGGGCTCTTCTTATTCTGTCATCTTAGGGTGTTTCTAGGGCAGTACAATGTCTGTGGGGTCTTCTTAATTCAGATGCTACTGGAAATACTCCTTCCATCTGCCTTTGATGTACTGTGGACTGGTGAGCAGGTTGTTGCTGGCATCCCTTATGAAGAGTGTCTGACTATCTTCTTTATCTTTCTGTCTTTGCCTTGTAACCTGGTATAATTTCTCTGTGTCCTGGTAGAGTGCCTCTGATGTTCCTATTCTTTGCTATTGCAACTTCTTTCTTAGCTTCTTTGTTAGTCAACCAAGCCTGGTCAGCAGGGGTGGCTCATGCTATCGGACTGCAGGACTGCAGACCTCCCACCTAGAAATGAATGAAATAAAAACTGTGAAACATAAAATTAAAAAAATAAATAAATTTTTATGAGTACCGGATTTCTGCGCATGCGAGGACACACTCAGACTGCCCCTCAGATTCTCAGGAATCTGTGTGAACTCTGACTGCCTGAGTCAGCAGTCCAGATACAGGGAAGGTATTTTCTGCCCCACAGATGCCCAGGAATCTGTGTGGTAGATGACCACACAGAACAGAGGAGCTCCGGACTGCTTGATCCACAGACAGGACCAATCAAAACTCTCACAGGGAGTGCAGGAGACAAGTAAGTTGAGTTTGAGGTGTTGAAGTTGAGAACAGGTTTCCAGACAATGGTGGAGTGGCTTGCATGGAAGCGTTGAAGTCTGTCGAGCGCGTTCAAGGGTATTTTTTGCTGCTTGTGAGACAGAGTGAGTGAGAGAGAGTGACTTTGGGGAAGCAGTCATTTCCTTCTGTGGAAATGAAAAATATTTTGCCAAATGAATTTTTGTTAGAGCTCAGTAGTGATAGCCTTTACCCCAAAAGTGAATGCCAGTTTTTGGGCAATTTCTGAATTTGACTCTGGCTCAAGCATGTCTCATAAAGCATTGTGGCATCTCCTATATAATGATAGGAGAGGGTGTTTTGTTTAATAGTCAGTTTATGCTTAAGCCTGCTATATCCTGTAGAAGGTCTGATCACATTTGTTTTGCGGAAGAAAGAAAGGATTGTTTAAAGACTGAATTTTGTACTGGTTTCTGCTACAGGAACTATATTTTTATGTTATAAATAAACTGTGTTGTTAACAAATGAATTGAGATAGTAGCAAATACCGGAGTTAAAGGGACACTGAACTGCAACTCTCTGTCATAGATAGCTCACTGCTGCCATGCATTTGTACTTGGAATGAAGAAACCTTTTATTTTGGTTATTTTCCCTTCAGTAAAACTCAGTCCATCCATCCATCGATCCACAACCCATTTCCCCATGTTTTGCACATGCGGTCTGGCTGTCACTTCAACAGTAAATGGTTTAGAGCCATGGAGCATACAGCTAGCCTATTATTTCAGGGCATAGCTCTCCATCTCAACTGTCCATTGCCACTTTTACAGAATATCCCTGTTATTTCTCTGTGCCTTTAGCTGACAAATCGCTAAGTATTGCAAGTAGTCAGTAGTGTTGGTCATTAGAGTTTCACACTTCTTATTTATTTTATTTGTTTATCATTTGTTGAATGGGTTAGTCGCACCGGGCTAGTAGCATCAAAGTGTGCTACCTGTTGTAACACTGACACGGTATTGTTCAGAAAAGGCATGTAGATGCAAAAATCTGTCTGAACAGGCACTCTTTGATAAATAGTAAAGACAGTTAAGGCTCATATTTCTTAGCAAATTGCTTCATAGAGTTAACTGCACAAGGTTTGATTTCTTTTGATTTTATTTGAGTTCTGTTTGAGTATGATCAACTCATGTGTGTTTGTGGGTTCCTTTCTGTGTTTGTCCCCTAATTATTTTTGCCTTTATGCACAATTCTTGGACAAAAAAGATAAGTGGTATTATGGTCTGTGACTAGTAAAATTGTTCCTTTCTCACAAATTGTGCATTGGAATCAGTAAACAGGGTCAGTGATAGAAATGTGAGTTTCATTCTTATTATCCTTTAGAAAAATGCTTGACAATGCAGAACTCATTATTATAGCTGCTTTTTAAATATTTTGGGTAATTGTGCTTAATCCCTGAGCTAAGAAGTTACATAGAGCCAAAAATAATCATGGTACTACCCATTAAAACCTCCCAAGCCCACCCAAACTCAAACCTCAACGATCAGGTACAAATATTGAACATTAGGAACAGACCTTAACTATTGCTCTAATATATTTAGTTACTAGTATAAGAGATTTTGCATTACCAGGCATTTTCTGAATGATATGAAGTCTGCAAGTTTCAGGGCTGTCATGGGTATTGAAATGCAGCTGGTTTATTTGATTGGCTTTAACAGCAGCATGCTGAAATATATTTCTGATGTATTGTGTATGCAGTTTTTTTTTATTTGATTGCAAGTAGAAAATGAATGTAAACACAGTCATAAAAGTGGATGCAATTGATGGTCATGTGTGTGTGTGTGTGTGTGTGTGTGTGTGTGTGTGTGTGTGTGTGTGTGTGTATAAAATGCCCCCGTTAATATATAACTGGTGGCTAGAGAGAAGTTCAGAAAATACACATGGTGGCTAGAGAATAACTCAGGCTCAAACCCTGCACCTTGGGTTCAGGTAACAAGAGCCTGAATTCCCTTCCCACCACCACTTGTGAAAACTATTCAGATTTTTGCCTCATATTTTTATTCTGTTCTGTTCCTCATAAAATCTCTGGTTTTCTGGATGTTGAATTCACTAAATAATGACAGGCATTTGAATTCAGACTTCATATTCTTCAGAAAGTACACGGTAACACAAAACCTTTTATTCTAGCAATTTTCTAAGTATATAAGATCAATATTTGAAAATTGTCCCTCTTTTTTGGGCTGTATTCCCCCATTATTGGCTTTGTCCAGGTGTTTTGTGCTAAGAGGTTGAGAGCTATGGTGAGAATGGAATTCACAGAATATGTTTGGGAGCTATATTCCCCCATTATTGGCTTTGTCCAGGTGTTTTGTGCTAAGAGCTTGAGAGCTATGGTAAGAACGGAATTTACTAAATGATAGCCATTTAAGTTTCAGTCTTCCTCTCTTTTAAGAAACAGCTGATTTGGCATAGTGATATGTTTCTCTGACTGTAGCACACAGGGTCCTGGGTTTAAGACTTGGCAGTGAAATGCATGATGATAGCATAGCATTTTATTCTAGCAACTTTACAAGATTATACAAGCAATGTTTAAAATATGTCCCTGGTGTTTGGGCTTTTGTCACCCCCGATAAATTTTGGCTTTTTCCATATTTCTTGTGCTGCAAATTTGAGGGATACAGTTGAGTGTCAAGTGGATTTTACAAGGAGCTGAGAGCTTCAGGGGAAGAGGAGTTTAGTGCTGCTTATACTGAGTCTGCTTGCATTGTTACTAGCACAACAGGTAGTGTACTTGTGTTTGATTCAGAAGGCTGTGGGTTCTACCGTCACAGTACATAGATGCATTGCTGATACTTTACTGCGTTGTAAAGGGGATAGATGCTACAGTCCTGATAATGTCCTGTTAGGGGAAGATACCTAGTAACTATGAACCTGTTATCAGTTTGCCATCCATTCCCTATTGCAATATTACTAGCTTATCATTTTTTTAATGTAACATAGGCAATTTATTCCTCAAAGGCAACTGGCACTTTATTTGTAGATGAAACAATGAAATATAAAGTTGTTTGCTAGCAGCAACCTCTTCATTAGTTACAAATCTCTTTAATGTGGAATTATTAGATGACTTTTACTTCTGCAGAGATTGTGTATATTTACTGATATTGTTGGATTGTAGAAGTTTGAGTAGACTTTTATGATGGAAATGTTCTGAATTTGGCAGTTTTGTCATTATTGGAGCATGCATTTTGTTTCATTGTTTACTGGAAAAATATTCAAAACAATAAATTTAAAATGCCTTCTAACAACTGTATTGTGTTACAAGGAATATAATTTAATACAATCAGGAAGGTGTATCAAAGAACACATGTTTCATGTGCAAGGGGGTATGATTTGAAAACAGCCCAAAGTTAATATTTATTTGCCACTGGGCAAATGTCTTTTCTTTGAATGTGGGCTTCAATGTTGTTTCAATTAATGTGAATTTCAAGGGCAGAGAAGTTTTAATGCTAAGTCTACTTTCATAGTGTTTGTGTGCTAAAATGTAAAATAAAACTTTCAAATGAAATCCAAATCATTGCAGAAGTAAAGCAGTATGCACATTACAGTGTTTATGTTAAATGGGGTGAAATAGCCAAGTAATGGGACATTGGAATGTCTGCAAGGTGGAGACACCATTCGACCATGATTTTGTGAGGGGGGGAAGGGAGGCAAACTCAAAGACAGCCCTGGCTGAACTATACCTCTCAACTGTCCAGATGTTTGCAGAATTAATAGATTTTTGCTTCGTATTTTTGGTTTGTTCCTCATAAAATTTGTGGTTTTCTGGCAAATCATTTAGGAGAGAAGTCACTAAATAATGACAGACATTGAGTTTCATACTTCATACCCTTCAGAAAAATGCATGCTAAAGCAGGACCTCTTATTATATCAACTGTCTAAATTTATACAAGAGCAATTTTAGAACTGTTTATATGTTTCCCAATATATTTGGCCTTGTCCAGATTTCCTGCATTAAGAGGTTGAGAGGTACGTGCAAATATATTGCTTTATAGAATTAGGCATATCCAAACCTTTCAACTGTCCCCAATTTAGGCTCAAAATGTTGCTCTCCCCCTAATAGTCCCTCGCAAAATGGCAATTTTGGAAGAAAATGTGGAGGGTTTACAATTAATAAATAATTGTAATGATCAGAGTTATGGATTACTTTTATTTCAGAAATGCATGTAGATTATCTTATTTTGTCAGCTGCTCAAGTTAACAGTACTAATATTTAAAAAATGTCCCTTTTTTGACAGGTTCCCAGCTGTATTGTGTGGCTATTTTATATTTTTGCATCACATTTTTGGTCCAGTTTTCATAAAATTGTAGTTTTCTGGCAAATAAGTGGCAAATCATTAAAGATTGAAGTTAGGAAATAATGGCAGACATTTTGAGTTTCAGATTTCATACACTTCAGAAAATTCATACTAATGCAAGACCTACTATTCTATTATCTTTCTAAATTTATGAGAGCAATATTTAAAAAGTGTCCTTTTTGGGGGCTTTTGTCCCACGTCTATGTATGTCTTTGTTCAGATTTCTTGCTCTGAGGTTGAGACATATGACAAATGTTTCAGAGCCATCATTGTCAGCTAGAGACATTTGAAATTGTGACATACTTGTTGCACACCACTCCCCCATGTAGTGACTCTAGATGTGTCCAAGCAAGGCAAGGAACAGTTATGCAGTGTAAGTGTGCAGAGTATCCCCCATCCAAGGTAGACACAAGTACTACAGTGGCTTTTCATCTGTACTTGATTTTGCAGAATGTTCTGTTTTTCTGTCATATTTTATACTGTTGTTTTATGTTTCTTATTATTCAGAAACAGCATGCTGTTGCAGTGCCTGTTGGTCTGTGTTTAAGTAGCAATGCTTCAATGACTATCAGGTAAGCTTGTCTGAGATTGTAAGATGTAAGTAAGTTTTAATAAGCATACTGTTAAAAAATTACCAACATTGAAAGCATTTTTGTTGTTTCCTTGTAGAATATTTACATAACTAGATAACGTATAAGCCTTAGGTATTGAACTTCATATGACAGTATTTGTAATAAAGGACAGGATTACAGTATTTTCAGAAGCTCATTACATTTGTTGGAGACTTGCAGTCATCTTTGCAGGCTTTACCGGTAAACTAAACAGAATACCAATCTATCATGTGTGGTCCATAACCTGTGCAGTAATCCTTTAAGCAATTTATCTGGAGCTTGTTTCTTGTTTGCTGTTCATTTTTTACTTTGAGAATGTTTTCGCCATGAAACAAGTAGATAGTTACTGTCAGGCAGCAGATTTTTTTTGGATAAGAAACATTTTTACAAGTGGGAGTATCACAGAGATTGCTACTTTCAACATGACACTTGGTACTTTTATAAAGCTGAATATAAATTACAATTAGAACTGCAGTGCAAGGAGAAGTGGTTTGAATTGAGTGCTGCTTGTCTTTTTATACTTGATTTTGACTGGCATTCCAGTAATGTATTTAAAACGTAATTTATTTTTTCATGCCTCACAACCTTTTTGTTTCCATCTAGATAAGCTGTCAAGTAGCCAATGCATTGAAATATTTTTTTTTCTTCTACCTTTCATTTTGTCTTGATTGGACTATCATAATGATGGTTTGGCACCCAGGGCAGCGTATTTAATTAAAGTTCCAGTTTTTGTGGTTTTGAGGATAGCCCCTCCCCTTTCTACTTGGCCATACCCTTTCCCATTGGCCACACCCATTCAGCTGTCTCCTGCAGCCCCCCTTTGATTTGAAGTCACCAGCCGCCACTGCTGGTCAGTCTTTTCTATCTCCCACTTCTTCCTGAACTCTTTCTTTCTTTTAATGACTTCTTGGACTTCTGCATTCCCCCACCAGCTTTCCATATGTATCTTATTTCCATACCTGGTTTGGCCACATATCTTTTCTGTAGTCCTAACACATGCTGTTTTTAGGCACTGCCATTCTTGTTCAACTCCACCTATTTCCTCATTTTCTTGGGGTGCTAGAGCCCTGAGTAATTCCTTCAGCTGTTGTACTTTCTCTCCAGTCAACTTCCAGGTCTTCAGCTTTTCCTTCTTTACTCCTCTTGTCCCACCCATGTGGACCCAGGCAGGCCTCATATCCTATTCTGTCTGTCCTTGCATTCAAGTCACCCATCATCAACATCAGCACCAATTCATGTTATCCTGCTTTATCTAGTAGGTCCTGTATCTGCTGCCTGAATGCTTTTTTTTTTCCCTCACTATCACAGCCCTGCTGTGGGGCATAGGCTGAGATTATTAATACTACCCTATCATTACACTTGCCATGAGTCTGTCATTAATTCTGATGATATCCCTCACTGCCTTGTCAGTAAACCTACATTAAGTGTAGCAATTCTCAGTTCATATTTGGCAGGTTGGTTGGTTTTACGTCCAGCTTTCACTCAACAGAACTATCCCAGGTAACCTAGGCTGGGCAACTAGACACCGACAAGCCAGTAGCTTACACTGGCCAATAGGGGGCACATATACCCCTCCCACTGTTAGCAAGGGGCCCTGGCATAGGTCACAGTAGGCCAGGTCCTCAACCCACTTATCATCAGTAACTACCATGTCCATTTTGGCAACATTAGTCAACATGACCGAATCACCTAGAGCCATATTTTACACCATCAAGTGGCTAGCCTTGCCATGGCATGCAACCTGTGATCCATGTTCTCCTGTCTTGAGGATACTGCGCACCACAGTAGATGCCCAAAGCTGTTGGTCTGTACAACTCTTCCCCTATAGGGCACCATGCAGAGTCTGTACTGCTGCTCACAGCTCTTTTCATTGGTGAGTTTGAGACGGAAACACTCAGCATGTTTTTTGGACATGGGAGAAACCCTACAGAGACACAGGGAAAATGTGCAAACTCCTAACAGGCATTGGGCGGAGATCAGGATCTAACCTTGTACCATGTGCATATGAGGCGAAGACCTTAACCGGTATGCCAACTGGTCTCTCTTTATGCCACCTGGTCTCTCTATATGGAAATCATTGCTCTTAAAATCAAGGCTCCTGCTAACCCTTTTCCACTGTACAATTGATGTATACCTAGTATGGTGTTAAAATAAATCTCTTGATATCATAGCAGAGATGGTTATCAACATCAGATTGCATAATCTTCTAATGCAGTCTTGTATTGCTTCATGTAGTTTAACTCAAAGTTGAAGACTGTTCACCAACTCTTTAATTTATCTAGTCATTCAGTACTTTTCCCAGATATGGTTCAAAAGATTCAGGACAATTTCAATAGCAGACCTGTTCTTCAAAAGTATATCTATTCAATATATTCAAACTTTTTTTATACATACATATATATATATATATATATATATATATATATATATATATATGTATGCATATCTATATGGGTCAACTTATTTTCGTCAAAAACACATTTGGTTGAAAGTCAGTTTCCCCAGCAAACTTCACTGAAAGCTCACTTCATCAAAAACTCATTTCAGTGAAACTTATTTTGTCGAAAGTTATACATGGTCTTTTTGAGACTTATTTCATTGAAAGTTACACATGGGCTTTTCCCCACTGTAGTGCAACCCTGGAATTAGAATATTAAGTAAGTGGGGGGGTTGGGGGGCATAGCCTCACAACATAGTTTGGTTATAAGTTGTCTTTTGGAAAGAGTTATTTATTTAACTTAAAAGTATACATGTGTATTGTTTAAAACATTTAACATAGGTGGGGGGGCTATGCCCCCCGTTGTGGAGGACTGCGCCCCCACACCCCCCTTATTTAATATTCTAACTCCAGGGTTGCACGATAGTGATGAAAAAGCCATGTATAACTTTTGACGAAATGAGTTTAGTAAAATGAGTTTTCGATGAAGTGAGCTTTCAGTGAAGTGTGCTGGGGAAACTGACTTTCAATCAAATGTGTTGTTGACGAAACAAAGCAGATCCATATATATATATATATATATATATATATATATATATATATACACACACACACACACACACACACACACACACACACACACACACACACACACATGCATATAGGCTAAAAGATATGTTTGGGTAGCATGGGGATACGTACCTCACACAGGCAGTTTTAACCCCCACATACACACACACCTTTTACTTATTATAATCAGGACAAATGTGGTACTAGGTTGAAGTAGTTAAAACCATTCTTAGAAATGAACCATCAATGAAATAGCCAACACTTTGATTTTCTGCAATTCTTCCCTCTCTTCTAATGTAATTATGTAAAAAAAAAAACGGGCTTTTCACCCCAAGTACTTACTCGCTGATTAAAGCTTGTTCACATTGCTTGTGGTTTTCTAGTAACATTGACTTGGATTATTATATTTTAAGGTAGATATTTATATGATGTCCATTGTTTTTTAAATAATCATTTGCATTGTCTCTGACCTTGAAATGCTATTCTACAGTTATTGCTTATCTTAGCACTTTGAGTACATTAATGTATATGTATATATTTATTACATTATTTTTCAAGTTAATGTTATACATTCTTAAGTTCATTATCCCTTTACTACTTACTTTCCCTTCCACTTTTGTTGATCTTATTAAAGAAAAAAACAGTTGAAGCCTTTCTTTGCATCAGAATACCTCATAAAGTTGCAATTAAATTATAAGACCTGAAAATGTCTATTCGGCTGGAGAGCTAAATCACATAATTTTTGGATGTTTAAAACACTCTAAATACATCAGGACTTGAACACTGTATAACAATAAGTCATGTAGCATAACTGGATAAATTATGAAATATATTGTGACAGTCATATATTATAAAGAGTTTTGTAATGAATATGTGTGTGAAAGTATGTAAAATGTTCAGTTTTTACAAAAATAGATATTGACAAAGCACAGGACTGCATTTGAGAATAAAACATATTTGCTACAAAGCCACATAAATTGTTACTTTGTATCTTTTGTGATAACTAAAATAAAAAATATATACAGTAGGCTACATCTCACTTTATATGAGTTTAAGTTGGACTACAGTATCTGCTACAGTTAAACTTTTAAATATGTTTTCTGTCTGAGCCTTAGTGGTTCAAAATTAACAAACATTAACCTGCATTTAGCACCAGTCAGTATAAATGCAATGATTAGATGATGCCCAACTGTGATTGAGTACTGTATAAATAGTGCAATACACATAGAAAAGACCATTAACCCTACAGAGACGTTGACTGTACAGCATTGCATGAAATATTATCTAGTTATAACAGAGAAGTTTGGCAGTGCTTTATAAGCTAGCAGTATCATCATGTTACCGACTGTTAAAAAAGTACAAAATTCTAAGTAACGATACAATATAACAACAGTTTAACCTCAAGCAACAGACAGTAGAAAGTGTAGACTTATGTGATATGTTGATAGTTACTGATTTGGAAATCTGCTGTCTTATGAAATGCAGTACTTGATTTAATAAAGGGCTTCATACAAGCATCAGGGTAGGACAGCCTTAATAACCTTACCAGTCATAAATGTGTATCAAATTTAAAACAAATTATGTGTAATAAATATAAACTCATAAGAAATAAGACCTTAACCATGTTTCCATACAAAAGCAATATATTGGAATCAAATCAGTACCCCCAATTAGATGATTTAAAAGGCCATTCTGAAACACATAATTTAAGTTATTTATTATTCCTACACAAGTTAAAGCAGTGAGAGATAACAGATCATGAAACAGACAGTTAAACTATTTTGATCTTATAGTACTGATGGCCATCCAATGCAGCTAAATGAAACAGTTGTAATAGTGCAGGCTGAGTTGGGAGGGTGGCCTAATGGTTAAGGTATTTGCCTTACAAACACAAGGTACAGGGTTTGAGTCTCACAAGGGATAATTGGCTAGGCTTAAAATGGCTTGCAAGGGTGGTTAGCCTAGTACTGATCTATGAAATATGTTATGGAGAGAGCTACTTTCTCAAAGGCTCCTTTCAGCAATTATGACAAAGACAGAAGTCTGCACATTTTCACAAAATGTAAAGCTACAGAGAAAATACACACACACACACCCCTTGAGTATCATAAAATTACAAAGACCCAGTAAACTAGGTTGTATAGAAGTGGAAATTTCTTGTTGCAAGTCTGACCAAACAGAAAGAAGTCTAATGTTTAAATTCAGGTGCCTTCCCTATGGATTATAATTGATTTCAAAGTAGTCGTTAGGCAAGCAATGCACCTTTACCTGAAGCACATTCAGAATGAGGTGGGAAATATAGTTGTATCTCACAGTTATATATGGAAGGATACTAATGAAGAAGTCACAGTTTGGGCACAATTCCACCATATGCTATTCTTGATGTAAAATGGATGATCACAAGTATAACAGCATCAAATTTAAGAGCAAGACAAATTAGCTGAGCCACGAGCATTGCATATGCTGAAATTGCTGCCTTGCCTTAGTTTCAGTGCTCACTCTGGGACACCCAGCACTTCTGCAGCCTAGTCATGAGGCATACTTGCTTAATAAGAAACATGTTTCCTTATCTGAGTAGTGCACACCAAGCTTCTTCCCCTCATGGACTGCTCTGAGCTCTGCTGGCATGTCTGGCAAGTTCTTTCTTTTGAATGGTAACAAAAGACTGGAGTGTTGCTACTGTGGCGTGAGGCATGCTTTCTCAGTCCAGATCACTCTTTCGAGACTGAATAAAAATCCTCAGCTGGGTGCAATGTATGATGTCAGCAGGTGGCATCTCCATAGTAACAGTACCAGTTGTCATCAGTTCACCAGACCAAATAATACCAGAAAGCTTATGGCCAGAAAATTTTAAAGACAACGCTTTGAAATAACAATTGGTGCTTTTAAGTCTAATGGTGATTGTGAACAACAGTAGCATTATTTTTTATTTAAGAAACTGTAACAATAGTGCGTTCAGTTTGAAATTCAGCTATTAAAATGAAATTAATCTCTAAGCAGCATACCATATCAATTTCTTTTTATAGATTTATGTTGTCAAATTTGAGCTGATTCTTAAAATGTTACCTATCTATTCAGTTATCAGAAATTCTCCTCACTTATTTTTTGTATACATATATATATATATATATATATATATATATATATATATATATATATATATATATATATATATATATATATATATATATATATATATATATATATATATATATATACATTGTAGGAGTCAAGTCTCATTAACACCTGCACTCTGGTATGAAATCAGTCATTTAAAAACTGTCTCTGCTTTGATAATGAAACAAGATTGTTTAAAGCATCTTTAGTCTCAAATGTATACTCTTAAGGAATAAAAATGCAACCCTTCCTAAGCATTCCTGATATGTATGGATCCTTTCAAAGCACTTCATTACAGTAACTATAAAATTCATAACTGACATTTTCAGTTTTGGGCATGAGAATTATGAATTAATTTACAACTGCATAGCTTTCTGCAGTTCACCATTCGCAGTCAGTGGCTTTAAATGAAGCCTAAACAGCAGAATGTTTAGTGGAGTACCAAACATACTTCGACAGATAGGATTTTTCTGTTGTATTTTGTACATCTACAAAAATTGTTGTAGAAGTCATTTGCTACAGCTAAAACTTTAAATATATTTCCTGTCATAGCCTTGCTATTTCATCTTTAACAAACTTTAACCTGCATTTAACTATACTTGTTTTGTGCACCACTTAAATATAAAATACAGTGAGTACCTGACTTTCCAGCTTTAAACTACAGTATGCAAAGGCTCAATATTAAATGTCAGTTGAATATCCATTCCAACCTACAACCAGATTTAGATATGTGATCTGGATACAGAACAGAACATTTTATATCTGCTACAATTTTCTTTCCATTTCTTTAATTGCCATGTTATACACAAAGTGTAATAGAACATGTTTAGAATTTACATTTATCTGTGTAATATTATTTTTATTTCCTATAATTTTAATAACAGCTATGCTGCCTTAATCACTATTAGAATAATAACAATAAGTTCTACTTTTAACACTCTATTAATATGATTGGCTTTATTAACTGGTATTTATTTAAAAAATGAAGTACAGATTTTAATATTGCAAAATAGAACATAGCACACCAGAACCTCACTGTCTGTTTATTATGCTTGTGATATGTATATTTTGTCTGTGGACAACATGATTTAATGTTTGTGTAAATTACAAATATAAGCCTTCATTCTGTCATGTCTTCTTGTTTGTTACAGAATACAAAAGAGGGCATGAGATGCAAATGCATTTAACATATTTCCTAAAAATCTGGTCAGAAGACTATCCTAATATTGATAAATTATCAGGTTTCATTTGCAATGCATGTAGCAGGATGAAAGCATTATCTACCCACATGTTAAATTTAAGACTAAATATCAATACTGGCTGAGAAGATATGAATCTGAGAGAGATGGTTAATTATTGAGCAATCTTGGTGCAGAGAAGCAGACAGACACCATCTGGTGGCATAAAAAGCCTTGAATATGAAGCCTGACTAATAACTTATAATTGCACCCCTGCTGCATTTTCCTGAGCCATATCCCATAAGATATGAAGGTTTTTACTAGTCTTATACTCAAGCACTTGAATTTTAATATGTACAAATAAACAGTTGCTATTTTCCTGGATTATTCCATTTAGAAGTAATAAGTTAGATATTATGAAAAATACTTTAATATCATTTTGGTAGGGACTTTGCACATGCCATGTCTGGATGTAATAATCAACTGTATAAATATAAAAGTCTTGGGTAAACAAACATAATCAGTGCTAATGAAATGTGGATGATAAATGGCTTGTCTAATGTTGATGCAAAGCTCACTAAATAGTGGTTAAAATGAAAAAATGTCCAAACATGGAAAACAAATGCTTGCTTATGAAGACATATATAATGATTTTTAAAACCACTATTATCAATATGAAATATATAAAGATAAATTATAAAATTGAATCATTCAGTAATTTTTGGGAATGTTGTGGTGTCATTTTTACCTATAAAATTAATCATGATATTCCCTGGATACTCACATGTTTGTAATTCCTGGATTATTCATAACACAGAAGCTGAAGCAGAGATCACCCCTCAGGAGTCTTTTTAACAATGAAAAGATGGACAGACCTTTAATTCTATCAAAGTAGCTATGATTTGCAAGAGATGAAATCTTTTTGCTTAGGAAACATTGCTATCTCTTGAGCTGATTTAGTAGAATAATGATGTATGTGCTAAAGGGTACATTACATTCAATAATGGGCCTTATAAGTGACAAACAAAGACTGTAACTTATTAGAACCCAGAAGAAATATCATGAAGGATAAGTTGCACAAGGTAGAAAGATTTTCCATCCACCACAGATAGAGACATGATGGTAAAAGGAGCATCTGTTATCAGCACAGGCATCCATTGATTGTGTAAGATTTAAGTCAAATATTATCTATATGGTAAGATAGTGACTGGGCATTTGACAAAGGATACTGTACTCCATTTCTTGTTGTTGATGACAATCCCATGATTAACAAAGCAAACGTCTGAGTGTGTTAGGCCTTCCTAGTGTATATGAATACCAGAATGGGAATAGATGATCATCTCCAAGTTTGCAATCATCAGCATACTTAGTCGGCCCTGTAGAACTATTATAACATTTTGTTAATGGATGTTAGATCACATGAAAAGCATGGTCATGTCCATGTAAAAAGATTTTTAATCCACCACAGAGAAATGAGCATTCATTAACACATGGCATGTGTGTATTCAGAAAATGCAGTACTCTCTAGTTTGTGAAACAGATGTTGACTTGAAAAAACATGTTACTGCTAACAGTATCACGCTACTGGGTTATTTTATCTTAGTGTTAGGTAGACGCCACTTTTAGAGATGTACCAATCCTGTATTTTATCAGTTTTTGCAGCTGAACAGCATTTTGATGATTATAGATCCTTCATTTAATGTCTTTATACATCAGCTTGCCTAGTGAGGTTCATGTCTCCAATTATACCTGTCACTGCAGAGTATGAATAGAAATACATACATGCAGCCATCAAAACTAAACAAAGTAACTGCAAAATTAATTATGCCAGTCTACATAGAGTACAGAGTTTTTTCCTACAAATAAAGCTTAGGATTGCCATAAGCACAACAAAATGAAAGTCACCACACTGCACTATGGTCTACTGCAAGCCCTAGACTTAAAACAGTACTGCTTTGCTCACTGAATCAGATTTCATAAATTGTACGCATTTTGTTTTCTTTAATGTCATAGTTACTGAATATTCATTTAAATGCATGTATGGTCTTCAGCTTATTATTTGTGGTTTATTTTGTACTATGACAAGGTTGACATAATTTCTTGGAATATTAACTTGATTTACAAACTTCCACCAGTGAGCTGCATGGACTGTATTCACACACAGAATCTCTAAGATCATCAAAATGCATTTATTAAGACATACTTTTGTTTCCTTAAATGAGAAATGTCCCATGCTAGCTGTGATGTAAGCGGTTTTCCTCTAACTATATTACAAATGACCTACATTCAGTTAGCAACCAAAGCACTGGAGAGAACAATCTAGGAGGGACAGCAGTGAGGGACTGCTGTTGGTTAGCACATCTTCAGAGAAGTGTGTTAGCACAGTTGTACTGCATCTCCATCATTTGAAGAGAGGCAAACGAGGATTCTGTGAGAAAAAGCTCTTCAAATAGTTTAGATCCACTCCATCTGGTGTTATATGTGTGCAGAAGATGCAATAGTACTGTTTAATGCATAGTGAACATTGCACTATTCTTTCTGGATGATGATGGCTGTGATAAGAGGATATAAAAATGTCCTAACCAATCACTGGGTGACAGCAATAATCCCTGACACTCACCTCCTCCTCCTTCTGACATTATTCTAGGACAAAGGAGTTGAGAATGCATAACACACAATTTGGAAATTGGGGGATTGATAAAGTCCAAACACCATGTTTAAAAATACAGCTGTACCACATTTCTCAAAGTTCATCTTATCTAAAATCTAATAAATATTCTATCAGACTGTGAGTGACATTTAGTCATAAAAGCAAACAAATGTTCCAGTCTTTTTAAATTATATAGTGCATGATAGATATGAATACAAGCTCTAACTTGTACTCCATTCTATGTGGTCTTCTTGCAGACAGTATCTTTGATGCAAATAAATCTGTTCATTATAAAACCTAGAAGCAGGTACCATGTCCCTGTGCCTCCTGTTCTGATTCAGAGTTGCCAATTTCTTGATTAGACATTTCTTACTTTCCAGTTAAAACGGACAATCAGACTTGCCATTTTGTGAGGGGTGATGGTTTGACTGCTTCCATGGAGCCTGGTATAAAACCAAATAAGTTCTCTATGAGGATTATCAAGTCAGAGTTATGAAGGTATGGAGTAATATAAAATATCCTGACAGCACTAGGTATTTCTTGTTGAAATATTTTGCTTATTAGAACCTCCTTATGGAATAGGAAATGCTGAGCTTTTAATTTGGTGTTTACTCCAAGTCATGCCAGGATTTCATTCTTCAGTACCATTCAATACCTGGCAAGTTCATAGGTTCATATGTTCA
The DNA here is from genome assembly GCF_019279795.1 of Protopterus annectens. Classification (NCBI taxonomy): domain Eukaryota; kingdom Metazoa; phylum Chordata; order Ceratodontiformes; family Protopteridae; genus Protopterus; species Protopterus annectens. The sequence continues at coordinate 897,342,098 of NC_056726.1, read as the reverse complement.
TAGGGTATGTACTAGACGAATGGCCCTGGGGTCCATAGGATTACCATGGCATCATGCCACCTGACCTTAGTTCCCGGTGCCTCTGTCGAGTAAAGCCACTGGAGTAATCCCTGGGGTGAATTTTCTATTTCCGATCCACTCATCAAGATTTCTCTTGAAGAGGGCCATATGTAGGTCTCAGTAGACATTCAGAAGGAAAAGGGACAACTGGCTACACTTCTCTGTCAGTGGTCACCTTTCCCTTCCAGCCATGATTTAGAGATATCTCCTTGTACTTTTATCTGCTAAATACCCTGCCTAAACTTATACTCTGAATATAAGCACACGACTGAGCATACAGCTTCCAAATTAACCCATCAGTGAAACACCATGTAGCGTGTATTCCAGTACCAATCATATACTGAGCACAAAGATTTATTTTAGTAGTCAGCCTTATTTACTTCAACTACACAATTTGCACCAAATAGGAGAAAATAACATGTATAAGCCTTATTCTTAACATGGAATGTTTGCCTGGCTTGGTTTCAGAATTCATGTAATAACAACAATGTTGTTCTAGGATTACAGCAACTAATTATGATGTGAATTTTCTTTTTTTTTTTGCTGGCTGTCTGTACTTCTGTTACTTTTTACATTGGCAATATGGCAATAACAATTATGAGGCTATTCAGTAAAAATTAGGCTCAATAGTTCTAAAAGTACTACACTGTGTAGTACAGTAGTACTATGAATTTAATAACAGATTCAGAAGCATCTGAGATACACATGGAGCAAAAGCTCACACACCTAGCAGAAATAGAAAAACAGTCTTAGTGTTCCCCTACCAAACCATGCATGCAACACTGTCACACAGGTACCTACAGCCACACACATTCTGACACCCACACACACTTATATACCTGGACTGTCTCACAAACACACACACACACACATGTGCACAAAACACGTGCACACACACACACACACACACACACACACACACACACACACACACACAAACACAAAAAAGCACATGCATGCATACGCAGACACACAAACATACACACACTGTTACAGTTCCAATAATGCTCCTACACACACAAATCAACACACATGCATCTGCGCACACAAATATGCACACACACATACGCATACACACAAACACATGCACAGCACATACAGGAGCATGCACATGCACACAGCTTTGCATGCCATACTTGCAGTGGTACTAACTGCCTCACTACTTCCACTGACAGCAATGGATAAATGAAGGGAAAATGCACATTCACTTCCAGTGCTCTGTTCAAAACAGCAAAGTAGAGCTATTTTATTCCTGGAGTAATGCATGACTGTTGTTAAAGGTAGGAAACTGGCAGTGAATTGAAAGAGATGGCGACTGTTGACATAGAACCTCAGCTCTATCCAGAAAATGGGAAAAAGGGGAATAATGATGATGATGATGATGATAACATTTACTTTCACCTCTTCACTGGACTGCTACTTTTGTATGCAGTGTTATCCAGAGGCCCACTGTAACAATATTAGCCTTAGGCTTCATAGCACTGAAACACTACAGCAGTCTTTGAATTGAATACTTGTGTTACACTGAATGACCCTTCGAGAATCAAAGGAGGACACTGGCAGTGCACTATGTGCTTTGAAATCAACCCCATTCTTTATCTTAAGAAGGTATTTCTAAAATTCCTGATCCTTAGCTGCAGAATTAAGGTGCTCCTTTCTTGGATCAGTGCCAGGGTATTGTGTTCATAATTATATCTGTATCTAGCTACATCACTAACCAGCCTGTTTTTATTTAAACTGCAAGTTTATATCCTTAAGTGATTTAGAAAGTTGGAATTTACTGTTCAGTATTAGATAAAAATATCATGGCCATATATTAGTAAATTATAGTTAAAATATTTTTAAGGGACTAATTTACAAAGCATAAATAATTGGTCATTACATTTAAAATCTAGTTTGCAGAAGAGTATAGCATTCTGTATACACTGGTACTACTGCTCTGATTTCAATGAGAGCCTCAAACTTCAGTGATCTGCAAGTGATACATGTAGCATTTCAATACAATATCCATTACCCGAGGCACTAAGTCTTTCTTCCGCTTCTGCAGGGGGAGCCCCAGTATGTTTCATGTTATGTGGCAAGATGAAAAAATATATATTTTTTTAATTTACTAATTTGCCTGACATGGCACATGACCAATACGCAGTCATTTATGACAAAAGACCCCAATTCATAGCCTATTACATCAGTATTTATAGAACTGAACAGCAGGTTTGAGAATTGCTCACTCCCAAAGGAATACATTTCCAGCTACGGTTCAAAGCTGTCTTGAGACACAGAAAGAGGGAGAGAGAGGGAAGTTGACAGGTATGAGCACACTTTCAATTTCTACATATTTCCATACAGAGTATGTATATCATCAAACTGTGTAGGACTTATGACTTCATTCAAAATCACACTTTTCTCATGTCTTATAATGTTCACATGACTCTGCTTGCCCCAAGTTAATCTGAATGATTCATTCACTTGTTTTATATTGCAACAACATTGTATAACTGCTATTCCTGATATAAATTTAGTTGACATTCTTCCATGAAAAGGCTATATTTTAAATTAGTTTCTGTAAAACACTAAACTAGGTTTAGCATGTCCTCTTTAGCAAACTTCCATACATTGATTACAAAGGTGTTTTACCTTGCGAAAGATGATTTCTGGTTCATATGTTCATAGGTTGGTACTAGGCTATCGACCCTAGGGCCTATACAAGCCTAACCATAACAATTCCCTGGCTATTTCTTAGAGGCTGTAAGGATCCAGGTGATAACAACTGATTGATAACAATAACATCCATGCCTTTCCATTATGCTGTCCCAATGTATATACATTTAGGAAATGAATAAGTCCACTGTATTAAAGAGATTGATACCTAAAATCCTACTCACTATTGTTCTTTATTGGAACATACCTCCGAGCCTCATGTGTGCTATTGGCTGGATGATCCTCAGTGGTTCTAAACTCATTCATTTGGTGGTGTAAGAGTTTACCAACAACTGTGGGTAAAAATTGTAGAAGAAATTAAATACAGAAAATTGAATTCACACAAAATGACTTAGTAAGTAAGTAAATAAATAAATTACATCTACAGCAGTAAACTGTAAGTAAATAGACATTCGGTGTAACAAAGGCCATGTTATGCTTTTTTCACCTCTGTCCTGCAAGCATTCCAGGATGCTTCAAAAGTAGTCAAACTTTATATAACTTTATATAACTCTTAGAAGTACATGTCCTATGATTTGAGCTGTGTAGCAAATAATCTGATTTGATGTTTTTATTTTATGGGCCAGTGATATGGATCAATTACAGTCATTTGTACAATATCTAGGACAAAGTACTAACTTTTTGACCTTTACAATGAAAACATCCTGTAATGAGATAGACTTTTTGGATGTTAATGTGCACAAAGATGTATTTGGAAACTATTAGACGAGAATTTATAGAAAAGAATGTTGGAGAACTACATTGTTAAAAAGAGACAGCATGCATCCACCACATGTCTACTCGAATGTTATAAAAGGACAAATGATGAGAGTGTCTAGACTTTGCACTAGTGATGATATATATGAACAGCAAATAAGGGAACTGAGTACCCATTTCATGTCAAGGAGTTACAAGTCTAAGCAAGTAAATAAAGGAGTTAAAGAATGTTCAAGAGCTTGGACAACAAGAGCTAAGTCATGGATTAGGAAGTCAATGAGAAATAATAAAATACCATGTCTGAATTCAACTGTAACACCCATACGTAATACAAGGAAGAATTGTTTACGAGTAATATTACCTTATAACAATTGCACTATGATGATAAATCAAGTAATTAGAAAGAATTGGAATATCCTTAAAACAGATGATCAGATAAGAAATATAGGAGAAACACCAGTGTTTAGCTACAACAATGGACTGAATTTGAAGAGAATTTTGTGTAGAGATATGTATCAAAGAGATGGACACTATAAGAAAAAAAATCTAATTAGGAAAGGCATTGCCTTGTATGCATTGCAAAGGATGTCAGTATATTGATTCTTAAATTTCTTTCAACATACACTTACCAAAGTGGAATATAAACCTAATTTATATGCTAATTGTAGAACTAGAAATATTGTCTTGCTTGCTAAGTGTTTAAAATCTGTTTCATTTTACGTGGGCAAGACTATCAGATTCTACAGCATGTGAGAGATATTCGGAAAAATGAAAAACATAGTGTCCTCGCTCAGCATATTGGACTAAACCCTACTCATTCCTTCAGGTTTATGGTGCTCTTTATACAGCAGGAGAATAAAAGAAGAGATCTCCATCAAGACACTGAATTCAGTGAACTTAAAGGGATAGCCGACTTGTACACAGATTGGCTACAAGGATTAAATGGTGTTTTGCCTTTAAAACTGGCCTTAAGAAGGCATAGATCAATTACTTGATTCTGATTGGTTGAGTGTTTTTATTTAATTTAACTCATGGATTTTAGTAAATGGACCTGAAGAAGAGCATTTTGCTTGGAAGCGCTTATCCTCTTCCACTATGAGTTTTTAGTGTTCCTGTGGTTGCTGGCTTTGGCATGTTTCTAAGAAAGCAGTCGTCATGAGTAATCATATGGTAACAACATCATTGTGCTGTTATGCCTGTCATTTTTGTTGGTAACATTCAGTTGAAATGTGGGTTTTCTTTAAACTCTTCAGTAAATTAATAGATCTATGAAAGTCAAGTTATAATGAGGTGAAAAGAGGCAACGAAACAGTGAAAGTCATGAATTCAAAATGGCATTACGGTTGTGTGCCTTGCAGTTTGCTGTCTTACAAGTCAGAAATTCACAGAAGTGGGAAGTGAATTTCTGTGTATGAATCCCAAGCAAGGATTTAGGAACACAGGATCAATCACACAGGTAAAATTAAAAGAAATATCTACAAATTGTGGCTGCATTCACAAAATTATAAACAGTGAAGTTGTAAAGGTGGCATGCAAACTATTTTAGAAAAAAATTCTGGCAGCAAATACATTAGGCTGATCGGAAGATGTCACATGTGTTTGTGGATATTAAGGTTCCCATAAGTTGATGCCTATGTAAATACTCATTGCATTTGGCCACAATAGTTCAGCTGGCTACTGCAAATATTATAGAGTAGTCAATATTTTACATTTGACAAGAGACAAAGTTTGCCACATCAGTGAGATCACATCAGCCATGAGAGATGGGTAAATTGGAAAAACCTGAGCAAAAGAAAAAATACTATTTAACCTACATAAGTAAAGAAAAAGATTAAAGAGTAAATGCACATTGCCCTAGATTAGGGAACCTTGCAAAGACACTGCAGTTTTGTTCATATAACTAAGAAATTAAGTTGCAGGCTGTACTGTTCTGATGCAGACATACCACATGCTTCTTACATTCTTAACTAATACATGGCATGGAACCTCACATTCAAGGCTTGCTACATAGCAGCTGTGGAAAAAAGACAGAACAGAATAGTATACCATTATGAATACCAGTCTTGACTCTATTCACCTTTTAACTCTTACAGTTAGTCACTGTAATTGATACATGCACATCTGTGGGGTGTCCCCCATACTAAATTCCCTGATCCAATGGCTGAGGGTATGCTGCTTCCTCCTCTAGAGGTCATCAAAATTATGTCAGCTGTGTTCACCAGTGTGGGGGATACCTGTACCACTGGTCAAATTCTGGCAATACTATTACAGGTTTCAGACTTGAATTCTGAGCCTGAATAGTCCGGCTGCAACAACCAGGGCTCATGCTCCTTAACTAGAAGTACAGTAAAGGCTCTGGACTCCTGAACACCCCACATGTCTGTGCTTAGAAGAGTACTCCTTCACCAGCAACACCAGACATATCTAGGGTAGCTTAAGCTCAATGTAGAATGAGCATTTTCTGCCAATTGCATTTTGTATTCTGATGTTTTTCAACCAATTGCACATATCGTGCTTCCTGAGAGTGCACACATTTTGGTTTTGCAACATTTGAAAAAGTTGGGCATCGCTTACCATTGTACAAACATGGTAGTTGAGGGTTCGCCCTAGTGGGCAATGTGCTTGTGTGATGGTAAGTGATGCTCAACAGTGGCAAGCAATACAATTTCAAGGTTATTTAGTATACAGGCACTTGTGTAGATGTGTTAGTCAAATGGACCCTGTCAACTGTTCTCCTACACTTACAGTTACTGCCACAAGAAGGATGAAAAAACAGTTGTGTATGTTGGACTTCATTACTATAATCTACAGTGTTACAACTGTAAAACAAGATGTGCACACCCTGTACTAGAACCCCAGACCATCTGCACTCCACACCTACACTTAACACCTGCTCTTACAGGATTAGTGAGAAGATACTCTCTATCTTAGTATTCATTGTAACGTTCTCACTGTTAATCGCAGCACAACGCCTCTTACCATGTTTGGTGATGACCAATAGTATTAATTGAATGCATCCAGTTTATGTTCATGACTGTCTGAATCCTGTCTGAAACCTGATATATATATATATATATATATGTGTGTGTGTGTATGTATGTGTGTATATCCCTTCATGCAGTTTGTATACTGCCGCGCTTTGCAGAAAGCAAGTGAGCACAACCAAACATGATTTTGCTAAGAGGCATAATGCTCAAACACTGTCCCCCCCCCAACAAAAATGAAGACATTGTTGAAATGAGGAAAAAAAATGTATGGCAGCATCCCAAACAAATTTTAATGAAGAAAACTTGAAAACTCAGGTAAGGGAAAATCAATTGCCATGCTGTCCTACAACTCATGTTCACAGCCAGCAACCTTACATAGAAATGCTGTTTGCATCATACCTTCCAGCTGTCCAGATTTTTGCAGAATGTCCAGATGTTTGCATCATATTTTTGGGCTGTTCCTTGTAAAATTTGTGTTTTTCTGGAAAAATCACTGAAGACTGAAATCAATACATAATGACATACATTTGCGTTTCATACTTCGTATCCTTCAGAAAATGCATGCTAACACAAATCCTATTATTCTAGCTGTTTTCTAAGTTTATAAGAACAATATTGGAAATCTGTCCCTATTTTTGGGCCTTTTTCCCCCATTATTTTACTCTTTGCCCAGATTTCTTGAACTAAAAGGTTGGGAGGTATGATCTGTATTCAATATTAGAGGTTTTGTGGCCAGCAACACTGCTGCAAGCCACAAAACCTTGCTTACACAAACTGTGCTTCATTAATATGCATGGCATGATGCCACATGATGATCAACATCGCATATATGAAAACACTCTGTGTAGGCTCTATTCTAAACCAGCAAAGAGTTTACTGAATCCTGGGGACTGTCTGTTGCACTGTCTTGCATACCACTGTGTCTTGCCATGTTTTGTCCCTGCCTGATATTGTTTCTTTACTACCCATACTGCACTGCACACTTTAGCAAAGAGATTTACTTACCATATGCTGTGAATGTGTTCACCTTCACTTGCTGTACATCACGGTATGGCTTTATCATCCACACATAGCAGTTTGCTTGTTTGCGGCAGATGTTTGTTTTAGAAGTTATTCTTTTTATTTATTTATTTTTTTACTTTGCTGCAGCTTAGGTTTGTGTACATTTTTTTTTCATAGCATTGCTTATGTTTCTTCAACTTAAACACGTTGTCTTATTTGCTTCTGTACTTTTTAACTGTATGCCTCACACCTAATAAGACTGCAAAATATCCAACATCAAGTGTATTTCTGGCAAGCATTTTCCTGTAACATTCATTAAAATGCATTGTATTTGCGAACAGCATGCATCTTAAGCATGCATCTGAATATTAATGGGAAAGATAGGAAAGTGGTGAAATGGGGAGCAAGCAGGGGGAAGAACAAAGTGAAAGGAGGGATGTACAAAAGAACCATAGCTATGCATTTCTTCAACAGTAAAAAAATGGTCAGATGTGCAGAATATTAGCTGAATTTTCAGTGTCTATTCCAGAGAAAAGGGTGACCACAACACAATCATGTTGTATAGCTAACTGGACCGAATCAAGTGTGTCAAGATGAAATGTGCAAAAGGGAGAGCTATGTATGGGACGGCATGTTGTGGGAGGGACAGGTGCCATTGTTTTTGAGAGGCTGAGAGAGAAATGTTGGGGAAGAGGCATAGGCATGTCTGGGTCAGGTAGGTTGGGTAGGTGAGAAAGCAATCTCAGACAGACAAGACATAAGTGACAAGATACAGGGATGGCGAAGGATTCAAGAGGTGGGTGAACTCCATGGTTGTAGTGAGGGTAGGGACATCTCAAACCCATGGACATCAAGCTGGATGACAGTGAGAATCAAGTCATCACCTACTGGACTGTTATCACTGTCACCTCACTACACCAATGGCTGCAGTGTCTGACATCTGCGTCTCCTCATGTTATTCAGTACAATGATGGAGAGCAATATCTCCATTTGGCAAAGGTGAGGCAAACAATCCTAGGCACTGACCCTGGCAGTTCAGTGTGGGTGATAAAATCACCATCTCTGCCACTGCTCCTGTAAGGAACCACTGGCCTGTCCTGTGTGGCAAAATTACAAGAGGACCAGGAAGTGCAGGGCTAGCAGAATGGGTACTACCAGGTTGTGTCACAGACATTCTGGTACTTAGTGATGTAGCTGGTGGAGTAGGGTCAGGAGAATTCTGTGGGGTAGGCCTACCCATCTGTGCTATGGGAGAAAGCAAAATAATAAAAAAAATAAAACAAAAACAAAAGAGAATATAAGGGTTGAGGTGAGAGAAAAACAAGGGAGAACATTAGCAACTTCATATGTGACATACGATGCATTGATACAATTATTTGACTCTATTCTGTTACCTTCAAGACTACCAACTCCAATTAAATAGCTTGTTTACTTTTAAGACTACCCAGCTCATAACAGATGCACACTATACTACAGATTGCAGCAATCAGTCCCTGATGTGTGCATATATTGCACATATGTGAGTTCCATTTATACTGGTTACAGTTTACAGCAGGCCATTGATGCCACTGCTTTAGAGCTCTGATGTTACATTCCAGTACTGTTGAAACCTTAATAGTATTGTATATTTGGGAAGTGTGGTTTTTGAATGCACAACATATGACTGCTCTCTAATACTGAAGTGTTGTTTTGGCCTACAGACTAATGCATGCATACTTTCCTGTTACATTTGAGAAAAGAATGCTCAGTTTGATACAATCTTATAATAAATGCTAATTTAATGCTAAAATAACACTACTGTTCTGATGCATACATACAGCATGCTTCTTGCATCCATGCCAATCTAGCATCATGGCCTCGCAGATTTGTTTCTCAGTCTGTGACGGTTGCAGAAAAAACAGAACAGAACAGAACACCATTTTGAATACCAATCCTGACTATATCTAGCTTTTATGTCTTACAAGAAGTCTCTGTAAGTGATACTTACACATCTCTGGGGTGCCCCAAGTTCTACATTCCTCAATCCAATGTTCGAGGGTATCCTACATTGTTCACAAGTGCGAGGGAGGGATATTGGTATCACTGGTCATAGCCTGTGCAAGGCAGCCTCTGACTTGTACTCCAAGCCCTGATAGCCCATCTGCAAAAGCCTGGGCCCATGTTCATTCACTAGGCATCCAACAAATACATTGGACTCCTGGATACCCCATCTTTGAGCAGAGAATATCAAAACTTCTCCACAAATGCCTGCCATGCCTACCACAGTTCAAGGCCAATGTAAAATGAAGATTTTCTCCACATTTCAGGTATCATGCTTACAGAAAGTGTGCACTTGTTGGTTCTGCAAAATTTTAAAGTGTTGTGCATCGCTTACCATTGTGCAAACATGGTGCTTGAGGGTGAGCACTGCTGGGTAACATGTTTGCAAGATGGCCAAGAGTCTTAATTGAATGCATCCAGTTTATGTTTGTGGCTGTCTGGGTCCTATCTGCTACCTAGATGAGCCATTTGACTAGTTTGTCCACTGCCACTGTACTCACAAATCAGATAAGCATAGCCTAACATGTTGGTGCTAAGCAACACATTGCACAAATAGTGGCCCCAAAATAAAAAAAATAAAAAAAACTGAGAGAGAGTTGAAATGAGGAAAATCAATCTATGACATACACAATAGAAAATGTTACCACACCTGAGATAAGTCTACATAGGTCTGGATCTCAACTCTCACTACAATGCACCTTCAGAAAACAGGTTGGGTACCTTATCTGTCTTTGTCACACAAACAACTTTGTAACAAAGAAATGAAATAATTTCTCACACAACCAAGTACAACTGAATGTACACTGACATCAAGGAATAAACTGTTATTTGTACATTTATTATGTTTAATATATTTGGATGCAGTGCACTTAGTGATCACACAACCTGTTATGATTATTCCTTGCAAATATACAGCTCTGTCTTAACTTTCTGTGGTTTCTTAGTAGTTCATCATTTATCTAACCAGTAGTCAGAGACATGTTGTGTGTAAGCCAAACTATATTATTTACCTTAAAATGTGTGTGGATATTAGCTGGGAATACTATGATATGCAGTTGCCATCAAATAAAGGGCAGGTTGTATGGCACAAACAAGCATAGACTGCTCTTTTGGGGTGGGAGAGCAAATATGAGTTCCTGTTATGGCACATGCAAGGGTGCACTCTTCTTTTGAGGGGAGACCCAAGCTGAGCTTCTGTTATGGCACAAACAAGGATATGTTGCTCTTATTACTTTCCTTGTTTTGCATCCTGCCTATTTGATCTTGTGATGGCTGTAAAGTCAGAAACTGCAATGTGTCCCATTACTTTCTAACCTCTCCCTGTTATGATTTCCCATTACAAATGTATGGTGCTAAACTGAGGGCATGCTATGATCATCAGTACTTTAGAGAGGTATGAATGTGTGAATCTTTCATGCCTGAAACCTACTACTAGCTAATGAACACATATAAGTCAGATAAGTCTCTGCTGTCACATGTTATGGTAATGTCTGTACAAATCTCCCATCTTTCACTTACTTACTGTAACAACTGATGAAATACAAGGACATGCCATAATATTATTATACAATACAGTACATGTTCAGGACTTACCTTGTAAATGCAGCAGTTGCCATAGTGTTACTTCAGGGCTGTCTGTGGCGCAAGCAGTACACAGCCAATACATGGGGAGGTAAAGGCTCTGTCTCTGTGTTGAGGCTGGCAGAGGTCACAGAGTTCTTGTAGTGTGTCCCTGTCCACCTTGTAGCACTTTACAATGTCCATGTCATGTATGTTGTGATAAGTTAAATGTGGCCTGAAACATCTTCTCCGTCTTGGCCTAGGCCTGTTGGCAGCAACAGCAGCATTGCCTGCAGCCTGTAGCACTGCAAATGGAGTTAAGCAGCTGCAGCTCCTAATATTCTGTCGATGTAGAATTTCTTTGTCTGTATTTCACTACCTTTGAAATCCATAGGAAGAACCAACATGGAGTGTACATGGTTGCTATATAATTTGCTGAATATCTCCACCAGATTGGTTGATTAGCATGCAATTCAACTGCTTATGCTGTCATTAGCATCTCTGAAACACAGACTAAGACATATGCAATCCATTAATAATCTACACCATTATAAAAAGGCAAATGTGCATCTTGCCAAACTGATGGTGAAGACATTTGCAACATGTTTGCAGGACTTCACAAAAGCAAATTTCTTCCAAAGATATTGTTGCAGAGGAGTACTGAACTCCAGGAGGTATGCTCCAATTTTGTTGCCTACATAATGCATATGCTGGAATGGGTCTACTTTAGATCACTGAAAGCCCATTTCACTAAGTCCAAATCACCTAATTTTCAAAATACTGAAAATTCATTTCACTGAATCTCATTTCACTGAATTGTAAGCTATACACTTTCCAGCAGTAGTGGCAGCGTGTACAGTACTGTGAGGCAAGTAAAAGGTATAGCCCCTTTTCCCCACTATAGTGCAATCCTGGAGTTGTTATATAAAGTTAGGGGGGGTTTGTGGGTACAACCCCCCCCCCCACATTGGGGGGTACTTACCCCCCAATTAGTTTGGTTTTATATTGTCTGGTTTCTGTTGACAGGATAAGTAAGTAGCTTTTAAGCTGCAGAAAGAGGTAGTCATTAGTTTTGTGAGTGTGTTTGTCTTTGGTTTCCCATTGTGTCTTTTGAAATTTAGCATTGTAAGCTGTCAGTGAAATGAGATACAGTGAAATGAGTTGGCAGTGTTGTGAAATTTAGGTGATTTTGTCTCAGTGAAATGAAAGTCAGTGAAATGGGATTTCAGTGATTTAAAGTAGACCCACTGGAATATATTAATGAATAATTTGAAGCAAAGGAAATTACACTTTTATCTGTATACATTAGTTAGAAGTGTACTGATGGCATGGTCATATTTGTCAAGTCATTTTAGAGGTCCACATGATTGAACATGAAAATGGAATGCATGATTGAACATGAAAATGGAATGCTATGTGACAAATATGTGCAAATGTTTCAGGAACTGGTCCTTTGAAAGCACTTTAACATTTCAAAGAAGTTATATTAACAAAATGATCAATTTGCCTGCTCTTTTGTGTGTGTGGGGGGGGGGGGCAAAGAAGAGTTACTGTTATGTCACAAACTAGAATGGACTGTTCTTTCTGGAGGGGGAGCACAGTTGAGTTGTTGCTATAGCACATACAAGGATATGTTGCTCTTGCTTCACTCCTTTTGCATCCTGCCTGTTGTTAGGACTTCACATCTGTAGACTGTTTTATGTTTTTCCAGTGGGTGCTGCTGACTGCCTACCTTTACTGTTTTATATGGAAACAGTTACTTTGTAGTTATGTGATACTTATGATTATTATCATTCTGTTGTCTTTTAGGACACCAACAATGTCTGTGAGGCGGAGATCCCCATTCAGTGAAGTGGAAAACAATATCATTGTTGACACTCTCTGTCAACATGGGCTATTTCTGCTAGGAAGGGGTTGTCCCAATATGCAACACAGGCTACAAGTGTAGCAGCACATTGTTGACAACATCAATTCTATGTGTGGCCACAGCCGGACATATGAAGAAGTACGCCACAGAGACACTGACATGATTACCACTGCACAGAGGCAAGCAGCTGCAGTTGCCTGAGACTAAAGGGTAGCTAGGGGCGGGCCGGCTACAGAACTACCTCTTACCTCCAATGCAGAGTTCCTGGCCAATATACTCCAACATGAGAGCTCACAACAGAGTGGACCACAACATGTCCTTGACATGGGCACCACACCTTCTGAGTCCCAAGAGGAGCATCCAGGTAGGTTTGTTATATGACCAGTTGAATCCTGCTGTATAGTAAAACAATTGAAATAAAAAGTTACTTCTGTGTCACATGTCTTTTTTGGGGGAGAGGGTTGAAGATTGCTACATTTATAAGCTTACTTTGGAGTTGTTAGCAATGTTCTTCTTGAACATTCAGTTGATGCAGATATACAGGACTGCAGGCATTACCCCCTGTCTTACTGTTAAATGTGATGATGTTGCCCTAAGTCAGTACCACAAATCAATTTAAAGAAATATCATAATGTGTCATTTTAGGCATGTTGTGTGTATTGCTGTACTGTCTGATAGTTGTTTAGCATATATTGCACCATAATAGTGCAGGTATTAATGTATGCCTGTGTTTCTTCCTTTTTATCACAGGTGATCATGACAGTGGGAGTGTGGGCCCTGCGCCACCTGATGTCAAGTGTCTCATCAAACACTGACGATAATGATGATAAAACTGAGGCACAGTCAGGGGGTGCAGAGGTTGACTCTGACACAGAGGTTGATATCCACCCCCTTCATTTTCCCTGGATGAAGCCAGTAGGCCTATGCCTACCAAGTCCACTAAGCCCACAGATATTGGACAGGTGGAGTGTGAGGACATTGATCAGGGAAGTGTGGTTTCTGCAGTTTCAGTGCAAGTTGACTCTGGCCATAGCCAAACTGGGGGTGAAATACCACACAGAAGGGTTGATAGGGGTGCTTGGAGGGGGGACTGTTGTCCCTCCTCCACCTGGTGCAGATGCCTGTTCCCATGTCACTCAGTGAATGTTAGAACCATCATGGAGGCACAAACATGTTCAGAAAAGCACTCCAGATAAATGCTCAGGGTTGTAGATATGACACAGGCTGACATGCATGACTACCTCCATCATTTTGCTGATTCACTGGATCAGATGAATTATGTGTTGGAATGACAGGTGTCTGTCATAGACAGATACAGAGGGGTGTCTGTCATGGAACCTGCAGTGTCTGTGATGGAACATCTGCTGGGAGGAGAACAGCGTTCTTGTGGATGTAGGTCATTCACAACATCTGCTGATAACCAATGTGGCCATGCCTGATCATGATCCTGTAGTGGCAGTACTTCCAATGTTCCATTGGTGAGTATGCTGTCCACACCCAGATATTACTGGCTATGGGGTCATGGTCCTGGGCATTTCAGTGAAGGGAGCGTATCCAGTAGACATCATTCACATTCAAGTAGCAACATTGCATCTGAACTCGGGCATGGAGGTACCAGTGCAACTCCTGGCAGAACCAGTTCTAGTGGTCAGTGGCAACAAAGATGACCTGCCAACTTTACCATGCATGGCTCACACCTGTCCAACATACCAAGACATAGAGCAACGAGCTTGTCTGTGTTCATGCAGACTCTCACACACCACTTTCACATGGAAGACCCTTACAGACACGCACTCACAACAGTTACATGGTTCAGCCTGCCTGCTTCCCATTCTTACTCAAACACACTCAATGACATTTTGTGTCAGCCTAGGCCTTCAGCCCCACCCCACAAAACAGACTGTGCAGTGATGATAACTGTGCCATACCCCTGTTTTCTCTCCTTTGGCTACAGGGATATAAAAGCTTTGTGTCTGATGCACAGGGTGCATAGCTACATTAGCGCTTAGTATATCTGCATTTGTGTTGTTGATCTGATAGTTGTACCTGTCACTTATATTTGCCTTGCCAAGTTATTTAGTGGGTAGCATCATCATATCATTACTTTCTAGTGTATTCTCTTATAAGGGGTTGTGAACTCAGGAACTACGAGTCTCATTACTTTCTATCTTTTCTCTTTAATGATTTTCCAGTACATATTTATGATGCACATCATAAGTTATACCATCACATTCAGATCTCAGGACTGTATGACAGCACTGTAGTCAAACTCATTAGAACATTAATACAATATAATGCTCTGTTTTGCATGAGCCTCACCAGACACATGCAGCAAATGGACAGATCACAGGACTTTCTCATCAAGTTAACACAGGATCTACTAACCATGCCATGATGTATGTGGATAGATCCATCTGGCACCAGATGAGGTGATGTCTTCCTGGGCTCCAGGCCAGTGTCTGATCATGTCCTGGTGGGATAACTGCATATGCAATACTCTGATTTAGCTGATATCACCATTATCTGTTAAGCATATGGTAATAATAGTGTCCCACATGCTGGTGTAAAATACTCCCTGTAATGTTAAGTAACAGCTCACACACAGAGTCCTAGTTGTCTGCAGTGAGACTAGAATCCCTATGTATTTAAGTACACAGACTATAGAACACAATACTTTCCACATGTACCACAGCACAAATCTGACTTTTATATAGCTGTAGTCAACTTATAGTGGATGACATCAGCAGGCTATGTGGGAGACAAGAGGTTGCTACATGACATGGATGTATAGGCTTATGCAAGTATCAAAGTACTGGCAAGCCATGCCATTGGAGAAGTAATTATATAACAGCACATCTACTCTGCCAAAAAGAGACACATGCAAACACGCACACACACCAAGTTGGCTGCAGTGAAAACAAAACTCCTACCTATCTAAGTGCACAGAAGACTACATGACACAGTACTCTATGCAAGCACTAAGGCACAAGTCTGATGTTTACATGGCAGTGGATCAACTTATAGTGGCTGACATCAGCAGTGCATGTTGGAGAGAAGAAATTGGGAGGCCTTCCTGAAATTAATCTGTAGGCAGATGCAATCATCAAAATACTGGCAAGACATGCCATTGGAGAAGCAACTGTAGGATAGCCTGTCTACTCTGCTGAGTAGAAATAAACACACATACTAAGTTGACTGTGGTAAGAACAGAACCCCTACCTATCTAAGTTCACAGACTACAGAACACAGTACTGTATGCAAGTGCCATGACACAAGTCTGATTTTTACATGGCTGCAGGTCAACTTAAAGTGAATGACATCAGCAATGCATGTTGGAGAGAAATATTTTGGGAGGCCTACCTGAAATGGATCTGTAGGCAGGTGCAAGCAACAAAATACTGTCAATTTATGAGATTGGGGTGGTAACTACAGGATGCACACTTGCTGTTCTGGCTAGACACACACACACACACACACACACACACACACACACACACACACACACACACACACACAAATACATACACATACACCCATATACAGTTGACTGTAGTAGAACAGAACGAACCCCTACCTAAATACACAGACTACAGAACTCAGTACTTTATGCAAGTACTACTGCACAAGTCTGGCTTTTACATGGCTGCAGGTGAACTTACAGTAGATTACATCAACAGGCCATGTGGGGGACAACAGGTTGGGATGCTTACATAGGCACAATGATTCATGGGTTCACATGACTCCAGTAGCCTAACAGCACTAGGGTGTGTAGAAGCCAGCTGTGTAAAAACACAATAATCCTTATTGAGCATAGTTGGATGTTTGAGTTGAGCAGAGCAAATTTGTTGGCACCACCAACTGGCCCTGACCATGGGGAGCACACAACATTATATATTATACTTTATAGGGTGTCTGATATATGTGTGTAAAAAATACTGAGATGCCAGGGTTGCACTGCTTGGTGAGAGGGGGTCAACACATGTATGTATTGTGAATATATGACATAAATAATTCCTGCTAAAAAAACTCTTTGCCCAGCTAAGAACTTGGTATATTCAACTGGATATATAAGAGAATATATACCTTTATCTGCACTTTTTTTTAAAAAAAATACAGAACTTGTGTATATGAAGTTGGAATAAGAAGAAGAGTTAAGAGTTATTCTGCTCTTCAAGTAAGCAACTTGAAGCTAGTTGGCTGAATTTTTTTTATATTTGCTAGTTTACAGGTGTGGGGTAGCCACATTCTTTGATTTCCTGTCCTTGCATATTTAACTGCTGCATGATTTAAGTTTATCTGCACTTTTTTTAAAAAATTTTTAAAAAAATTTAATTTAAACTGTGTATTTTAAGTAGTGTGGAAGGAAAATTTAACTGAAGTAATTCTGCTCTTCAGTCAGTTATTCCCACCCCTTTTTGTTTTTTTGTTTTTTAGTTAATGTGTGGCATTGAAACTGCCCCCCCTCAGCCTCTGGGGCCCATCTCTTTTTGCTCACTCAACTGAGTGCAGTGAGATCATATTCTTAAACATTTCCTGCCTTTCTTGATTTAAATGGTATAGACTATAGGCTTCTTGAGCCCTGGGCCTCTTTCTGTGTTTGAGGAAAGCCTTTTCTAGCTTTTTTTTTTTTATAACTAGCCAGTTTTCTGTTTCAGCACTACCCGGTTTCATACATCATGCCCTCAAAACCCGGACTACACCACAAAACCAAGGGGTGGGGTGTATCCATATTCATAAAGGATACACCTCCAGGTACAGCACCGCACGTAAGCTTCCGGGTGCCCATCCAGTGCAATCAACACCAGGCAAAAACTTTCTACAAATTGTAGCATGCTACAGGCCACCACACTGGAGGGGTAAATGTATCTCCAAACACCATCATATTTGGGTGTGACACTAACCGAATATAGACTGGGAACATTACTCAAAGCCCTAACTTTCTAGCCCAACGGTTCCTGGCTAAAGCAAACTTCACACTAAAGACTGGTGGTGGTATATCCAAGGCCCCTGAGCCAGTGGAAACCACAACCAAGCTGTGGAAGCCCTTACAAATGCCTTGGACAATCATAAGGCTTTTTCAGCTGTTAGGAATCTCTGGGTGGAAACTCCAGATATGCTCAGAATTAGTCTCAGTGCAAAGGGCTCACCTCTCCCTATCCACAGGATAACTATCAGCCGGTGTAGCCTCCCGGACATCTAAAATGCATGGCAAAAAAGCTCTCTCTAAAGCTAAACAGCATCAATGGGACCGCCGTGTGTACTGTGAAGCAATGTGCTACCGAAAAAAGTAAACCCGCAACAACTGTTTAATCTCCCTCTCAGCCTCACAGGATACGCAGCTCGGGTGCCCAGCGTGACGGCAACTGTGGTCCCTCCACAAAGGGCGCACCCTCACGACCCTGGTAATTACCGCCCCATAAGCTTAACAAGTCTAGTCTGCTGAGGCACAAAGCACAGTATTTTTTTTTTATTTTTCAGGTAAGGGAAGAAGCCACAAAAATTTGGGCTAGGCTTATAAATGCCTTAGGGCAGATAGCCTAGTATAAACCTATGAACCTATGAACCTATACTTAGAACATGTCCTTAGTTTGCCATGTTTCCACATGTACTTGTATGTCATACAAAGGAAATGGACACTAAACATCAGTAAGAAAGCATCATATATACAGTTCCATGGTGCAATGAGCAGCAGATTTGCATGGTGGTTAACAAAATGTACACACATGCGATTTACACCTGTTTGCTCATAGGTAAGCAGTGCCCAAACAAACACCACATTGCTTGCATCTGACAAGCAGAATGTAACAGTGGCAAGCAATTGCATGTATAGGCAGTTGTGTTTGTGTTTTTCACAAAAGTTTAAGCCATACTGGACAAGATATCAGGAATACATTTACTGGACTATAGTACGCAGTATACCCACAGTCATGCATTGGATGATAACTGTGATAATACATAGATTACTCCATCAGCAAAAGTAATACTGTATAGGATATGCTGTATTCAAATCCAGGGCCATTTGTCTGGCAGTCCTACACTTGCACCTGTTGCCACAAGAATGTTGAGGAAATGTTTGTTGGTGTTGCACTTCATTGGTGTAAACTGCAATGTCACAGCAGTGAAACAAAGGTTGCAGGCTCTGTACTAGAACCTAGTACCATCTGTACTCAAAGCTATTTTTTCATGTTGGCCAAGGGCATTCATTGAATGCACCCGGTTTCTACTCTGGGCTGTCTGCTTCCTCGGTGGTCTGCCATGCTTTGCGCAAACCAGATAAACACAGCCAAACCTGACATTTCTTTATTCCCCTCTTCCACTGTTTGTGCTATGCAGTGCATCATGCAAAGAGTGCAATTAAAAACAAGAGGTACGGGACATAAAACACTTAATAATGGGCACAAAAGTAAAATAAGTGTCTGCTGTCACATGTTAATGTATTTTCTGTACAAATCCACCACTATTTACTTAATTACTGCACCAAGTTAAGAAATACAAGGATATGCCATAATATTATTACAGAATGCATTCTAGGTGCAGGACGTACCTTGCAAATCCAGCGGTTGACACAATTGTATTTCAGGGCTAAAATGTCCTTGTCTCTACTCTCATGATATTGAAGTATTCAGGAGAAAACAGAATGGAGGCTTCATAGGTTCATAGCTACGTACTAGGCTATTGGCCCTAGGACCTATATAAGCCTAGCCAAAAAGGTATCCTGTCTTTCTCCACCCAAAAAAATGATTTTCCTGTTCCCCTGTCAAGCAGAGCCACAGAAGTGATCCCCGGGATTAATTTTCGATCTCCCATCCAATCATCAAGATTTTTCTTAAAGAGTGCTAATGAGGATCTTTGTTTGATATAGATAGGTAGTTAGTTCCAGAGTATGGGAAGTCTCTGGGACAGGAATCTATCTCTCCAGCATGTTCTGTTTATTGTGCTGACAAGCTTTAGGTCCCTAAAGCGTGTAGCTCAGAGGGAATAGGATTTCTTTAAGTGGAGCATGTCTAACAACTCTGGGTTTGACATAGCTTTGTATGTTAGGCATAGATCGCCTCTGAGTAGGCAATATGTGAAGGATTAAAGCTAGAGTTTTTTGAGACAGTCTGTGTAGGGCATCTGTTTGAGGCCGGGTATCCTCTTTGTGAGGTATTTCTGTGGCCTTTATAGTTGTTGTAGATGTATTGTGAGTTACATACCAAAAGGGGCATTCTACTCTATAATGGGTCTAATGAGTGACGAGTAGAGGGGAACAATGACCTCTTTATTCCTGGATGAGAAACCTTTTGTGATGAGGTGTGCTACATAGAAGGATTTCCTGACTGTTGTGGCCATGTGATTATTAAAGGAGAGACTATTGTCTACCTGTGTCCCAGGGTCTCTTATCAGACTTTTGGTGTTAATTAGACTACTGTCTATCTGGTAGTTCATGGGTCCAGAGTTTTTACCAAAAGGGATGACAATGTACTTTTCGAGACTGAGCTTGAGGCCATGGCTTCAACACCAGTCATCTGTCTCAGTGAGGCCTCTTTGTAGGATGTCCACATCATTAGGAGTTTCGATTATGGCTCCTAGTTTACAGTCATCTGTGAACTTCATTAGCCAAAGACCTTCTGTGTTAGCCTGTACTTCTGAGAAGTAGATACCAAACAGGAGAGGACCCAGGACTGAACCGTGTGGTACTCCACTTGTCACTGGTTTGAAGTCAGATTTGGAATCTGCTACTTTCACAGTGTGGGTTCTGTCAGTGAGCCAGTTGGCAACCCATCTTGTGACATAGGGATTTATACCTAGTTTAGTGAGTTTATCTATAATTCCAGAGTGGGAGATGGTGTTGAAGGCCTTGGCATGATCTAGATAGGCTGTGTGAACCAGCTTTTCCTCATCTACGGCTTTGGTGGTCGCTTCAAAGAAGTCTGTCAGGTTTAGGAGACATGATCTGCCTTTTACAAACCCAAACTGGGTGGGGTCCAGAGTTTGGAGATTACCAATGTCATTGTTTATAAGTTCCATGATAATACATTCCATAGCCTTGCAGAACAGACTTGTCAGGCTAATGGGGCAGTAGTTCCTGGGGTCTGTGTTGGTTCCTCCTTTGTGGAGTGGGATAACCATCACTGTGCTCCATTCAGTGGGCACAAAGCCTAAGGTGAGGCTATGATTGAACATGGTACTTAGGTGGGGTGCCGATTCATTCTATAGTTCATGTAGAACGCAGCCTGGGATGTTGTCAGGTGCCATGGATGCTGTGCTCTTGGCTTTGGAGAGTGTGTTTTTTACCTGTGTAACCATGATTACAGGAACTTTGTATTCTTCCAGTATAGAGATGGGCCCTTTAGGGGAAGAGAAAGGGGTAAAGTTGTGCTGTAACTCAGAGCAGATCTGAGTGTTGCTATTGAGATTCTTGACATAGCTATAGAATGCGTTATGGCTGTCTAGAATCAGTGGTGATTATGTTTTCATAACTAGCTTTGAAGGATTTTATGAGGGATCTCAGCTTTTTATTGAGGCTGACCAGGGAGTTCCTCCAATCATGGGATTTTACTCTTTTTTGCAACAGTTTCTTTCTTCTGTTATAGAGTTTGTTTATGGTAGGGGACCACCAGATTGTCTTCCTTTTTTTGGAGGATACTATCTTGGTTCTGTTAGGGATTGCATGATCCATGCATTTGTGTAAGTACTTATAAAGTGCATTTGTGTAAGATTCAGAGTCATACCTCTATTGTCCATCTGCATGGGTGTCGGGACGTTTGCCACTACTGTCTTAAGAAGCGTGAAGTTGGCTTTGGAGAAATTTTTCATGGATGCATTATAGCTTTTTTAATACTTCTACCATACTGAAAAATCACCTGCTTATGCTGTAATTATCACCTACGAAAAACATCTGCTGCTTTATTGAATATATCACCTCCGTTGATGCTCATTAGTGCGCAATGTGCACCTACACACCACTGCACGCACCGATGATTAAATAAGGTAAACCCAGGTAATCCTGTTATTACTTATCTCTGTTTCTGTGATATCACACAAACATGCAGTTCAAAAAGTGAAGGAAAGGTTGCAGACCCTGTACTAGAATCCAGAACCTTCTATACTCTAGCCCTACATATACACGTTCTGTCGCAGGCAGAGTTATAAGACAAGCACAAAGAATCCTACCATTCATTCCTCCATTTCCTGCAGTTGCTCTGAGTGCTGCATTGTACAAACAATGACAAAAATTAAAAAATACATTTTAACTTAAAGCAGACAGAAATTACATATTTTAACAAACAGAAAAGAGGATGAAACAGAACTTGTGAACTGTGCACTGTTTACATGCACTTTTATGCTTCAAAGACCTACGTGTGTACCTCTGTAAGTGTAACCCGATACACACCTATGACATAGTTCACTGTTGCCATCCATTGAACATGAACACTGTTGAAGGGCCTACACAAAGTGAACATCTTTACATAGTTATGATTTTTTTTGGGGATTCAACAATTCTAATGAGTTTTGACCTCATTTGCAGCTTCACTAGGGTAACTGTGCAGGCAGGGAAACTGAAGGGGAGCCCAATGTTGCACACACAAGAAAGGATATTACTTCACTATATATCTGCACAGAGGAATGCAGGTTCTGAAAAATGTGACTCTATTCTGTCAGATACATACTGCATATGCTTACATGACAGTGTGAATAGTATGTTTCATGGGGTTTACACTTTTAGCTATCTACATTAGTTATGGGCACATTCTTCATTTAGGGGTGTGGTAGCAAAGCTGCGTTTATGTCTTGGCACTTAAAAGGCAATTATTGTTGTTGTTATTGTTATTATAATTTTCTAGCATACACCATGTCTAATAATGTCATAATGTGTGTGGGGTTACATGTTATGGTCAGTTCTGTACAAATCTACAGGATTTTACTTGGTCTTGTTTCAGTATAGACTCCTTTCCTTGGCAGTATTCAGTAAACTTTCAAATACATGGGCAGCATGAGCATGGAGTCTACACAGTTGTTTTATAGATTGTTAAATTGCTCAATTGTTATTTGGCTTCATTAGCATACAGGTCAGCTACATATGCTGTAATATGGATGCTACAGAAATTGCTGTGTTTGCGTGTGAGTGTGCCCCATTACACAGAGCTTACTGAACCTAAAAATATTCACGGCTGTGTGCACATAATGCCGCAAAGCAGACATTTATTTATTTTATTTATTTGCAGTTGGTTTACCAGGATAGTCCATTGGGCCAAAAGAACCCGTTTTCAATGGAGTCCTGGGGAGAAAAGCTCCAAAAACAATTAGCAAGGTTACAATAAGGTATTTAGTTTCAATTATACAATTCCTATGGACTTGGAAATACAGTAGACTAGTGTACAAACATATACAAGTATTACAATCTTGTATCGCTGAAAACAATTTACAATATAGAAACTGAGAGGCTTTTACAACTTAGGGTGGGTTACACTGGAGATATCTTTCATACATTCAGGATGAGTAGCTTAATACAATCAAAAGAAAGGTATATGAGCTGACATAGAACCTTTCAATATAGAAACAGAGAACCGTTTCCATCAGAGGGTATATTTACACTAAGGTCAAAAATGATGGTGGAGGCTTTATTGAATCCCCTCAGAGTGTTAATTCCATATGTGAAAAATCAGAAATAATTGCACCCACTAAAAGTGGTGCAGCAGAAACCTGTGATACTAATATATAATCCATACATGGTGCTGACAGCAAGTATGACAAAATAAAGTAAGCTTAAAAAAACTTAGAGATATATAATGTATGTTAAGCTGTGCACATTTATCATAATAGAAATGTTATATTTTTTATTGCAAAACTTTATAACATGAAATAATGATGAAGACTGAGAGTAAAGCAACAACTGGAAAACATGCATAATTAAAATATGACATGCAGTCAGGTGTGATAAAAATAAAATACTTATTAAATAACTTGAATAAGTGACACACCTGGTTATCTCATAAACAATAATTATTGTTGAACACTCTACAAAAATAAATGATGCATTCACTTAGTTTATAACAGTATTACTAATATGCAGTGACATCAAAAGGTCACTGAAAATTGTAACTTCATTACTCAGAAGCTTAGAAGCATCCACCAAAATATATTGCTGTTTGCCATGTATAGCCATGTCACCAGTGCTCTCCTGAAACAAATGTCTAACTTGCCCAGAGAAAACACTCTGTATTATATCTTGATAAATACCTTCCAGTCTGACACTTGGTTCTTCTGGGAGGGACTTTCAATTAAATGCCAAGTATAGTCAAGTTGCAACTGACAACTAAACTTCCTGCATGTTTTCCAGTATTAGGAGTAAGTCACATAAATAACAGGCTAACATCCAGGTAGTAGATGCAAATGGCAATCATTGGTTTAGGTGACATCTTTAGAACATCCAATATTCAAGTCATTTAGAACTAACACAGTGTCTTTTCATAATCTGAGTATTTGTCTGTCAGTTTTAGACTATTTCATATCAGAAGAAAAACAAATAGCATAACATTTGTGCTTTCTCATCAGTGAGGCAAATTACAATGACATACTTGACAAACCAGCTACACAAACAGTTATTGAATAAATAATTTGCTAAAAGACTACAATTGCTCATTCCAAGTATGGTAAAATTGAAAAATGTCCAGGTGGAAATGAATACTGATCTGTCTATAAAAGCAGTATCTCAGCTAGATTGCAGTATACCAGCTCACCGAATCCAGCCAAAAAAGGCAACACAAACAGAGTCTCACAGCATCCATAATGGATGGCATCATCATGGAATTAAATTAATTCAGATTTGAAATCTGGATAACATCAACATGACTTAAACTCACAGAGATGACTTATAATAGCATTTTTCATAAATATAGATCTGAGAAGGTATAAAACACTTGCATTTGTTGATATTGCTCTTTCCAAAATATTTAAAAATCAATGCACCTGGTAATAGAAAGAATAGCAAACAGAGAGAATTACATTGTTGGTACAGTAACATTTCACAGGCCAAAGGACAGACATGAGTAATCACAAAATCATGTCCTGAAAAGATTAATATTGAGTTGCTTTACACAAATAAGAACAAAATAAATCTTGTATTACAGTTTTATATTTTCTTTCATCAGCAGGTAGAATGTTAATTGATATAAACAATTTTAAGGCATATGCAACCTTCAAAACATGCTAAAGAAATATGTTTTTAAAAATGGCAAAATATATTTCAAGTCAAAAAAATATTGAAATATCTTTCCAAATGAGAGAAATAATGATGAAGAGTTCTGATATGATGCCAGTCAGTGCCAATTATTAGATGTTAATACTACGTCAATTATTAATACCACAAACAAAGACAACCAAGCTGCTGACATCATAACAGAAGCAGAAGAAGAAGAGAGATGTTCACAAACTAAGAAAGACACTTTCTATTGTTTGGTCTTGTATCAATATGAAAATATTTTATACTGCCGAGGGATCATATACTGCTGAGAAGCATTTTTAACAATCTCTAGTCAAAACCATCACTCTGTACTATGAGATGAGTTATAATATTTTCAAAATCTTAGAACGAAGTGCAAAAAAAGAGAGTACAGCATTGCAGACTGCAAAGCAAGATACCCATGACTATTTTGAATGATGATTTGATGAAGAAGAGAAGAAAGGTTCACGAAAGTAGATACTGATACTCCTAGAGGCTAAAGGAAAAGTCAAGAAAGATAAAGTATTGCATTTGTTACACAGTTATGCATTTCAAGTTATGCATTAAAACAATAATACTTAATTCAAATATAACTTGTAAATATAAAAAATAAATAAAATATTATAAATTATTTTTAATGGGATTGAATGATTTTTTGGCCATTACAGTAATAATGTAAGTTATTTAAGAGATAATGTAGACTGTCAACTGCTGATGACTGTTTGAAATGAAAAAATGAAACAAAGCAAGAAAATTTAACTTTGAAAAAGAATGGAGTGGGAAATCAGAGCTTGGTGTTGAGTATGCATTGAGCGATTCTTGAAAAATTTTATTTGAATCCATTTTTCCCTGATACCTTGATTCACATCCCATATTTTCTTTTTTTATTTAACTTCAACAACTGACAAAACAAAAAAACCCTGTCTCTCTCAGCTCAAGCATCTTTTCAATGTATGAGGAATTTGGTTTTTTTTTCAAATAAATGCTATTGCAACTTATTTTATAAGACATCTCTTGGACTTCATCTTTTAGTTGAACATAGTCATTACAGATGCATATATGTAGGAAGTTTATTGGTCTAACAATTCTTGACTGAATTCAGTATGAGGTTCTCCCCCTAGTATAGTCAACCAATGTTCAAACAGTTAATCATAAGGACCTGCAAAATATTTTTGATTTTGATTATGTCCTGGTATCCCAGTTTAACCAGTTTCTTCTCTGCCACAATACTAAGAAATCTAAGAAGCTGATATTCCTTTATAATTAGACAATGACAGTTGTTGACCAAATACTCCCTGTATGAACCTATACAATCTTTTGAATTACCCATACTGAAACGGAACAGGGCTTTAGTCTATATAGACTATTCTGAGGTCATGAAGCTGTTTTCAGACATACTTCACTTATTGTTGACTGGACACTGGATCACCAAGACTTATTCAGAATGATGCTTCTCATCCATTTTAAGGGACTATTTGTTGCATCATCTGTAAAGAACTAATGTGGCCTGAAATGGAATCATGCTGATTTGTCAAACTCACTTTATTTGAAAGGTAATCTAATGAAAGAATCATGTTAAAATATCTTTTGTCAAACCTTGTGGGTAATATTTTTACAAGGGGAAAACTCCACACCCCTCAATCATACATAAACATGTATATATAAATATGTATAAATATAGATATATTTATAGATAGATATAGATATATCAATACATATTTCCTCTGAGGTCTCATAAAAGTGGATAAAGGGGAAAACTCTGCTGTCGCTAAGTTTTTTTCAACACTTTTCTTCAGTCCTTTGGCAGTCAAAGAAAAAAAGCTGTTGACAGACTGACAGGATCCCTATTAAACATATTAAAATTAATTTTCTGATTCCGTGCAACTGAGCTCTTCTTTTTTATTAGACTTGAAAAAGATGTCACCAAGAATATTTGTCATCTCAGATATCTGACTGTGTCCAGATGAACAAAAATGAATAAATGCCTAAATAACAGCCACCATACAATATTTCAGCTTGTTGTTGTCAGATGCATACAGTGCAGCCCATTATATCCCTCCCACACATATAGATATGCCCACCAACTTCCAATTAAATTATGAATAATTAAATAAAAAAACAACCACCATCATAAGAACAAATAAATGTATAATGGCCACTGTAATGAATTTTGGGTCAATCTTGTGACACACATCTACTATGACTCAATGCAATTATCCCCCTACACAGATGCATCCAGCAATTACAGCCAGTTTATTAACTGTGTACAGATCAGAAAAGAAAAAAAAAACTGATGAAGGATTGAGGTTAAGTGCAGAGGATATGGTAACTTATTTCTGGACCGCCTGGATTAGAAAATGAAATCCAAACATTTCCCTTTCTTGTCTAGTCATACAATGTTAGATGTCCTCCATAGTCTTTTTAGCATAATAGTGACATATTTTGCACTGAAGAGATAGCTGCAGAACTCCAGTCATTATGCACCCAAGACCTATAAAGTTTCTCAAGCGCACTGTCTATGACTATAGTTTCATATAATAAAACTAAGTCCCAAAAGAGATTATCAGGTAATATAAGAGTTTATGATACATTTTAGTGGTGACAATCCCAAAGGCATTCAATATATCAAATGATAAAAGAAAAATTATTTGCATCCACAGGCAGCTCTCTCATACTCAAACTTACAGCCACTTTGTTGTTTATGTACTCCTGAAATGTCTGGATGCACCTCAGATGCTCATTCCCTGCTCCATTTACAATGAGATTCCTGATCCTCTAATTCTGTTATAATTGCACATTTCACAGAGTCCAAATGCCTTGATTTAAAGCCAAGATTGTTTTAGTGGTATACGCCTTCCTCGTCCTTACTAACTGGTACTATAAATGCCTCATGGGATACTGTTCATGTGCAATCAGCAGCTAGAAGTTCATTTTTCTTTTGGTTTACCCCCCAATGTTCTTCTAGCAGACTAGATATTGAAAATATAACTTTAATTTTATGTAGGTCAGGTGAGAGGGTTTCTGCCTGGTGTGCTGTAATTTCCTTTCTACCCTGATTAAATTATCTTCTTCTGCTCCAAACCCTTCTTTTGCCATTTTCTTCCATTTATTACGGCCATCTGTTCCTCTGCTTGGTTCACAGATTCCATCAACGTACCATGCAGGTTTTCAGCTGAAAACATTTACTAAGGATTTTAAGGAGAATACAGAATGAACAGAAAGAAAGAAATAACGAAATAAATGTACATTGTATGGCCTGTGTAGAGTGTACCTCAGACTACACTAATTATTGCAGGAATTGTACTTTGTGTATATCACAGCATACTAATCATTGCATAAATCGTGTACAATATGCATCATGCTACACTGACCAGTGCATGACCTGTGCACAGTGCTCATCAGATGATACTGTCCATCATGTGTTTTTTGAACAGTGTACATCACAGTATCTAGGCCAATGTCTGACCTGTGAACAGTGTATATCAGGCTGCAATGACCACTGCATGACCTGTGAACAATGTACATCAAGTTGATGAATGTGTGACCTGAGTAGTGTGTGTGTGTGTGTGTGTGTGTGTGTGTGTGTGTGTGTGTGTGTGTGTGTGTGTGTGTGTGTGTGTGTGTGTGTGTGTGTATATAGTTATTATTTATATTTATTTATTTTACATTTGTTAACCGGGATGGTCCGACTGGATACATGTCCTTTTTCAGTGGAGGCCCGGGGAGAAAAGCTCCAAATATATATATATATATATATATATATATATATATATATATATATATATATATATATATATATATATATATATATATATATATATATATATATATATATATATATATATATATATAGATATCAGGCTACAATGACCAATGCATCACCTGTGTCTACTGTATCAGATTGCAATGACCATTGCATGACCTGTGCAGAGTGTATAACAAACTACACAGACACTGTACAAACTTTGCTCTGTGTCACTATAGGACACTGACCATTGTCTGATGTGTGCATAGTGTACATCATGCTACACTGACTAGTGCCTGAGCTGTGTCCAATGGACATCAGACTACACTGACCATTGTGTTACCCATGAACACTGTACAATGCATTACACTGAACACTGCAAGACCTATACACAGTCTACATCAGACTACACTGACCAGTGCATGAATAGTGCTTATTATAACATCACATTTTGCATACCTCTCATCTGTACAGATTTTCACAGAATGTCCACATGTTTACTTAGTATTTTTGGTCTGTTTTGTCATAAAATTGTGGTTTTCTGGTAAATCATTCCAAGTTATTAAAGATGAAATTCAGACAATAATGAGTTTCAGACTTCATTCTCTTCAGAAAACCCATGCAATTCAATGTAAAATCTGCTATTCTATCAACTTTCTAAGTTTGTAAGAGCAATATTTTAAAATTGTCCCTATTTTTGGGCCTTTGCCCCCCCCCCCCCATTATTTATGGCTTTGTCCAGATTTCTTGCTCTAAGTGCTTGAGAGATATGATCACATTAATTTGACTATTGTCTGATCTGTGAATAGTGTACATCAGATTTCACTGGTCATTGTGTGGAGTGTACATCAGATTTCACTGGTCATTGTGTGGCCTGTGCAAACTAGACTGCATTGACCATTGGCTGAGTTTTGCACAGCGAACATCAGACTAGACTGCACTGACTATATGACATTTGCACAGAGTATATCAGACTACACTGAACAGTTCAAGACCTGTACATAGTGTGTGTCAGATATCACCCTCACAAATGCCATTTTAATGTACTGGTTGGCACAGCCATTATTATATGCATACATGATAGGGCACATACTATAAAATATAGTATCAACATACTATTTGTGAAGCTGGCACATGGCTGATATGACCCACAGATCTTCAGCAGTATTATAAGGTGTAGCAATGATTGGCAGCGGCAGAGACTCCATGGACATGGAGTACCACATTCTGAAATTCCCCACATCTCAGTTTGCTGTGCTGGCAGGAGAGAATGCCCAGTGTGCATGTGCACAATGATGTGATACACCATTAGAGGACAGGGTTATGTTCATGCAGAAGAATGCTGGTGATGATCCACACCATGGTATCACATGGGTAGTAGGACATCTGTGATATGACCCACAGGATACATAGACAATGTAGCTCCAGCCCACAATGTGCTACTGTAAGGTCCACAACTAGCAATGCAGCTCCCATGCTGCATGCAGAACTATGTGGACTTTAGCAGAA
The DNA here is from genome assembly GCF_019279795.1 of Protopterus annectens. Lineage (NCBI taxonomy): Eukaryota > Metazoa > Chordata > Ceratodontiformes > Protopteridae > Protopterus > Protopterus annectens. The sequence continues at coordinate 897,311,709 of NC_056726.1, read as the reverse complement.
GATGTGTGCCACATAAACTTATTGACTCCTCTATGCCATCCTCTGCCAAAACAGACCATGGTGACATATTTTGGCACTATTGTGTCCAGTATTCACCATGTGTTCATTGTCTGTATGGTCGTGGTAATAGTCACTTGAAAATGCATGATTTTTTTAGGAGATCTGGTTAGATTGGTGGACTGCACATACCTGAACAATCTACTATACATGACAGAAAGTGAGACAGCTTCTGCAGTGGCACAGACTGTAGAAAAAACACTGCCTTCATCTTTATAAACATCAAAGGAGATTCATGCAGGATTCATCTCTGTGATGGCAAACTTTGTGACATTTCCACTGTTGCCTGTACTGATGCACGCTGACAGAATGAGCTATGGCAATTCATTTTCTGCTGATATGGCATATGTATCAGGTATTGTGACCAGTGCATTCATCACCTCATTAAACACTTGACTACTGTTCACAGAAGGCACAACAGTTTAACCCTGACCTCAAGACTTAGCCAGTTTTGGTTGTGATCCTCCACTGATCAATTAAACAGATGTGGCTTTTCTACATACCCAAATGAGTCAGTAGCACCTGCAACTCACAAGCAAAACAGCACAACATTATGATATACAAGCATAACCCAAAAGCAATGCACACAGTTTGTGCACATTTCCACATAACGTATGAAGCACTACACCCAAACAAATCATACCAGATGTGACAATGGTGCCAGGAAATACACCTTTTGGATCTGAACCTAAAGCATATAAAACTGATATTTCCACTCAGACCACAGCAAATGAGTAATCACTCACAATGACGTCACATTATGTGACACCTGTAGCATATACCAGGATAATCTCCCTGGGAGATGCATGATGAAAATCTTTGTGTCCCTGTAGGAATGTTTGTTGCCCCTAAGTTTGCTTTTATTGAAATATATTTAAATATGTGCCATTATGAGCAAATAACAACATGGAAATACACCTCCTTTTATGAATATATACTGCTGTATGCATTGGGCATAACAGCAATAAGTATATTCCAGATATTGACCCATTAAATTGCTCATTGCAGGGATACTGAGTTATGATTAATGAAAGGGCATTCCCTTTTCTTGAACAGAAGTTTCAGTGATTAACTTGGGATTCTTAAGTATAATTTTGAGTCACTACTGCAATTCCATTGCATTTTAATGCATCTATGTATAAGCAAATTTAAAACTGATTCAGAGTATGATGCACAGAATAATGCAAGCTGGGAGGTTTGCAAGTAGTAAATACAAGAATCAGTACTGGTTATCATGAAGCAATGCTCTGATTTAAAATGCCAAATTCTGTAAAATTTCATATTGACTAGTACCCTGTTCAAATTGCAGAAATTTATGGCATTTCCCAGAAAAAAAAGAAAATAGGTATCCTTGTTCATTATGTGTTTCTCTGGGATCCTAAGGATGACAGTGAGCCTGTTGGGGTGAGGGAGAAATGCCCACACTTGGAATGGTGGGGTAAAACAATATCATGGGCTTTTTATGAGTCCTACTCCTGATCTGCATTACCTGACAATAAGACAAAAAGTTATGGTAAATCAGTCATTTGACTTAAAATGCCAAATTCCATGAAATTTTATATTTTCAAATACTCTGATCAAATTGTTAAAATTAATTTTAAGACTTTCACCACAAAACAAAAAAGGAAAAAATCTCTGTCTTTGTTCGTGATTTTATGGATGAGTATGAGTCTTTTGGGGTGGGGGAGGAAAGGACCATGCTTGGCACAGTGGAGTACAAGAATAGCATGTGCTTTTTATGAGCACTCATCCTAATCTCAATCACCTGCCAGTAACATACACTGTCTGACCAAGTTTACCTATAGCAGTGATGTGTCTGCCTACGGTTTCCCACAACCAGTTTGACTGGTTAGACTTCCCATACAAACTGTGGGGTTTAGCAAAAATGCTTACTGTTTCTTTTTTCTTACAGTCAGCTCTGTCCACAGCTATGAGGACCATACAAAAGTCTGAAATACACTCCTTACAATATATTTTTCTGTGACGATGTTCGGTTTTAGTGCACTTCTAATACTGGTGAATAGCCTATTAGGAAAACCATATCATACTGTTATATAACGGAATGTGGTATCAAGGTAAAGTGTTGAATTGTGTTGCTGTACTGCTAAGAGCACCAGGATGCTGTCATTACTGGATACAATATGTGCTTAGAACAAAACACAAAAATTATGTGCTATACAAGCACCAATGTTTATTTACAAATTACTAGAATTACACTCTTGTTAATATTGATGAACAAAAATGGTAGAAGCTTCAATGGACTGCTTGACTAAGAAAAACGTGAAAGGTGGGTCAGTTTGGAAGCTATTCAATCCCTTCATTTAAGAATTTAAAGCATTTTAGAATACTGGCCCACTATGATAAAAAAAAGTTTGCCATTTTTATGTAGCATAGATTATTTTAGTGCTATAAGTATTGGTCATGGAAGTGGAGACTGGAATTTTAAGTAATGCTCACTTTCCTGAATTTTAAAAAAGAACCTTTTTTTAGAAGATTGCCAGTGAGTAAGTATGTATCATATGACTGGTGAAGAAAGGTGTTTAAGATATATTTATCTTATAAGCTGAAACAATAATGACAACATGCTGGCAATGTGGCCATTTATTGACTTAATACCAACATCACTGTTAGTAAAACAAATTAACTTAATTTCCAACACATAAAACACATTTAACGCCTTCCCCTTAAACAAGTTGGTATAGCCAAGCCTGCTTTGAACTGATATTGATATGTCCAGGTACATAACCTCAAGATACCTTGAACCTGAAATCAATATTCCTAAGGTTTGCCTCGCATCACCTACCATCACTTGCCTCAGCCATGGCTTAACCTAAAAACACACTGCCCACACAAAGTGACCACTCAAAAAGAACCGGGGAGAAAGGAAAAGGGGTGTCCTAAATGGTGGGTGGGTGGAAACCTGCAAGCTACTGCAGTGAAGTGAATGAATAATGCAGTGCTCACCTAAATAAGGGAAGGAAACCAACTCCGCCCATTCTTAGCTCATGGACACACAGGCTTACTGGTAAACATTCTTTATTGTTAGTATTATTTGTTCTGAAGTCTCACTCTATAGTGAGATTATAGCATGTTACATTTCTACTAATAGAAATGTCTGTTTAATCAGAAAGTGCTTTTAATTTTGTGTTTTCTTTTTTTAAAAAAGCGAATTAAGAAGAACTGATGCAAAGTAGGACAGCTCAGTAGACCTGGGTTGAATGATTTCAAAACATGGAGTTGGGAACCATGTCTGCCATAAGTATGACAATATATAGTAAAACCACCCCAAAGACTAGAATAACAAAGGAGCAGGGACAGAGCCAATGCCACCCAAAGCTTTAGTAAGTGTGCAGTATTCCTTTTGTAGATGCAGTTTCATTTACATTATTTAGTATTATCAATAACTATATGCATTGTACATCTTAGTTGCTGGAGGGATAGCAGTGGAATGGTGGTGTACACTAGATTAGCCTTAAACAGCATTATACAATGACTTCTCATTGATATTTAAAAAATGTGCACTCTGATTGGTCAGCCCCACCAGTATGTCCACTATAAATTAAGCATATAATAATAGAAAAAAATTACGATACTGAAGTACCATTCAGGGCCCAGACTTTTCTATTGATATAAGTTGTGGAGGGCAGACCAAATGCAAGAAAAATCAGGTACATTTTGCAAAACTAAAGAAATAGAAAATACCTGATTTTCATTGTATTTCTGTGCAGACATGGCAGACTGCCGTACCTCTGAACTGTCCAAATTTTAAGAGAAAGTCCACATGTTTCCATCTCAGTAAAAGAAAAAAAAAACAACAGAGATTCTTTTTATTTTTTCCCTTTGGTTTTGTTAAACAGCACTGGTGTACTGTGCATGCATGGGAATGCAAGCCCTATACCCACGCACAGTACATCGGAAAACGAGTAAGAACAGGAAAATAATGCAGAAGAAGACTACTGTGCTGCTATACAAAAACATTATTTAAGGAAGGTAAGTCATTTCTCTCTTAAATAATGTCATTGTATAATAGCAATAACCCACTCCTGGGTGTGGGTAATTCTGGATGCAGCAATGACCACACCCAGAAGTAGATTATTGCTTAATTGTATTTCACATATTTCAAATTGCTGGTATTCCTGACATTACAGGAATAGACAAGCAGGTGTGTCATGCAGTGACCATACCAAATTCAGCCAGTATTTGTGCATAAAGGTATTATAAATGTACCATCCTGTCAGTAAAAATAGAGTTGCATTTAATTGTTTTAATGATAGAAAGATGAAATTCTGTGCCTTACCCTAGTTAAACCATTTCCAATATTATATTGCAGATGAACAATAGTGGCAGGTCCTACCTTTGAGGATGAAGGAAGGGGGGGGGTAGATGAAGGCAACACAGATTAAGCTGTTCCACTGTCATGTATATGCAGTCTAAACATGTCTGACATTCCATGGCATGATATGGTTTACCATTCCTCGCATAGCTACTGGACCCCCTGTTTGGGCAGTTGAAATTTAAGCCTTTTGTACTTTGTACAGCTATAAGCATGAAAAGAAGAGATCTCATCCAGTTAGTTTTATTGAAGCTGTGCTAACAAGAAACATTTTATAAAGATGTAGACAATGAAAGTCAAGTGCGTTCAAAGTAGATTACATGTTCCTGAACAGAAACATGGAAATTATGTATTTGCTGCTGGTATTAAAGCAAACTGTCTTGAAACAGTGAAGCTTAAAAATGCAGCAGAGGGTCCTAAAAGAGTCTAAATCAAAATGAAGAATCTAAATCAACGTGAAGAAACTGAACTGCATATAGAAAAATAATAATCAGAATAACGAGTGTAAGCTTGATAGAGGTACAAGGTAAACTATTTTGTAGGAAGATACTTTTGAAGCATGTGAGCTAAAAGACTCAGAGAGAAAGAAAGTTGTGTGAAAATTACTGATATATTCAGGAATCCAACAACAAACAAATGGCCAAAACTTAGACTACCATCAAGTAAAAGATCTACAAGATCATTTTTAAATAGTGGTCAGTGACACTAGTTCACTTAATATGCTTGGTAATTTGGCTTATGAGAAACAAGGAAAGGTAAAACTATCTCAGAGTGTGAAAACAAAGACAAAATGAGATACCAGGGAACATAGCAATACTTCTTACAAGCCAAAATAAGTAGGAAAGCAAATACATGGAAAGAATACATACAATTAAGAGGTAGTAGAATTGAAATAGAATGGTTAAAGTTGCAATGTAAGAGAAGATTTGAGAATGCATTGATTTACATGGTCCAAAAAGGAGTTAAAGGGGTTAATGGAATGGACTATCAATTAAAGAAGGTATTTCAGCAATTCCAACTGATTTTCAATATCACAATTATATGCAAACCTGCAATTCTGACGTGTAGAGTTGCATGAATAATGTTACAATTTGTTGACACTGAATACACCAGCAAGAAGGTATGAGTCCCTTACACTTTACTTTGATGTTTCTTTAGCAGCAGAAGTGTCCTAAGGAGCTATTGCACAGGAAATTGAAGGCTAGGAAAGTATAACTGAAGACTTGGAAGGTGTTGTAAGCAGAATAATGATCCATTACTGTGGATTTATATGCAAGAAACACATTACATGAGTTAGGTAAAGCTGCTAAATAAATAAAGACAATATAATTTGAGCTTAAATACATTCAAATGTAAACTGAGTGAAGAGCTCTTGCACCGATAATCGAAGGCCTGGAAAGTATGATACAAATCTTGGAAGGTGTAAGTTTAGTGATGATCTATTAATGTAGAGTCAGATGCAAGATGAGCATTAAATGATGCATGTAAAAATGTTAAATTGATTAAGGCAACATCATTTCAAGTTAAGTAAAAGCAAATCTATGCTGACTAAAAATGTTATAGTGCAGGTCACATTCCAAAGCTGTTGACACCAAAGCTTGGCATAGAAAACAATGCTTTGTACAAACATTCTGTGCTATGTGCAGATTGGAAGAATTTCTCTTTTTCTGTTATAGAAGTAGTGAGCCAGGATCCTCGGGGAGGTAGTTACAAGAATTTTGTTGAAACAAGGGAACCAGAAAGGAAGGTTTGGTTGGCCTCATACATTTCTCCTGGCTTAAATGATACTTTCAATGTTAAGTGTTTTCTAAAAGATAAAAGACCAAACATTAGGAGGTAAAAAAAATATTTTACACTATGTATATACATACTTGATGATTTTAGTTTAGCTTTGAATGCCATATAAAGAATATGTATAACTTTTTTTTTTTACTTGACTGTGTTTTAAATTTTATAAAATGCTTAAACAGTTAATTTTAGGTATACTGAATTTTAGTTTCACCTAAGAGTTGATTGGACTGTGTTTTATTGCATTAAGTATTTAATTGAGGACTATTGTTCTTTGAGCTGTGTTTCTGATGAAGTCTTTGTGACGAATAACAACTATTAAAGGTTAACAATGGTAAAAATCTTAACCTTACTTGGACCCTGTCAATGTGCTTAGTGGTGTTCCTTTTGAGTTATGGTTGAGTTTTACACCTAGCCTGGTAACTGTTACTGTTTTTTTAGTTTAAAGTTAAAGAAGTACTGACATTAAATGACTGTGATCTGAGTAAGCTTGGAGCATTTCAAACAGGAAGCAGTCAAAATGGTATATGTTTTGTAATCCTAAAACAGAATAGCTAGCTGCTAAGAGTCAAGAATATTCATAGAAAAACAAGAGATATGCTCAGAAAGAAGAGGGTCTGTCGGCAACTGTGTATAAAAATGAGGAATTCTGTGAATATTATCTATGGTAAATAGATGTCCGGTAGAAACAGATTATAACTCATAATGCAGTATTTATCAAGGATATCATCATCTCAGAGCAGATTCCTTGGGACACCACATTTGACCTCTTAGAATTCCAAATTACATTTACCAAAAATAAGAGAAATTACCCCTTCATAGCTAGCTATGGAACACCCTGTCCAACCCCTTCTGAGCATGATAGTAATTTTAACACATTAGCTGAAATTCCCATTAAACCCAAGACCTTTCTACAAGGAGACTTCAACTATCCATCAATAACCTGGCTGACCTAAATTGCAGATGTCCATCGTACATTGCATTTCCTTCACATTATAACTGCTAACTCTCTTGCAGAAATAGTTAACCATCCTACTAGGGGCTCCAGTATCATAGGTTCATAGGTGTGTACTAGGCTAATGGCCCAAGAGTCTTTACAAGCCTAGCCCATAGGATTACCCTGGCATTGTGCCATCAGACCTTAGTTCCTTGATCTAGTCCTCAAAAATATGGACATGTCTTGCATATCTCCTTGTGTATCTTCATGCCTTGTTAAATCTGATAGTAATTTAGTCACCTTTTCCTTCAAAACTGTCAGCACTTCCTCTGTTTAGGGACTTCTCAAAAGCAAACCATCTTCAGTTACTTGATGACCTAAATAAATTCTCATGTAATTGTCCCGTGAAGAAAAGCTGCTACATATGCTTCTGACTTGTACTCTCACTTAAATTGTTGTATTGATAAGGCAGTCACAATCCACACCAAATATAATGAGCAATTTAACACCAACCCCATTTGGTGGAATGTACATATAAATGAATTATATAACAAGAGCAAGAAACTGTTTAAGCTTATAAGAGGTCTCATTCTATCTACCTTAAGATCACACTAAATCAAAACGCAAAGAACTTAAGAGAACCATGAAGAGGGTCAAAGCTGAATGTATGAACTTAAACTAGTCACTAAAACCAAAAATAACTACAAATCATTCTTTAACTATGTCAGGAAGTTACAAAATAACACCAAAAATGTTTAGAGGTAGTCCACAGTAATACTACACATTGACCCAAAGGCAATAGCTAATATGCTAACTTACACATTTAGTGTAAATTTTACTTCACCCACAGTTATAGCTGTTACACAGGTTACACAATCCCAGCCATCCCTTGTATTCACTCTGGAGCAAATTCTTACAGTCCTTTCAAAAACTAATAATACTCACACTTGGGTCTTGATAACATACCAAGTTACCTGATTATCAATGCCAAATATGGCCTTTATGAACTCTACTTAACCTCTTTAATCTAAGCCTCTCCACTGTTTGCATTCCTGAAGCCTGGAAAACAGCCATTATAATGCCATGACACAAACCCTGGTTGCTACAAAGCCATTAGTCTCACTAGTCACATATGTAAATCTATGGAGCACAATATCTCAGTTGTCATTAATATGGACATTGAAAATATCTTTATTCCCGGACCCTCATCAATTCAACTTCATTGAATGAAGGTCCTGCCTCTTTAACAACATTAATTTCGTTGAAAGTGTAACCAAAGCACTGGATAGTGGTTATTTAGTGCATACAGCATATCTACACCTGGTCAAGGCTATTGACAGTATTCCCCATGCAGGTATTTTTCACAGACTTGTAAATCTGAATATAAAACCTTATATTGTGGGGTGCATAGCTAACTGGTTGTCTGACAGAATCCATGAGTTTACAGTCACACGTGCTACTTCTGAAAGCAAAAACGTTGCCAGTGGTGTAACACAGAGCTAAGTTTTGGGTTATCTCCTATATGGCATATATTTCTCAGATCTTCAGGCCACTCCTGGGCTATGGTTAACTAAGTTTGCAGATGACTATAAACTCGGTGTTGTTATTCGATCTTTACTTGACTCAAGATTACTCCAGCATGGGTTAGACCTTATTAACAAATGGTACAAGGACAATTTTATTTATTTATTTTATTTGTTGACCTTTTTTTACTTTGGAAGTCCAACTGGTCAAAAGCCCTTTTTCAGTAGAGGCTTGAGGAGAAAAGCTACGATAATACAAAATTGTAGACAGACAGTTTTAAGTAGAAAAACACAATAAGCAGTACACATGGCAGTTGGAAACATTAGAAGAGATATAGTTAAATAATGCAATAGCTAAAACATATGTAGCATAAGACAGTAGAAAAATTGTATTATTGCATGTGCCCTTGAATGAAAGTAGTTGAAAAAGGATAAGAGGAGTTAAAGAAAGTCGCATTAAGTAGTAGAACGTAGATGTATTAAGTAAAAGGTGATAATATATCTGCAAATGCTAGGTTGTGAAAAAAATAAAATTTAGTTGTGAGAAGTAGAGGAAGAGGAGGAGAAGTGGGTTAGTTAGGTGGGTTAGTATGGATTTGTGGGTCGGTATGGAAGATAAGATTTGTATGTTGTAAACATTAGCAGGAAGTAGGATAAAATAGGTGGGGGGAGGGGTGGAGGTTCAGAGGCAACAAGTGGAGTCTGAGTCACCGGATACAGATTAGAATAGTGGTATAACATATAACGGGTTGGGGAGGAATAAGGTATTAGCCAGTAGCACTATAAGAACAAAGCCTTAAGTTGCATAGGAAAGGTTTTAGTGAGGTCTTAAATGCTGCAATATTTGTGGAGTTCCTAATAGATAATGGTATTTGGTTCCAAGCTTTAGCAACACAGCAAGAGTATAGGCTTTGGATGGCTGTTTTGTGGATGGAAAATATTTTTTCCTATTAGAGCTTAGAGGGCAGGTGGGAAGACAGTTTTGTATTAAGACTGTTAAGAGAGTGGCAGTCTGAGAGCTTGTTTATGAGTTTGTAAGTAGTGAGTAACTGTGTGTAGCTAAACTAGTTGGGTTCTAACTAATTAATTTATTTTAAGGCTAGGCAGTGTTAACTAGAATAGGGTCTGTTGGCAACAAAGCAAGCAATTTTATTGTAGCATTGTTCAAGTATGGATTATATAGGTGGTTGGAGGTTGGGAAAAATAGAAGCACCATAGAGAGGAAAATGTATTATGTATGCGTTTGCCAGAGTTAGTTTGGTAGACTTTGTCAGGAAGTGTTTTCTTCTGTACAACATGCCAAACCTTTAATTTTTTTTTTTGATAGAATTTTGGATTTGGAGGTAGAATTTGAGGTTATCATCTGTGGTTAAACCTAAAAGTTTTGTATCTGTGACAGTTTAATTTATTGCATTTTCTAAAGATGTAACTTTAAAACTAAATCTGGGCTTGGTAGGATTGTTTTCAAGAATAATAGTATTTTCGTTTTCTTAGGGTTGAGTAGAAGTTGGCCATTTTTAAGCCAGTTTTCTATGGGATTAAAGGCTTCTTGGGTTATTTGTTTTAGGAGGTTAATAATATTAGAGGAGCAGATTAGTGTAGAGTCATCAGCATATTGCATCAGTATTGCCAGCTTGGATGAAATATTTATGATCGTATTAAAGAGAAGATGCCGTAGAATGGAACCTTGGAGAACTCATGTATGGATGTTTATAAAAGGTGAAGGTGTACTAAGCCATTTTGCAGATTGCTGTCTGCATGTCAGGTAACTACTGAACCAGTCCTTTAGGTTCAGAGATTCCTAATAATACCAGTTGCTGAAGGAGTTTGTTATGTAATACTGTATCAAAGGATTTGGATAACTTGAGGAATAAAGCTGAGATAAGTTGTCCTTCAGCCTTGTTAACTATGTCCATGAAAGAGAGGAGAGCAGAAATTGTGTTGTGGTTGTGCTGTGACTGAGATGAAAGCCACGCTGTGTGTGTGTGAGGTGGGGGGCAGTAGATGATGTTGAAGGAGGTATTGTAGGAGACGTTTATGAATGGTTTTCCAGTATTCTTGACAAGGTAGAAAGGATAGCTATTGGACAGATGTTAGATATATCAGAAGTATTGCCACCTTTGTGGAGAGGGAGTAACATAAGATTGTTTCCAAATAGAATGGAAATAGGATTCTGTGATAGACTTGTTGGTCAAAAGTGACACAGGAAATGTATAACATTGGCAGCTATTTAGGTATTCTGAAGGTAGACTGTCTACTGTGGGAAAGCAGGTTTTACTTTTTGAAGTAATATAATGATAGCTGAGAGTAAAGTTTGAAAAGAAAAGTTAGAAGGGGAGTTATTGTTTAATAGGAAGTAGGAGACTGAGATGCATAGAGGTTATGGGGTAGAGTGTCAGTGTCTGGGGCTAAAAGGGGTGCAATAGAGGGGGTGTTTATGTTGAAGGTGGCTATACTATCAATGTGATTTCTAAGATAAAATAGCTGGCTAAAGGATGTGGGTTGGGTTTATGTCCAGGTTGGAATATGTTACTAAATGAGACCCAGAATCTTTAGGATTTAGTGTTGATTTTGAAGGTTGTCACAGTAAAGTTTTTTTTTTTTTTGTCCAGGCTGATTTGTTTTTAGTTCAGTTACTTATCTCCCTGTATTTTTGCTGGAGTTGGAGTGTTTTGTTAGCAAGCCAGGACTTCCAGGCTTTATCTGCTATCTAAAAATCCACAAAAACAGGTAGAGGCAAGCAAGGCAGCAAACACCAACAGGTGAAAGTTAATCTTCTTTAATACAAGTAAAATGTGAAGCGCTTTTCGTTTGAGACTGTGCTCAAAACTTCAAATGACCAGAAAATGTTTAACTATGTGCTGACCACTTACCCTAGATTTCCATGTCTTTTTGGTATTCCTAAGATCCATAAAGACGTTTTGGACCCTCCCATGCATCCTTTAGTTGACAGCAGAGGTTCACCTACGTATGCATGTGCTAAAGTTATAGATGTAATCTTGCAAACATTTTTAGTTAATGATGTACAAATTTGTAAAGACTCATGGTCTTTTCTAGAGAGAATCAATGAGTTCCATTTGACATCCAATATAATTTTTTAACTATAGATGTCAAAGATTTGTACACTTGTATCCCACATGAAATAGTTAATGACTGGATCAGGCTGGATTTAAGAGTGAAAGGGTGTACCAGAATAGAACTTGATCTAGTTGAAGAAATTTTGGATATTGTTCTTAACAATAACTTTTTCATGTTTAATAATGAATTTTATTTGCAAAAGGTGGAGGTAGCAATGGGTTCACCTGTGGTGCTAGTATAGCCAGTCTGATAATGGCTCATTGGGAACACTCTTTTGTTTTATCTAATTCCGATTACAAAGATGTGTTCATTTTCTATACACGTTACCTTGATGACATTTTTATTTTACTTAAAGGTGACAGAGCCATTAGTGACATGGTAGTCGACTATTTCAACAGCACCACAGATTTCCTAAAGTTTACATCTTCTTTTAGTACAGATTCTACAGCATACCTTGACATTTTATTAACTAAAAATTCTCCACTTCAGAGGTATACAGCTAAGATACATGGAATAAGCACATATTCTAATGCATTTTTGCATTATTCTAGCTGTCATCCTCAGCACCAGAAGCAGGCTTAAGGGCCAGTTAGTCAGGGCAGCCCGTATGTCAACTCTTGATGCCGACTTCATTGAAGAATGTTGTTTATTAAAAAATATGTTCATTCACCGAGGCTATCCTGAGAATCTGATTAATGAACTTATAGAAGAAGTGGGGTCCAAACAGAATAGGCAGTTATTTAAACCTTTATTAAATATTAATTCTACGAATGTAGAAGTGGTACAGCATAGTAGTGCAGTTAATGTTTCAATAGATGACATTAATACACCATGTGAACCTACGGGTCATGTTCCATCATTCATCACTACTTTCAGTATTAATAGTAAGTCTTGTTATGAAATTTTATGTAAAAATTGGGCTATCTTTAAAAGTGATTTTAGTATTTTTAATAAAGGTGGCAATAGACCAGTGGCCACGTATAGAAGGGCAAAATATTTAAAGTCCCTCCTCGAGCAACGCCAATGCACATACCCAAAAACACCAGGTATGTTCAAGTGTCATTCCTGTAACTACTGCCAATATGTTAGTGAATCTAATAAATTCATTATTCACAACCACCAATATTTTTTGAAATGTCGAGTGAATTGCAATTCTAAAATGATAGTTTATCTAGCACAATGCCAGAATTGTTTATCGTTCTACATAGGGAAAACGGAGAGACGTCTCCATGACCATTTGTATGAACATATTTATGCAATTCGGAAGAATAAACTCGACAATACTCTGGCTAAGCATGTCAGTCTCAACCTGGACCACAAATTTAAATTTATGATAATAGATCAGATTCACAAAGATCCTAGGGGAGGCCCTACTCCATTAAAACTGGAAGAATTAGAACTTATGTGGCAAGTTAGATTAAATGCGTATAACACCCCTGGACTTAATGAATGCTGTTCTATTGTCAGTGTTTTAAAACTTAAAAGTTTATCAAGATAGATGTATATACATACTTTTTACATTTTTATATTCTTTATTTTTCATTTATTTATTTTTTTGTAGTATACATTAGATGATTTATATATCTATCTTAAGTAGGTTATTTAATCAACATATTTAATCAGAATGTATGATGGTTATACTTTTATTTGTTTTATTTTGTAACATTTGAAGGTGGTTTTAAGTACAAACATGTATTAAGAGCATTTAGGCAGTTTTGTTGTATATGCTTTTAAATGCTTTATTTCCCTAGTGCAGTTTTTAATTGCTTAATTGATGTAGTGCTCATGTGAGCAGTTCGTCTAATTGGTATATATACTTGTGATTTGTGTAATCAGTTTGTCTGAAGAAGTTTGAGCACAGTCTCAAATGAAAAGCGCTTCACATTTTATCTGTATTAAAGAAGATTAACTTTCACCTGTTGGTGTTTGCTGCCTTGCTTGCCTCTACCTGTTTTCATGGATTTTTAGTTTGTTTTTGCTTGTGCTACACCAGTTTATCTGCTGTCTGCTTGAAAATTCTAGTGTTTTGGACATCCACGGGCTATGGATGGATTTAATTGTTTTATGTTGGATGGGTGCAAGACCGTTTAAAATATTTAAGGAAATTTTATTGAAGGTGTAGACAACTTCATCTAGTGTAAGGTGTTTTAGCAGAGACCAAAAGATGGATTGCAGGGCTGATATAAGTGATTCTGGTTTAAAATTGGAAAGATTGCAAGTGAATTTGTATGTATGATGCTTTGGTAGGTGGGTACAGATTAATTTGGTATAGGTTGGAAGGCGATCACTAATGAAATCAGTGAAGGTACTGGAGGAGCTGTATTTATCTGGATCAGGGACGAGGATCTGGTCTACAGTGGTGTCATTGTTGGTAGATTTGTTACAGTGGGTGTATGAGTATTAATGAGTTGGGTTAGTCCAAAAAGTTTGATACTAGAATCTGGAAATCTGGCAGAAAACATCTGCCTGTATGTCTTGACATCTCCTAGTATGATTTTCTCATTTGGATAAGTAAGGATTAGGCATTGTAGTATATTTTTGAGGGTTTCTATATTATTTCAAGTGGGGGGAGATAAAGGACTATGATAAACATTTTTGTAGTTATTTAGTTTAAGGAAAGGGATGAGGAGTTCAGCAGTACAGAATTTGGGGGCTATGTTGGTATAGGGGGAAATTCCATAGAATTAGAAAATAAGAGATATATCCCACCTACTTTTTTGAAGGTTGGTCACACTGATAATATTATTAGTCTGTTATATTTGGCTTGAGACAGAATTAAGAAATGACAAGTATATGTGAGGAGAAACAGAATCACAAGCATGAAGTTTGAATACTTTCTAGAATATACTATGTTTATTCATATAAACAATTTTTAATAGATTTGCACTGTGGGGTTTTGTTGTTGAATATTATTAGCAAAGGTTCATAGGTTCATGGGTACATAGGCGGTTACTAGGCTAGTGGCACTAGAGCCCTTATTAGCCTAAGCATGTTAATCCCAAGTTGCCTCAATTGTCCTTTGTTAGATGGATGTAATTCACAGAGCGAGTCTATGAAAAACACTGTCAACCCCTGTCCATGAAGGACATGGGTGCCATCCCCAGAGCAAATTTGCGGACTCCCATCCATTTGTCCATGTTGTGCTTGAATAGGGTCAGTGAAGATTACAAAACATTAACATATGCAAGAGATGCAATTATATAGCTAAATTGGAGGCTAAGCTCTCTCCACCCAAGACTGGAACAGGCAGTCATGAGGAGAAGGTTAACACTTGCACCACACCTCCAGCCTCACATAGACATACTAAACCAGCACCGGCAAAAAATACACATAAATACATGAAATCATACTCGGAGGCTCTAAATAAAAATCTGCAAAAGCATCAGAGACCTCCAAAGCAGACACCCGAAAAACCTCCACCTCCCGTCACACACCAGACAACACATAAAACACAAAATCAGTGCGCTGCACAATCACAGCCCTTAAGGCAAAATAACATAGCTAACACACTAGTAATAGGTGACTCTATAGTCAGGCACACTGATGTCCCACTCACTAGGCTGGACAAGGAGAAGGTTACTGTTAGCTGCCTGTCGGGAGCCAGAATCCACCACATAACACAAGCACTCAAGTCACTCGAGAACAAGTACAAATATGACTCTGTCATTGTTCATGTTGGTGTGAATGACCTGAGACATACCTCACTGAACTACATAAAAAGAGACATGGAAGAGCTTTCTGATCATGTAGCCCAGGCAGGTATGACCCTGACCCTGAGTATCATCCTGCCCTCACCAAGAATGATACCGCAGTATAAAGAAAAAATGATCAATTTCAACAATTGGCTAAAGTTCTGGTGTCATTCAAAGGGGATCCAGTGTCTGTCAGCCTGGGATGACATGTGCAACAAGCCTCGTTGCTTCGCAAGAGACAGCTTGCACCTGTCACCCCTAGGCTTTTGAATACTGGCCAAGGCTCTTGCTGCCCCCATAGTGCCTTTTTTTAGGCAAGGCTCAAAAGTCAAACCCTCCTCTGTAAACAGCACAAATAAAAAAATGTGCGTTATGCTACACAACGCCAGGAATTTAAATCTCAAAATGCATGTGCTCAAAGCACTCCTCTGTATGGAGAATGTCGACATCTATGCAGTAACTGAAACCTGGTTCAAGGCTTCACAGAGCACCCCAGCACTACCAGGCTACAACTCATACCACACATTTCGACCGCAGAACATGAACCTCAACACAAAATATGAGGAGGTGTATCCATATTCATCAAGGATAACTACACCTCCAGGTTAGTGGCACAGCATGATATCTCTGAGACCATCCATGTGCAACTAACATCGGGCAAATTTGCAATGCAAATTGTGGCCTGCTACAGATCACCCTCAATGACCCAGGACCACCATTCCGCCTTCCTGGAGTCACTGGAAAACATGAAGGTCCTACAGAACACCCTGGTATTGGGCGTTTTCAATTACCCTACCATTAACTGGGAAAACTACTCAAGTACAAACTCCCAGGTCCAGCGCTTCCTGGAAGTTATCAACTCAAATGCCCTGGATCAGCTGGTAAACTCCCTTACCAGAGGTGAAAACATATTGGACCTGGTCATCAACAACATGGGCGACAGGTGTTCCGCACCGGAGGTCAACCCATCACTGGTTAGATCAGACCATAAATAATCACTCTGTATGTCCAAACCACACCACCACCCCCAACCAAGGAAACCACAGTGAAAAAATTTTCTATAATAAACTTCACCTTACTTAAGAAAGAGGTGGTAAGTTTCACAGCCACCATGCTAAAGGATAACAGTGTCCAAGATGCAGGAACCTTTACAAATGCACTCTATGAGCACCTACAAGGATGTATGGATTGTACCATCCCTAGCAAAATCAAGACTCCCTCCCCTAAAGAAGGAAATCAGTCTGGTGGACCCCTGCCATAAACAGGTTATACAATAGAAGGAGAAAACTAGTTAAAAAAAAAGCATATCCCAAGAAGGAAAGACATCCCTGATTAGTATCAGTAAGAAACTAAGGTCCCTCATAAAATCATCCAAGGCTAACTTTGAAAGAAAAATAGCCAAGAAATCAAAAGATAACTACAAAGCCTTCTTTAGCTATGTCAAGAATCGAAGTGGCAACTCACAGATATGCTCGGAGCTAGTGAAAAATAGCACAAAATATACTGAACCTACTGATATTGCCAACATCCTGGCAGATAGATTAAGTGCAAACTTCACCTCCTTCTCATCCCCAAAATGGCCTACAACAATACCAGAAAAGTGTAGTGTCCCAGAAATCACAGACGCACAGGTGAAAATAGCTCTTTTAAAAGCCAAAGGCACAGCGTCAATGGGGCCAGATGGTGTCCCAGGCTGCATCTTGCATGAACTACAGAACAAACTAACCCCCCACCTAAACACACTGTTCAACCTCAGCCTCACCACAGGCTATGTGCCATTAGAATGGCACACAGCAACGGTTATTCCTCTCTACAAAGGAGGGGCCACAACTGACCCTGGTAACTATCTCCCCATAAGCTTGACTAGCCTGGTCTGCAAGGCTATGGAGTGCATCATCATGGAACTCATTAACAAAGACATTGGGAACCTCCAAACCCTTGACCCGACCCAGTTCAGCTTTGTTAAGGGCAGATCATGCCTACTAAACCTGGTTGACTTCTTTGAGACAGTCACCAAGGCCATAGATGAGGGGAAGGTGGTTCACACAGCCTACCTTGACCTCGCCAAGGCTTTTGACACCATTACTCACTCGGGAATTATAGAAAAACTCACCAGCCTGAACATAAACCCCTACGTCATGAGATGGGTTGCCAACTGGCTTACAGACAGAACTCACACGGTATGAATAGCGGGCTCCAGGTCCAACTCTAACCCAGTCACAAGTGGTGTCCCACAAGGCTTGGTCCTGGGACCCCTACTGTTTGGCATATACTTCTCAAAAGTACAGGCAAACACAGAAGGACTATGGCTAACCAAGTTTGCCAATGACTGCAAACTGGGCGCCATAATTGACCCTCCGGCTGACACAAACATTCTCTAAAAGGTCTTACTGAGACGGACACCTGGTGTCAAAGACTCAAAGTCATGGTCTCAAGCTAAATGCCAAAAAATGCATAGTCATCCCATTTGAAAAAAACAAAACACCCATGAATTACCACATAGGTGGCAGCCCCCTTAATACAAAAGAGGTAATAAGAGATCTGGGGACCCAGGAAGATAGTAATCTCTCCTTTGACAATCATATTGCCAAAGTAGTTAGGAAATCCTTCTATGTAACCCATCTAATTACTAAAGGGTTCGCATCTAAAAATAAAGAGGTCATAGTGCCCCTCTACTCATCACTCATCAGACCCATCATAGAGTACAATGCCCCATTTGGGATGTACCTCACAAGACACTTCCATCAGCTGAAAAGACCACAAAAGTACCTCACCAAGAGGATTACTGGCCTCAAACATATGTCCCATGCAGCCTGACTGGAAAAACTCTGGCTGTACTCAGTGGCATATCGCTTACTCAGAGGTGATCTCTGCCTGACTTACAAAGCCATGTCCAACTCAAAATTGATGGACATGCTCCATCTAAAGAAATCCAAGTCACTACAAGCCACTCGCTCTAGTGAACTAAACCTCACCACAACAATAAATAGAACATGCTGGAGGGATAGATTCCTGTCACAGAGACTCCCCATGCTTTGGAACAAATTTCCTAACTACATTAGGCAGAGTCCCTCACTAACACTCTTCAAGAGAAACCTTGACGAGTGGATGAGTAACAGAAAATACAACTCTGGGATCACTTCATTGGCTCTTCTTGACAGAGGCTCAGTTAATTAATCAATGGGGCAGCGAAAGCTGATAAACTCTGGCTAGGCTTATAAATGCCCTCAGGCAGATAGCCTAGTACCTACCTGTGAACCTATGAACTGAAGAGCTCTGCTTCACCTGAATTGGAAGTTTATTCCAGAGTAGCGGCAATCTCTGGGAGATATATCTCTCTGCAGCATTTTCTGTTATTGTCACAGGTTAGGTTAAGATCCCAAGAGCAAGTGATCCTTGGGCCACTTGACTTGTGTATGTGCAGCATATCCATCAGGGCAGAGTCAGGGACTGCCCTGTAGGCCAGGCACAAGTCACCTATCATCAGCCGATAAGATACAGAGTAGAGTGACAGGGCTGTCAGTCTATCCATATAAGTCATGAATTGGAAGCACTGTATTTTCTTGGTGAGAAACCTCTGTGGTCTCTCCAGCTGTTGCAGGACATGCAGAATGGAGCATTGTACTGTATTAATGGTACGGTGAGGGTCGAGTATAGTGGAGTTATAACATCCTTAGACCTGGATGTGATGCCCTTACTTATGAGATGCACAATGTAGAAGGCTTTCCTTACCACTCTGGAAACTTGGTAGTCGAAGGCTTGCTGATCAGTGGTGTTAACTGGGCCAGGGTTAGGATGTATGTCACCACTGTTTGTTGGACCAGGTATAAAAGTAGCAATAGGTGGGGCAGGTGAAGGGTAAGGGTAAGTAAAAATGTATTAGAGAAGGTAAGATGATTTATACACAAAAGCAGAGCATTTGTTGGGAGCCTAAAAATGTAAGTTTCCAACACTGACAATATCAAATGTGGCGATACAAGATATTTCAAAAATGGACATTACGCTAGTTATGGGTTGTGGCCAATTTAGTTAAGAATGGTCAGAATGTCTATGTCTGAAACAAACAAAGATAAAATTAAGTGTAAGGATGTTATTGGGGAAGAGAAATTAGACTGCAAATGACTCCCACATTGTTCACTAGTAAGATATTTATTTTTACATCAGTTATTTAAAGTACAAATACATAGGAAGAGTAGTTAAGTAAAAATATTGCTGTTTACTAAGTTTGGGCTTGCTATTGCATTATTTCTTGTTTTTTGGGTGTTCATTTGCACTAGGAGCCTTTCCATTTGCAGTATTGATGATACAAAACAACTTATAGATGGAGAGAGAGCAAATGATTTATATAGTGTTAAAATGAGATAGAAAGAAGGATTAAGCAGAGCATGTTGAGAGTACAAAAGATAAGAGATGGTGTAGGTATAGAAGTGAGGACACACTCTGCTGTCAACAGTGAAAGATATAACTGCTCATAACATAATCAGCATTCAGGAAGTCAAAGGTCACTGCAGTTACAACTAAAAATCCATTCCCACATTGCTTTATGCACTTCAGTAAAAAGAAAAGCATAAGAAAAACAAAAGGTGATAGAA
Source organism: Protopterus annectens (assembly GCF_019279795.1). NCBI lineage: Eukaryota > Metazoa > Chordata > Ceratodontiformes > Protopteridae > Protopterus > Protopterus annectens. Next base: position 897,291,709 of record NC_056726.1, on the reverse strand, counting down.
TTGTGAAATCTAGGGGTCTTATGCAATTAGCATGCAGAACACTTCATTCTTTTCACTGGCATCATTAAATTTAAAAGACTAACTATTGTTTCCTACACATCATAAGCAATCAGGCTAATAAGGGAAATTCCATTTAATTAACAATATTAATTGCAAAAATGATCAACCATGGTTAACCAAAAGTCGGTAGAATAATAAGAGTCTTGCTGAAGAACATATAGTTTGCAGTAATATAGCTGTGCTATGTAAACTTGGTTAAAACTCACACAGTAATCTCTTCTCTTGATAAATTACATTAAAAGCTAGAAAACAACATTCCAATCTACTAGATGTACCACACAGTATACAGGAGCAGCAATTATAAATTGTAAGCAAGCTCAATGATAAAATAAACACAGAAACAACATTCTCAGTGCATGCTTCATGTTGTTGGGTCTTTCGGCTTTTCCCGGTTATGGGTCGCCACAGCGGAACTCCGGTCCGCTAAAATGATTGGCAGTAGATTTTTACGTGCCGAGTTGCCGGCCCTGACGCACAACCTTCAACGAAGGTACGCCCATTCACGCATGTCTCCACACAGAAGATGGTCTAACTGAGAATCGAACAGGACAACATCTTACTGTGAGGCGACATGCTAAGCATTATCCTACAAGCAGAAATGCTGTATTCAAGGTAATACTGCAATAAAATAGCATGAAAAAATGCAAATATATCCAGCAATAACCACATTAAAAATCAATAAATGCTATACCTGATAGAGAATAAATGCCAAAGCAGAGAGTATATCGTTAGGGACAGAGCATCTGCAGGAGTGATTGTGCGGAAGAATATTTAAAATGGTGCTATATAGGGAGAGAAAATCAACACCTCTATGGAAGATGCTAGGGAGATGTTAGCAATAACAACATACAGGTGTGTTCAAGGGGTGGGAAAATATTTGTCTAGAACTGAGCAGTGGAGTCCTTCCTAAAGAAAACAAGCTATGTGGATGGATGGAAAGTAAGTTACCTTCCTACTAACATATCCCATTATATATACAACCATGATACTAGGCTCGTAAGGGCCCTAGCGGTCATTAGCCAAGGTACAACCTATGAACCTATGAAAGTGTATTAGAGAAGGTAAGATAATTTATACACAAATACAGAATCTTTGTTGGGAAGCTAAATAATGTATGTTTCCATCAGAGTCACTATCAAATATGGAGATGCAAGGCAACTGCATCTGAAGTGTTTGTGTGTTTTAGCTGCTTTTCTGTATATATAGACTTCTCTGTTTCTTTAACTAAATAAGCTCTGCAAAGTTGTTTTATTGCATTCCTGTCTGTATTTCTGAGGTTTTTGCACTTTTAAAGTTTGTTTTTGCTTAGTTTAACTGGTAGGCTACACACTCAAGTGTGCTAGCCGAATTAAAGCATTTACTGTGTTTCTGTACCTAATTTCTGCTACTCTGTAATAAAAAAAAAAAAAAAATCCTTGTTTCCCGCCTTTACTGAACTAGAATAGTCCAGTCTTCAGGTATTGCTGATCTCTGGGCTGTGTCATAGTTCCTGTGTTGCCCATATCCTTATTTGGATAGGGGAAGCTTCTTTGTTCACCAGTGAGAGTGGGGAGCTCTGAGCAGCCTATCTGTCCCTTGAGGAGTGGTTCCAGCCCAGTGATCAGTAGCTTATTGGCCGTTTTGGGCCATTTCCTATCTCTTCTAACCCCCTGCTTTAAAGCCAGCTTCAGCATGCTTTTGCGCTTGAAATTTAAAGTTTGTCCTGTTTGTTGCATTTACCTGTTGAGGCTACACACTCAAGTGTGCTAGCCTGTGTTACATATTTATTGCATTTTCCTGCTGTTTGTTGCAAAAAAAGAAAGAAAAACAAAAAAAATTATCCTTGCTTCCCGCCTTTCCTGACCTAGAGTAGTCCAAATACAGGCGTTGCTGTATTCTGGACTTTTGGAAAGTTCCTGTGTTGCCCATTTCCTTTCTTGGATAAAGGGGGGCTTCTTTGTTCACCAGTGGCAGTGGGGAGCTTAGAGAAGCCTATCTATCCCTGGAGGAGTGTTCCCAGCACAAAAATCTGGTAGTCTATTGGCTGTTTTGGGCCAGTTTCTAGCTCTTTCAAGTCCCCCTGCATAAAACCCGCTTTGGCGTGGTTTTTGCGCTTGTTACTACTCAGCCCAGCTCCTCCTGGTCCTGCAGAGTGGTGCTAGCAGCAGAGAGGCCAAAAGAGCAACTGCTAACCTGATAAAAGTGTTTTTTTTTCCTGCTACTACCTGGGCGACTGTCTGATCTAGCTAAACTGCAAGTATTTCAGCTTCTTGAACTGTTTTAAACTGTTTAAAATTGTTTTTCCACCTGCACTTTTAAAGTTTGTCCTTTTTGTTGCATTTACCTGTTGAGGCTACACACTCAAGTGTGCTAGCCTGTGTTACATATTTATTGCATTTTCCTACTGTTTGTTGCAAAAAAGAAAAAAAAAAAATTATCCTTGTTTCCCGTCTTTTCTGACCTAGAGTAGTCCAAATACAGGCTTTGCTGTATTCTGGACTTTTGGAAAGTTCCTGTGTTGCCCATTTCCTTTCTTGGATAAAGGGAGGCTTCTTTGTTCACCAGTGACAGTGGGGAGCTTAGAGCAGCCTATCTATCCCTGGAGGAGTGTTCCCAGCACAAGACTCTGGTAGTCTATTGGCCGTTTTGGGCCAATTTCTAGCTCTTTCAAGTCCCCCTGTATAAAACCCGCTTTGGCGTGTTTTTTGCGCTTGTTACTACTCACCCAAGCTCCTAGTGGTCCTGCAGAGTGGTGCTGGCAGCAGAGAGGCTAAAAGAGTGACTGCTAACCTGATAAAAGTGTTTTTTTCCTGCTACTACCTGGCCGACTGTCTGATCTAGCTAAACTGCAAGTATTTCTGCATTCTTGAACTGTTTTAAACTGTTTAAAGTTGTTTTTCCACCTGCACTTTTAAAGTTTGTCCTGTTTGTTGCATTTACCTGTTGAGGCTACACACTCAAGTGTGCTAGCCTGTGTTACATATTTATTGCATTTTCCTGCTGTTTGTTGAAAAAAAGAAAAAAAAGAAAAACAAAAAAATTATCCTTGTTTCCCGTCTTTCCTGACCTAGAGTAGTCCAAATACAGGCGTTGCTGTATTCTGGACTTTTGGAAAGTTCCTGTGTTGCCCATTTCCTTTCTTGGATAAAGGGAGGCTTCTTTGTTCACCAGTGGCAGTGGGGAGCTTAGAGCAGCCTATCTGTCCCTGGAGGAGTGTTCCCAGCACAAGAATCTGGTAGTCTATTGGCCGTTTTGGGCCAATTTCTAGCTCTTTCAAGTCCCCCTGTATAAAACCCGCTTTGGCACGGTTTATGCACTTGTTACTACTCAGCCAAGCTCCTAGTGGTCCTGCAGAGTGGTGCTAGCAGCAGAGAGGCTAAAAGAGCGACTGCTAACCTGATAAAAGTTTTTTTTTTCCTGCTACTATCTGGACGACTGTCCGATCTAGCTAAACTGCAAGTATGTCTGCATTCTTGAACTGTTTTAAACTGTTTAAAGTTGTTTTTGCACCTGCACTTTTAAAGTCTGTTCTGTTTGTTGCATTTACCTAGTGAGGCTACACACTCAAGGGCACTAGCCCGTGTTACATATTTATTGCATTTTCCTGCTGTTTGTTGCAAAAAAGAAAAAAAAAATATCCTTGTTTCCCGTCTTTCCTGACCTAGAGTAGTCCAAATACAGGCTTTGCTGTATTCTGGACTTTTGGAAAGTTCCTGTGTTGCCCATTTCCTTTCTTGGATAAAGGGAGGCTTCTTTGTTCACCAGTGGCAGTGGGGAGCTTAGAGCAGCCTATCTATCCCTGGAGGAGTGTTCCCAGCACAAGAATCTGGTAGTCTATTGGTCATTTTGGGACAATTTCTAGCTCTTTCAAGTCCCCCTGTATAAAACCCGCTTTGGCATGGTTTTTGCGCTTGTTACTACTCAGCCAAGCTCCTCGTGGTCCTGCAGAGTGATGCTAGCAGCAGAGAGGCTAAAAGAGCGACTCCTAACCTAATAAAAGTGGGGTTTTTTTGCTGCTACTACCTGTGTGACTGTCCGATCTAGCTAAACTGCAAGTATTTCTGCTTCTTGAACTGTTTTAAACTGTTTAAACTTGTTTTTGCACCTGCACTTTTAAAGTTTGCCCTGTTTGTTGCATTTACCTGTTGAGGCTACACACTCAAGTGCGCTAGCCTGTGTTACATATTTATTGCATTTTCCTGCTGTTTGTTGCAAAAAAGAAAAAAAAAACAATTATCCTTGTTTCCTGTCTTTCCTGACCTAACGTAGTCCAAATACAGGCTTTGCTGTATTCTGGACTTTTGGAAAGTTCCTGTGTTGCCCATTTCCTTTCTTGGATAAAGGGAGGCTTCTTTGTTTACCAGTGGCAGTGGGGAGTTAGAGCAGCCTATCTATCCCTGGAGGAGTGTTCCCAGCAGAAGAATCTGGTAGTCTATTGGCTGTTTTGGGCCAATTTCTAGCTCTTTCAAGTCCCGCCTGTATAAAACCCGCTTTAGCGTGGCTTTGCGCGATTTTGGGCATCGGGCAACGCCACTTAATTGGGTTAAAACATTCTTGGCTCCACAAAGTCTGCTCTTCACTTTTTCCCTTAGAACTGATCTAGTTCTCATAATAAACACCCTATTCCTACTCTAAAGCCTGGCACTTGCTCACTAAAGCAATTATATAAGTCAGCACTAAAAAATTAAAAGCACTACACCCTCACAAACTCCCCTTGAGTACCTTGTTCCCCATTGGCCCTTTTTTCAATTATAAAGGAATTCCCAATACTATTCTAGCATGTCCAAAGGTCAGTTGTCAATCTCCTCTCTGGTCCAGCTGGTGAATCTGGGAATCTTGAGGCAATGTTACAATTGCCTCATGTACACAGACAACCCTCTCCTCCTCCCAACAAATTCCAACACATGTGAGAGATGCAACCATATAGCCAAACTGGAGGCTATGCTCTCTCAACTCAGTACTGGTGTAACCAGTCAGGAGGAGAAGGAAACCACACTCACTACAATTCCAGTCTCACATAGACCTACCACGACAGCAAACCAAACACATAAACACACAAAAACATACTCGTAGACTAAAAATCTGCCTAAGCAACAGAGACCTCCAAAGCAGACACCCAAGCAACCGCTACACTAAAACAAAACACGTGCAACACATAGCTCACAAAGCCAGTGTGCCAAACAGTCACAGCCCTTAAGGCTAAACAACACACCTGATACACTTGTAATAGGTGACTCAATCGTCAGGCACAGTGACGTCCCACTCACCAGGCTGAACAAGGAGAAGGTCACGGTGAGCTGCCTGTCGGGTGCTAGGATCTGCCACATAACACAAGCACTCAGGTCACTCCAAGGCAAGTACAAATATGACTCAGTCTTTGTCCATGCTGGTGTGAATGACCTGAGACGTACCTCCCTGGACTACATGAAAAGAGACATAGAGGAGCTCTCTGAGCATGTAGCCCAGGCCGGTATGACCCTGACCTTGAGTAGCATCTTACCCACACCAAGAATGATGCCACAATATGAAGACAAGATGATCAATTTCAACAATTGGCTTAAGTATTGGTGTCATTCAAAGGGGATCTAATGCCTGTCAGCCTGGGATGACATGCTCGACAAGCCACGATGCTTCACTAGGGACGGCTTGCACCTGTCACCCCTGGGCTTTCGGATATTGGCAAAGGCTCTTGCCACCCCCATAGTGCCTTTTTTAGGCAAGGCTCAAACGACAAACCCACCTCCATAGGTATCACAAAGGATAAGAAACTAAGAGTAATGCTACTCAATGCCAGAAGTCTAAACCTCAAGATGCATGCACTCAAAACTCTCCTTAGCATGGAGAACATCGATATCTGTGCAGTAACAGAAACCTGGTTCAAGGCTCCCGAGAGCACCCCAGCACTACCAGGTTATACCTCATACCATGCTTTTCGGCCCCAAAACTTGGACCAAACCACAAAAGGAGGGGGAGTATCAATATTCGTCAAAGATACCCACACCTCCAGGTTGGTGGCACAGCACGAAGCATCAGAGACTATCCATGTGCAACTAACAGTGGGTAAAACTGCCTTCCAGTTTATAGCCTGCTACAGACCACCCTCCCAAACCCAGGAACCCCACTCGGCCTTCCTGAGAACACTGGAAAATATGAAGGTCTCTCCAAACACAATTATATTGGGGTGACTTCAACTACCCATACACAGACTGGGAGCATTACTCTAGCTCCAACACCCTAGCCCAAAGGTTCCTAGAATTTATAAACTCAAATGCTATGGAACAACTTGTTACCACTCCCACAAGAGGGGAAAACATACTGGACCTGATCATCACCAACATGGGGACTCTATGCTCCAGACCAGAAGTGTATCCCTCACTGGTAAGATCAGACCATAAACTAATCTCACTAAATATTCACATGCCGACCCCAGCCCCTGCCCAGAAAACCACAGTGAAAAACTTCTCTAAAGCAAATTTCACACTCCTCAAAACTGAGGTGGAATCCTTCAAAGCCCCCGGGCCTGTGGAAAATACGGCCCAGACCGCAGAATCCTTTATAAATGCATTCTATGAACACCTTCAGGAAAGCATGGATCATGCAATCCCAAACAAAACCAAGACCCAATCTTCCAAAGGCAGGCGTCCTGTCTGGTGGACCCCAGCCATAAACGAACTATACAATAGAAGGAGGAAGCTACTACATGATAGAGCAAAATCCCAAAAAGGGAAGGCATCTTTGATCAGTATTAGCAAAAAACTATGGGCACTCATAAAATCATCAAAGGCCAGCTTCGAGAGAAAAATTGCACAGGACACTAAGGATAATCACAAGGCTTTCTTTAGTTATGTTAGGAACCTGGGTGGGAATTCCCAGATATGCTCAGAATTAGTCCAAAATGACAAAAAATACACCGAACCCACAGACATTGCCAACATCCTAGCTAACAGGTTCAGCTCAAACTTCTCCCCCCCTTCCCCACCAAAAGGGCAAATATCTATCCCAGCAGAGTGCTGCCCCCCTGAAATCTCAGATGCTCAGGTAAGAGCCGCCCTCTCCAAAGCAAAAAACACAGCATCAATGGGACCAGATGGTGTCCCGGGCTGTGTCCTACATGAGCCCCAAGAAGAACTAAACCCAAACATAAAACTGCTGTTCAATCTCAGCCTTACTACAGGATATGTACCCAAAGAGTGGCGTACAGCAAAAGTGGTCCCTCTCCATAAAGGTGGTGCCTCAACGGATCCTGGAAACTATCGCCCCATAAGCCTGACTAGGTTGGTCTGCAAAGCTATGGAAAGGATCATCATGGACCTCATAAATAAAGATATTGGGGACCTACAGATACTGGATCCTACCCAGTTCGGCTTTGTTAAGGGCAGATCTTGCCTCTTAAACCTGGTTGATTTCTTTGAAACAGTCACCAAGGCCATTGACGAGGGGAAGGTGGTCCACACAGCCTACCTGGACCTCGCAAAAGCCTTCGATACAATACCCCACTTGGGCATTATAGATAAGCTCACCAGCTTAAATATAAACCCCTATGTAACTAGATGGGTTGCAAACTGGCTCAAGGACAGAACCCACATAGTTAGAATTGCTGCAGCCATGTCAGACTCCAAACCAGTTACAAGTGGCATCCCACAAGGCTCAGTCCTGGGACCTCTCTTGTTCGGTATATATTTCTCGGAGGTACAGGCCAACACGGAAGGACTGTGGCTGACCAAGTTTGCAGATGACTGCAAACTGGGCGCCATAATCGACTATCCAGCCGACACAAGCATCCTACAAAAGGGCCTCATAGAAACAGACAACTGTTGCCAGAGCCATGGCCTCAAGCTAAATGCCAAAAAGTGTATAGTCATCCCCTTCAGCAAAAACAAAGTGCCCACAAATTACCACATAGATGGTAATCCATTAAGTACAGAAGAAGTAATTAGGGACCTGGGGACCCAAGTTGATAGCAATCTCTCATTCGACAACCACGTGGCCAAAGTGGTTAGAAAAACATTTTATATAGCCCACCTAATCATGAAGGGATTCACATCTAGATCAGGGGAGGTCATCGTGCCTCTTTACTCATCCCTCATCAGGCCCATAACTGAGTGCAATGCCCCTTTTGGGATGTACCTTACCAGACACCTGCAGCAACTGGAAAGACCCCAAAAGTACCTCACCAAGAGGATCAAAGGGCTCAAACAGATGCCATATGCTGCCCGGTTAAAGAAACTCCAGCTCTACTCAGTGGCATACCACCTGCTCAGAGGCGACCTGTGCCTGACGTATAAAACCATGTCCAACCCGGAATTAATGGACATGCTGCACCTCAGATAATCCAAATCCCATCGAGCTATGAGCTCGAGAGACTTGAACCTCAGCACTGAAATAAATAGGACATGCTGGAGGGACAGATTCATAACCCAGAGGCTCCCTTCACTCTGGAATAAAATCCCAGTCCAGGTTAGACAGAGTCCCTCATTGACTCTCTTCAAGAGGAATCTTGATGAGTGGATGGGAGATCATAGATTTACTCCTGGTATCACTTCTGTGTCACTGTTAGACAGAGGCACAGTATACTAACCTCGAAAAAGGGCATAGCAAAATTCGTTTAAAATGGGTGGTGAAAGCCAAACACACTCTGGTTAGGCTTGTAAATGTCCTGGGGCAGATAGCCTAGTATGAACCTATGAACCTATGAGCCTAATTCAAAGATGGACTTTACATTACTTATGGGTCATGCCCGGTTTAATTAAGAATTGTCAAAATTTCCATGCCTGAGGCTAACTAAGACAAAGTCTAGTATAAGGATGTTATTGTGGAAGAGAAATTATACTGCAGATGACTCCTAAAATGTTTACTAGTAAGTACATTAATTTTTACAGAAGTTATTTAAAATACATGCACATAAGGAGTGTAGATCAGTAAAAGTATTGCCGCTGCCTACGTCTGGGCTTGCTACTGCATTATTTCTTGTTGTTTGGGTGTCCATTTGAATTTGAAGATTTTCCAGTTGCTGTATTGATGAATCAAAACTGCTTATTGGTGGAAGGAGAGCATGGTCTCAAATTAAATTAAAAAAATGTAGCATAGCTCATTTTGGTAAACAAAACAGTTACCCCATACCAAATATGTGATACACTCCTTGAATCAGACACTGTTATAAGGCATTTAGGCACTCTTACTGATAATTCCTTATCATTTGACCATCATGTCTCCACAGTAGTTCAGAAAGCCTTTTACCTGGCAAATATAATTTCCAAAGGTACCTGTACTAGATGCAAAGAAGTCTTAATTCCCCTATCATGTATCTTATCAGACCCATTATTGACTATTTGCATTATTTGGCATGTATTTGTCTAAACATGCCACACATCTTGAGAGACCTCAGAGATTCATAAGTAAAAAAAATCAGTAGTCTCAAACATCTTAGTCATCAGGAGAGACTATCAGCCCTTTCTCTTTATTCAGTCTCCTAAAGACTCCTCCTCTGTGGGGATGTGTGCCTAGCCTTTTGAGCCATGAAATATCCAACCCTATTTGATCTATCCCTTTGCAGAACTAATGATATCTGGAATACTCAGCTAAAGGAACTCAGCCTTCATCAGCTGATGAATAAGGCATGTTAGCACAATAGATTCATATCCCAACATACTTCTCAGTTCAGGAACAAACTTCTACTACATGTCAACCAGAATAGCACCCTCACCACCTTGAAAGTCAACCTAGATAATTGGATGGGCAGCCTCAAATTCTCCCCAAGTCTATCTTGTCTTGCCCTCTTTTAAGCTAGAGGTAACTTTTGAATTGGATTTTTTGGCTATATTTGTGATGGTCTGCAGACTGGGTGCCTAGTAATTACCTAAAAACCTATATCTGACATTGGACAAAATGCTGTTCAATCTACAGAAGTATGGTCTGAAAAATAGAATGCATACAATACAAGGAACCACATGCCGGAGATTTGCTAAACAGATAATATTTACAAGAGAATCACACAAAGTTATTTGAAGAACACCAACAGATTATTTGGGCAATATCACAGTAACCAAAGAGAGAGATAGATTCCAGAGACTTTGCAAAATGTGGGGCATATAGCAATATGCAAATTAATCAAGGCAAAACTCATGTGTAGCCACTTCCTTGACAACTGGGCTGTGTGTGTAGGAATGTCAGTATGTCTATGCCTATGATGTACATGTGATAGGAAAGGCACACATGGATAGCTAGCCAATAGAAGACTTAGCCCAAAACAACTCACCTGTCAATAGTATTGTATAATGACATCAGCAACAGGGGAAATGTATCACCTGCCATTTAAAAATTATTTGAGTATATTGCATTTTTAGGAGTGTGCTTGTGTTCTTCTTGCTGCAACTATCAAAAAAATGCACATCGAAATACAAAGGTCTGTCAAAATGCACCACTGAATGCATATTAAAATCATATTTTACATCACATTGTGCCCCGATGTAAGCCTTGTTGAACACAAGTAATACCTGTATGACAGCACACAAACATAACTCACCAGTGGGTGAAACATTAAAGACTATTGGTAAGTGAACTTTTGAAAATGTACATTTCACATATAACAACTGCACAATGGCTTGCAACAATTGTTGTTATCTTCAGAGCTGCTGTTGTTGTTGTTGTATCTTTCGGCTTTTCCCAGTTAGGGGTTGCCACAGCGGAACTCCAGTCTGCTAATGATTGGCAGTAGATTTTTACGTACCGAGTTGCCAGCCCTGATGTACAACCTTCAACGAAGGTACTCACACTCAAGCATGTCTCCCACACAGAAGACGCTTTAGCTGAGAATCGAACAGGACAACGTCTTACTGTGAGGCAAGGCTACTGCAGCACCAACACTGCAGTGTAATAATGACCTACACTCTGAAGATAATTGTTATCTTCAGAGTGTAGGTCACTAATTCCATTGTGTGGACCCTGGCAGAGCCAAGCTGACAGAGACTAAGTCTATCAAGTTTTGACATATAACAAATGACAATAACTATGTCATAACATTGAATACTTAATGTGCTTTGTGCTAAACAGCACACATCTACTGCAGCATCATTATACTGGGCATGCTCATAATGAAGTACAGCAATGAATGCATTGACATCACCTAGCCACCACAAAATTGCAAGACAGTACAATAATACAAGTGCATTCACACTTTGTGACCACTTTGCAGCATGACACACATCAGGAACTGATTATTTAAGACATTCTTGCATTTAGCCACTATATTGTTAACAAAATAATAAAAGGCACATGTAAATCTTTCCATTAAGTGATATAATAAATATAATTTCCATTGGGTAACTAATCCTGCCTGTAGGCATTCTCTGTCATAGCAGATATACGTTGCCAGACTCGAACACCTGCCTAAAGTAATACCTCAGAGAGTTGCATATCAACCACTGATACAAGAGAAGTAATCATATCTGATGTCTCATGAAGCACACACTTGCAGGCATTACATCAGTATTGTGTTGCTATGGCTATGGCTCCCCTAAAATGGAGTCTGAGGCCTCAAAAAATGTGACCCTGTTAATATGCTATATCACCATTGTTTGAGGTAATCCATTCCAGTCTCTCATTATTGTCTGACAGACATATATTGCCAGATTCAAATCCCTGGGGGTTTGGAGGGTGGCCTAATGGTTAAGGTGTTTGCCTTACAAACACAAGGTGGAGGGTTTAGAGTCTCACAAGGGATAATTGGCTAGGCTTAAAATGGCTCGCAAGGGCAGTTAGCTTAGTACTAATCTATGAACCGATGAACCTGCCTATCAAGCTCTACATTCTACAGAGCTGTGTATTACCTACTTCTAGCCCATGAGTTTTAATGTACCAGTGTCTGAACTAAGCAATGTTTTAAATGGTAATTTATACACTAAAATTTATTTCGAGAGATCAAAAGTCTTTAGCCATGTTACAGTTCACACAACCATGAATTAGCCATATCACTGTTCATTGGGTAAGAACTCCTGTCTGCCATGATTGTTTTGTAAAGGCACATTGTCAGATATGAACTGCTGCCTATCTAACAAAACATGCTGTAGAACTCAATATTAACAGCATACTCCTAAGGAAATGTTTTACAACAAGGGTTACAGGACACCTATTTGAATTGGGTGAAATCATCAATGGGTTTAAAGGCCTATGTTAGACCCAAAATTGAGGGAAAGAGTTAATAGGAATGTTGGATAAGGCAGTGTTCCATGTCACTTCACTTACATTATATTGACTGTTGCTTGATTTGAACAGCTATCGATGTAAGTTCACAGTGCAGGGAACTGTGTATAAACTACATGCATCACAGGCAAAGTCTTTCCACGAAGTGTGAGACAGAACATAATTGAAAGCATGACATCATCATTGTGTTGCAAGGCATATGGGTGGCTTAAAAGTAAGTGAAAGAGTAGTGTTAGTTCTCTCCCTGTGTCAATATCTTGCCTGAGTGGAGGTGGATCCAATGGGTCTATATTACGTCACCAAAATCGTATTCCAGCGAACACCTATTCACTGACTTCTGCGATTCGCTGAATTTACTAAGAGCAAGGACATAGCTAGCCAATGATAGAACTTTGCCCTTTTCTCCACTGTAGTGTGATCTAGGAGTTGGTATATATTGTTAAGGGAGGTGTGGGGGGAGAACACTTACTTGTTACAAAAGCTAAAATGCATTGAATCAACCACAAGTGCTATAGGAGAAGTCTAACTATGTTTGTAAGAGCACATTTGGAAGAATTACATTACCATTGTTTTACAAAGGAGATATGTGTGCTAAAAGTGATGGGAGAGCTCACACCTGGTATAAATGTACAGATAAGATCAGTGGGTGAACCCATTCATGCCTTGATCTAGAATCACATGCTTGCTGATACAAGTGAGTGAAGGGAGTAATTGCTGGATCACACATCTACCTAAAACCACATTCTAGGGTACACTGAATCAATTGCATGTGTCAGAGGAAAAGTCTGAATACAAGTCTGAGATACAGCACATATGAAAGGAAGAGATCATCAGCACATTGCAGAGTATTTATTTTAGTTAAAAGAGGAGGAAATTGATGGAGGAGCCCTCTTCCAGTGTTCATGCTTCTTCTGAGTGGAAGTGAAAATATAAGATCTGTCAGTGATGCCAGCCCTACCTAGCACCAAAGACATGCACACCCACTCAATCTAGTCAGTCACGGTTGGATTTGAACACCTACTTATCTAATTACACACTCTAGAATACATTGTATTAACTGCAAGCACCACAGGAAAGGTTTGACTGCATGTGTGAGATAGAGCACATATGAAATGATACTATCATCAGTGTGTAGACCAGATAGTATGCATCACATGTTTGGTTGAAAGAGAGTGTGTCTTCACAAGCAGAAAAAAATAGTAATGTGTTCATCACAAGTAATTATATATTGCTCCACAAACTAATATGTCCTGTCATGAATCCCATTCAGAAGCTTGAGTCATCAGAAAGTTGAACCTCATATGGTCAAAACCATATGTTCAACTTTCCAAAAGTTGAAGCTTTTGAATGTAGATCTTGGTACATTGGTGATTGGGGTGTTTATCCATTTCCCTAATGTAGTGCAATCTTGGAGTTAGCATATATAATATTTATAGGGCATGGGATGGTGCAGGGGGCTTGCCCCCTGCAAAACATGGATTTTTCTTTTTGTTTTATATAGTCTGAGTTTTCAGAAAATAGATCATCTGACCTCAACCATATGAAGTTTGACTTTCTAATGAATTGAGCTTCTGAATTCAATCCCCTTGCACTCATGGCCATTGTAGTAGTGTGAGTCATATCCAGCTGTTTCTCCTTATACTGTATTGATCATGTATATGATGGATGATAATCAGAGTTATCAAACAGTGGCATGACAGCCAAGCATTTCTGACATTTCAGCTCAGGATCATTATATGCTAATCTCCATTGATTGGTATGTCATTCTCTATATGTTCTAATGCTTGTGCAATGCAAATACAAAGCATACAGGTGAAACATATGAAAGGACACTACTTCATAAAACTCAGCTAGAATGTGCCCGAAGGTCCCACACCATTGTATATAATTTGCAAGTCTAATGTGTTGGAGTGCAAACATAGCTTATATCGTGAGTACACAAACCCATTAAAACATACGCCAGTAATAGAAGCCACTGAGATTTTTTGTTTTTGCAAAAACAGCTTCCTTAAGCACACAACTGACAAGTTCATTTGCATGAACAATTGCAAAGTATTATTGTATACATAATTATTTTTCAAGGTTTTGAACTTAGAATGGGAATTAGCAATGGTCTGTAGTGTCCCATGCCTAGCTTCATACAAAATAAGAAGTATACACATATAGACAGTTCTGATTCTGAGTCAGGTCTTATCTGATGTTAGTATTTTCTGAGTCATTGCCTACATGTAGGTCATGATCATTGCAGTAGAATAGTCATTATATGGATAACATGGGGCATACTTACACTTACTCATATTTGCTGACTGCCCACATGTATAAGACATGTTGCCATATTCGTTATATAATTGCACTTGTTTCTACCACATCACTGAGAAATAAGGTCACAAAATGATAACATACATCTATGTGGCAGACTTAATGTACTTCAGAAAATTTGTGCTAATGCTAAAGATGTAATGCTACCACCTTCTAAAAGTATAGGAGCAATTGTTTTAAACAGCGCCTAGTGTAGTATAATTGTTACTCCATAAATATTTTATTTGACAAGATGTCTTGCACTTACAGCTGAGAAGGTGTGAGCAAGGCTGCAAAGATATTGAAACACATAAAAGGACTAAGTAGGAGTACTGCTGGTGGAATAACGTATTTATCCTTAATTTAGAAGGTCAACATCTGATAAGAGATAATAGCATCCATAATTTTATACCTAATGCTGGATTCAAACATTTGCCAATATGAGTCAAAAGTCTATAGATGTGATTGTAAGATGATCACACCAAAAAGGAAGACAAATGTCAGATGCTAAAATACACATATCTGAAGGGACAATAAAACCAGTATGAATTAAGGGATTATGTGTGCAACATACTTCATAACAGTAATGTCAATTGAAACATCCAATGTGGTGTATATTCAACACTCACTGTAGCCTGTTCAACATGTGATAATTACTATTTCCTCATTGTACCGTCCATCCTTATTTCCACAGAGCAGTGAGACTCACTACAGTAGTTCAAGGAGCAGCAGACTAATGCAGTCAAATGGAAAAAACTCACCAGTTTTTGCCATAAGAAGTGAACTGTCATTTACCTTCAGTTACAATTTCTGCTCGATACCAAGCATTGTGGAAATACTGAGGACAAAGAGTGAAGAGTCAGAAATGGGTGCAAGAGAGAGATAGGGAGAAATAAAAACAGTTTTGTTCAAGGGCAATATCTTTACTGCGTGTTACTATTAGGTTTGTCTTCAAAATAATTCTGCCATGCTGTTTACAATAAATTATTCACAAATGAGGAGCAAGCAGAGATAGGATGGTGGAACAATGATTAAGACATAGGCAGGATAATGGTGGGTTAATAACATAAGTAGCTAACAGTTCCACACATTATATTAACGTGAAATTATGTTTGACATACTCCTGGCTTCAAACTCCTGACACTACACAAAAGCAGTCTACAGACCTGAGTATTAACGTGAACAGTCCACACAGGAGCCTGTACTTCATATGATTAAAATAACAAATTTAAAGAGACAGAGACAAAAGATTGAAGCAAGGGACAATGTAGCAGAATTTTAGGCATCAGGCTTCATGACAGTAATAAGAATATCATATAAGATGTACATTACATCTTTTAGCCTAATAAATATAAAATAATAACTGTATCTTCATAGTGCTATCAGTCTACATTTATTTCTATATTACAACAGGGCTAAGCATGCTTGAAGATAGCTGTTTTAGTGTGATTGAAGGTAAAACCTTCAGTTTTTGCCACACAATGTGAAATTACATTTACTGGCATTTAACACTGGTGCATTAAGCCAAGAATCATGCAAATGATGAGGACAAAAATTGAAGGGTTGTTTTATGGCCCATCTCGGATCATGTGTGTTGTGTGTGATTCTATTTCTTCAACAGATTAAATGTGTGACAAGGGGTTGACAGAAGGTGGTGAAAATAAGCGACAAGCAGAGGGTGGGATACAGGGGAAATAATACAGGAATGTGTAGGATGGTGGTGAGACAACACGATAGTTATCCACTTCTTCACAAGATAACTGTGTACTTGTGCAAATAAATTAATGAATTTGGATAGTCACCACATCAGGGGTAGGTTAATAATGTTGTATGTCAAATTGAACCAAAACAACAGTGTCAACCACAAATATAGGTGGAGTGTAGAACTATGCATAGGGCATCATTTTTTTGCGGGACAGATGTCCATTTTATTTATTTTATTTTTTTGTAGTGAGAGAGGAATGTTGGGGAGCGTGGTTAGGAATAAGAAGATTGGGTAGATAGGGTAGGTTTGGTAGCAGGTGGAGACATACAGGTCATACAGGACAGACAACATGGTGATGGACAGAAAAGGGTGGGGGCCACCATGATTAAAGATAGGTAGGGGACAGTGGAAGCACATCTGTGTCCATCGTAAGTAAAGTGAGAGTCTAGACGTCACTGTCGGAACTATCATCACTGTCTCCCTTTGCAGAAACTTGGAGCAGTGTTGGAAAAGGCATCAAATGGGCTATTCAGTGCAGGACTTTCCCAGTTCTACCAATTCAGGCAATATGGCCACTCTCCGTAATATCCTCCATTAGCTCTGTCAGCTCCTGATGCATGATGAATTCACCACCTCCACTAGTACTACTGGTGGATACCACTGCATGAGCCCCAGGGACAGAACTACGAGACACAGTTGGAGCAGTTAAAGCATGAGCTGTTGACCCAACACTGACAGTTTGGGAGCCAGATGTGCTGGGTGTCTGCGCTGCCAGTTGTGCTACCATCACAGAAATCTGTGAAAAATGGTGGTCCAATCCCTAGTAGTTGGTCTAGCTCCCAATGTTGATGACCATTTGTGTTGCAATAGGAATTATGTTGCCAAAAACAAAGAGGTGGAGAGAGATGGGTGGAGAGAAAAATGTAAAATATCATCAACTCCATTTAATTTTAATATTTCAAAATCTAACCAGTTATGCAGACATATGGTAACCTTTGGCACATGGAGATATGAATGTGAAGTAATAAATATTCATCTCTTTTATTGCCATGTGTGTCCCCATACAGATTAATTATTTACAACTTTTTAATGATGATGCTTGGAGTAGATCATTGTGTAAGTACACAGCCCCTGTTAATTTGTATGATAGCTATTTTTTTTTACTTCAATACAGGATATGGCATCTAAAATCTGGGCCATATTAACCTGCAGTTTCAGATGCTGAGAATAAGTTTTTAGTCCAGCCTTCCATCAACATGGCTCACACATCTGATTGAAAAACCTTATGTGACAAGTCACACTGTGTATCTAGTGTTAGGTGGTTGATAATGTGAATGCTGTGGGTGACCATGGCAGTGATTACCAGGCTATCAGACACTGGGCCAGTGACATGATAACCAAGGTAAAAAAGAGAGTCAATGCTATTGAACTAGAACTGAGATTTACTGGGTGTAGTCCTGCCACTAAACCAATACTCAATGAGATGGTGATGTGTCTCTCAAGTATAAATGACCCAGGCTGCTCAGAGGAGTTGTCCAGTGTCATCATGGATATGGGGGCAGAGTAGAAGACAACCAAAGGGTGTCTACAGCTAATGCTCCTGGTATGCCATTGATATATATATATATATATATATATATATATATATATATATATTTATATACACTTGATATATATATATATATATATATATATATATATATATATATATATATATATATATATATATATTGCCGAGGGCACATTTACAAGCCTAGCCCATCTTTAGCTGTACGCCACCCCTTTAGTATGGGGAACTATACCCATTATTTTGCTGTGCACACGCTTGTTGTATGTTAGGCAAGGTCACTCTCTGAGCATGTAGTGCGACTGAATAGCAGATACAGTCTGGGGATGCAGAGGATATGTCTGATACTGTGGATATGTCTAATACTGAGGTTGTGACTCCCACATCCTCTCAGCAAAGTTTGGACACAGTCAGCATGCCTATGTATACCCACGACATGGAGCCTTCTGACATAGGATCATAGGATCATAGGAAGTTATAGACTAATTGTCCTAGGGCTCTTGCAAGCCTAGGCAAGTTCTTATCATTATTTCCACAATCAGCACCTATTGCCCCTGTCCAAGAGGGACACAGGTGGCACTCCCAGGGTGAATTTATAGTCACCCATCCAATCATTCAGACTGCGTTTGAAGATGGCCAGTTAGGTGTTCTGTTCAACATGAAGTGGGAGTCTGTTCCAAAGGTGTGGTAACTTTTGGGAAGCAAATCTGTCTCTAAAGCAAGTTTTATTAATATCACATACCAGGTTAAGGTCTTTAGAGTGAGTGAGTAACCCATGTACCATTTGACTTACAGATATGCAGCATTTCCAGTAAAGCAGGGTCAGAGATTACCTTGTATGCAAGGCAGAGATCACCTCTGAGTAGTCTGTGTGAAACAGAATAAAGTGACAGCAATTTTAGACTATCCCCATAGGACAGATGCTAAAGACTTTAAATTTTCCTTGTGAGGAACCTTTGTGGTTTCTCCAATTGCTGCAGGTGCTTGGAAAGGTGCATACCAAAAGGGGCGTTGTACTCAATTTTTGGTGTGATGAGGGAAGAGTACAGGGAGGTCATAACTTCTTTTTTTTCTGGAGGCAATGCCCTTATTTATGAGATGAGCAATATAGAATACCCTTCTTACCACTGTGGAGACAAGTTGGTCAGAGTTAAGGCTGCTGTTAACCTGTGTGCTCAGATCTTTCACCGCTGAGTGCATACTTAAGGTGTTGTTACTGATGTGGTAGTTAGCAGGAACATTGCCTTTACTGAAAGGTATGATAATACATTTTTTTGCATTGAGTTTAAGGCCATGACATTGGCACCAATTATTTGTTTGTGTAAGATCCTCTTGTAGAGTGTTGACATCATTTGGAGATTCTATGACCACTCCCAGTTTGTAGTCATCAGCAAACTTTGTCAGCCACCAACCTTTAGGCTTTTTTTTTTGTACTTCAGAGAAATATATTCCAAACAGTAGATGTCCCAGGACTGATCCCTATGAAACACCACTGGTTACGGGTCTGCTGTTGGAGGTGGATTCCTCTATTTTGACTATATGAGTTTTATCAGTGAGCCAGTTAGCGACCCATCTAACAATATGAGGGTTGATGCCTAGTTGGATGAGTTTGTCAACGATGCTTGAGTGGGCGATAGTGTCAAAAATCTTGGCTAAGTCCAGGTAGGCTCTATGCACAGATTTTCCCTCATCCAGGATCTTGGTGACTGTCTCAAAGAAGTCCACCAGGTTTAAGAGGCATGATCCCCCTTCGACAAATCCAAACTGAGTAAGGTCAAGTGTTTGGACATTACCTAAATCTTTGTTGATAAGGTCCATGATGATTAGCCCTACAGCCTTGCAGATAAGGCTAGTCAGGCTAATAGATCTACAGTTCCAGGGATCAGTGGAAGCATCCCTTTTGTGGAAGGGAATAACATTGGTTGTTTTCTATTCAGCTGGTACAAAGTCAGTGCTTAGACTATGATTGAAAACAGTATGCAATGGTGTTGCTAATTCATGTGGAGCCCATGTGAGACACAGCTTGGGATGTTAACAGTCCCATAGGTGCTATGTTTTTGGCCTTAGGGAGGGCATTTATGACTTGCTCTTTAAAGATACAAGGTAGGGGACAGGTAGTAGGGATGTCATGTGGTACATGTGGCATGGACAGGGGAGTGAAGTTTTCACAGAACCTGTCAGCCAACAGGTTAGCTATGTCCACTGGCTTAGTATATATGCTATCATTAAGTACCAGTTCGGCACAAATCTCAGCTTTTCCTTTTAGGTTACAGATGTAACTATAGAATGTCTTGTGGTCACCCTTTGTTGAGGAAGCTAATTTAGACTCCTAGTTTGCTTTGGAGGACTTCACAAGAAGTCTTATTTGCTTGTTTAAGCTGAGGAGGAGTGTTTCCAGTCTAGGAGGGCTCACTCTTTCTAACTCTTAGACAGCAATTTCTTCCTCTTATTGTAAAGCCTGTTTATGGCAGTTGTCCACCAGTCAGGTTTGCTCTTCCATGAGGAGGTTGTTTTGGTCCTATCAGGTACGGCCTAGTCAATGCAATTATACAGGTGCTTGTATAAAGCATTGGTGTAGAGCTAGGCATAGTTGCCAGTTCCATCTAAGGGAGTAGGTGCAGTGAAGCTATTTATACTATCCCATAAGAGGTTGTAGTCTGCTTTGGAGAAGTATTTTTAGTTTAGTTGCTACTGGGGGGGGGGGATCAGGTGTGATAGTGACTTTGAAAGAGGCCTAATTGTGGTCAGATCTCACCATGGAGTACCTCACATTGGGAGTGCTGCAGTGGTCCCCCGTATTGCTAAACATCATCTCCAGGATGTTGGCACCCCGTGTAGGGGTGTCAACCAACTGGTCCAGGGCAGTGGAGTTAATGAAGTCAAGAAACCTTTGGTCAAGTGAGTTTGAACAAGAGTAATTTACCCAGTCAATGGATAGGTAGTTAAAGTTGTCCAAAACCATGGTGTTTGGATGTTTCTTGATAGACTCAAGTAGATCCAAATAGGCAGAGTGGGTGACCCTATACATGGAGGGGGTCCTGTATCTGGCAATGACTTGAATAGGTGCCCTAACAATGGTTAATTGCACCTGAAGTGTCTCCAGGGAATCATACTGCTTAACCAATCTGAAGGTGTATTTATCTTTAATGAATACTGACGCACCCCCTCCTTTAGTTTTCATGCTTTCAGTTTGAGGTCTGAACGTGTGGAAGTAGGTGTAACCCAGTATGGCTGGGGTACTCTCCATAGCCTTGAACTAGGTCTCCATGACTGCACAAATGTCTGTGTCTTCCAAGGTAAGGACAGCTTCCAGTGAGTGCAGTTCCATGATGAGATTCCTAGTGTTTAGCAGCATAACCTTGAGGTAGTTTCTTGATGGAATTTTTACATTGGGAATTTTGTCCTTGAGACCCTGCCTAAAAAGACATTATGAAGGTAGCAAGGGCCTTAGCAAGTAGCCGAAATACCATGGGTGACAGATGAAGACCATCTCTTACAAAGCATCGAGGTCTGTTGATCATGTCATCCCAGGCTGACAGATAGTGGATCCCCTTAGAATGACACCAGAAACTAAGCTAATTATTGAGGTCAATCATTTTCTGTTTATATTCAGTCATCATTCTAGGTGAAGGTAAAATTTTGCTTAAGGCTAGGGACATACCTGCCTGAGACACATAGTCTGAGAGCTCAGTCATGTCTTTCTTCATATAGCCCAGAGAGGTGCATCTAAAATCATTCAAACCAATATGGATATCATGGAGTCATAACAGTACATGTTGTTGAGAGACTTAAGAGCATGTGGGATACGGCGTATCCTGGCACCTGACAGACAGCTGCCTGTGACCTTTAACTTATCCAGCCTGATAAGAGGGACATCAGTGTGTCTCATAATGGAATCACCTATGTCTAATATGTTTGATTTTGTGTTTTGTATTAAGGGTGATGTGTGTGAGAGAGCATGGATTCAAGATTCTTAATATAGTTGCATCTCTCACACATTGTGTTTGTGTGGACTAGGAGTTGAGGGTTGTCAGTGAACATGAGGCAGTTGTTATACTGCCTCAGGATGCCCATGTCAACCAAGCTGGCGGGAGAAACTATGGGAAATTGTCCATTCATAGTGCTAGGTAAATTTATAGGATCAGGAAAAGAGGTCACACTTACGAGTGGCTAGTGGATGAGAGGTGTGTTGGTACCTCTGAGGCTAGGGTTAGTGTTCCAACTGACAGTAGAGCAGGGCCACGAGAAATCTCTGGAGGACCACAAGCAAACTGGTAAGTGAAAATTTAACAAACACAATGTTTGCATCTATAATCACCAACAGTAACCACCACTATGTGGTTGTGCATGATGGAGCACTATATGCAAACAAGTGCTAACGTGGGGCTTAAATAAAACAAGAAACTACTCTTTTTAACTCAAACTAGCCAATACAAATTCCTTCTTTGAGCTCTAGTCCAGTCACCCTTGATTAAATGGGACATAGTCAGCACTCTCTTCATCCAATGGTGCAGAAGGGCCTTCACCAACAATGGTGGCTTAAAGTTGATGCTCAGATGTTACAAAACAGACCCCGAAATAGCAAACTTGGAACTGGGCAGTGCTAGAGATGAACTAGTACAGTGTACAGTAAAATGTGACAAAAAATAGTTCAGACAATTCAAACAGACAGTGGAATGCAAATGCAAATTAAAAGTTCAATATTAGAGGAAACACAGGCACTTATAGTTTGTTGAAAGCAACAGATGCCTCAGATATTTCAGTATCTTAGTAAAGAGTTGGATTTAGTGCTCAAGTGATACCAGTCTAGATTCAGTGAGTCTGAATATAGCCTATGCTATAAAATGGAGAAGTACTAGAAACTGAAAGTAAATAAAATCACAATCACAACAGCAGAAAGCAGTTTAAATAATGCAGTAATTTATGCTATAAAATGCAGAAGTACTAGAAATTCAAAGTGAATAAAATCACAGTTGCAACAGCAGAAAGCAGTTTAAATAATGCAGCAATTCACAAGCAATTCCCAGCATAGAAGAGTATGGGCCACACTCTCCCATCAAAAGAGTCTAAACCACAAACCTTCCTAATGTTAACAACTGGTTTTGGAGCACAAGTGCTTAACCCAGAACTAAGACACTTCAGAATAACAGACACAATAGGCGTTCAACCAGCAGTTTCCATCTAAAAGGGTGTGGGCTTTCCTCTCACAACTACAAGAGTTTAGACTGCAAATCTTATTAATGTAAAGTAACTGGTTTGTAACCCAAGTACTGATAGGTTGAGGGTAACACTTTTTGTCAGGGTAAAGTGGTTATCCCAGTTGTAGAGCTTGTAGAGTCTGAAGTGCTACTCAGGGGTGTCAGTAGAGTTGCTCAGAGGAGGCATAATTTTCATCCTCTACCTGATATTAGTGTGTCAGTAGTTGCCACCCACCATATGTGTAGGGCCTTTGTGGAGGCACAGGCAAGTTCCACAAGGTCATCAGAAGAGATACAGTACTGCATGCCATTCATTCTGATGAGGGAGTCTTGAGAGTGGATGAATGGCGCACAGGATCATGCAGCTTGTACTATGGAATTTCTGCTAGGGGAGAATCAGCATTGATGTGGCCAAAGAGCCACTACATTGTCAGATGTTATCCGATGTTTAAGTAGCACACTGACATTTTGCCAGGGTCATGAAACTAGCAGTGCAACTCCTGGCAGAGGTAGTTCACATGGCTGGGAGCAACAGCAGTGAACTGAATCCTTTATCACGCATAGTTCACAGCTGTCCAGAATATCATGGCATAGTGCTAGGACAACTGCTCGCATGTCTTCCTGCAAGCTCATAACACACATACTAAACCTAGAGTACTTGATAATAGTTTTCACTTGCTCACAAAAACTGGCTAATTTACAATTTATGTACTGTACCTGTGTATTATGTATGTATTCTACCTATGTTCCAAATTTCAGCTGTGCACCACAAATCTATTAATTTTTTTAAATTAATATTTTCTTGTTTGTTCTTTCCACTGTAACTGTCGATGTGCTGCATACCACTGTAAAAACATGTCTATAGTAATTTGTGTGTATACTGATCATGTCTAAATATCTAAATGTATCTGTAATTTTCTATGTGGAGCTTTTCTCTCTGGGCCTCTGCTGGAAAGGGGCCTTTTCGACTCAGTCAGACAACCCTAGTTAATGTCAACAAATGTAAAATAAATAAAAAATAAATGATGTACTTCATCTTGCCCATGCGCCACACATACACACAATTATAAACATCTTTAATATTTGACTTTTTTAAATGTGTTGCTACTAGTCCTGAACATGCATGCTTGCTTTTAACCTGATTTCACACATACACACGCACAAACACACACACACACACACACACACACACACACACACACACACACACACACACACACACACACACACACACACACACACTCTTCTTTTGTGTCAGACTTGCCGTCCTGTAACCAACCCGATCCTGATGATGACTGTGACCTGCCCTTTGCTAATTTTTTCTGACTTAGTTTTGCTTATGTCTGACACACAGACTGACTAGCTAATGCTTGCTTAGTCAGATGCCTGCATTCTTCAAGACTGTGCACTGAATTGCATTTTTGTGTTATTCTGTTCAAGTTCAATGGCGTTAGTATGTTATGCTCATACCTGTAGTAGTGGTAGGAGTAATAGTAGTAGTAGTAGTAGTAGTGGTAGTAGTAGTAGGAATAATACTAGCAGTAATAGTCATAATAGCAGTAATAGTAGAAGCAGCAGTAGTAGTAGTAATAATAGTAGTAGTAGCAGTAATAGTGAAAGTAGTAATAGTAGTAAGTGTAGTAGTAGCAGTATTAGTAATAGTAGCATTAATGGTAATAGTGTAGTAGTAATAGCAGTAGTAGCAGTAATAGATGTAGCAGCAGTGGAAAAAGTAGCAATAGTAGTAGTAATAGCATTAGTAATAGTGGTAGTAGCAGTAGTGCTAGTGGTGGTAGTAGTAGTAATAGTAATAGTAGCAATAATAGTATCATAGGATCATAGGATCATAGGAGGTTACTAGGCTAACAGCCTCAGGGCCCTTACAAACCTAGCCAAGTTCAACCCATGTTCCCAATGGTATCTGGCTCAAGCAGACACTAAAATCAGCACCTATTGCCTCTGTCCAAGAGAGACACAGGTTGAACTCCTGGGGTGAATTTCAGGTTAACCATTCAATCGTCCAAATTGAGCTTAAATAGAGCCAAAGAGGGGCTTTGTTTAACATGAATAGGAAGCTTGTTCCAATAGTGGGGCAACCTCTGTGAGACACATTTGTCTCTCCAGCAAGTTCTGTTGATTTCACATACTAGGCTAAGGTCCACTAAGTGAGTGATCCATTTGCCATTTGACTTGCAAATGTGCAGCATTTTCATTAAAGCTGGGTAAGAGATTGCTCTATATGCAAGGCATAGGTCACCTCTAAGCAGTCTGTATGACACAAAATAAAGTGACAATGATTTCAGCCTGTCCACATAAGACAGATCTTGAAGACCCTGAATTTCCTTTGTGAGGAACCTTTTTGGTGTCTACAATTGCTGTAGATGTTAGGAAAGGAACATACCAAAGGTAGCTTTGTACTCTAGTATTGGCCTATTGAGGGAAGAGTACAGGGGGGTTATAACCTCTTTTTTTCTGGAGTCAATGCCCTCACTTAGGAGATGAGCAATATAAAATGCCCTTCTTACCACTGTGGAGACATGATGATCAAAGTTATGGCTGTTGTCAACCTATGTGCCCAGATCTCTCTCCAATGACTGTGTGCTTAGGGTATCGCTATTGATGGGGTAGTTTGCAGGAATATCACCCTTGCTGAAGGGGATGATAATGCATTTTTTGCATTAAGTTTAAGACTATGACTTGGGCACTAGTCATTAGTCATTGCTATGGGTTTTAATAATTGCTTCCAGTTTGCAGTCATCAGCAAACTTTATCAGCCACAGTCCTTTAGTTTTAGTCTGTACTTTGGAGAACTAGATTATGACCAGTAGGGGTCCCAGAACCAATACCTGTTGAACAGAATCATTGATAATCATTGAAATTATACTAATCTATGAATCTATGAATCTATGCCTGAGTGGGGGATTGTGTCAAATGCCTTGGCTAAGTCTAGTTAGGCCGTATGCACAAATTTGTCTAGGGCTTTGGTGACTGTCTCACAGAAGTCCAGAAAATTTAACAGGCGTGATCTCCATCTGACAAAACTAAACTGGGATGGGTCAGCCATTTGTAGATTTCCTGTATCTTTGTTAATAAGGTCCATGATGATTCCTTTCATGGCCTTGAAGTTAAGGCTGGTCAGACTAATAGGTCTATAGCTCCAGGCCCCCCTTTGTGCAAAGGGAAGATAGTAGCTGTTTTCCATTGCACTGGGACAAAGCCAGTGCTTAGGCTGTGATTGAAGCACATGCTCAGTGGTGATGCTAATACCTGCTTTAACCCATGTAAAACACAGCCCGTGATGTTGTCTGGTCCCCTAGAGGCTGTGTTTTGGGCCTTGGAAAGGGCATTTAAGACCTGCTCCTAGGAGATACTAGGCATGCGACAGGTGTTAGGGATACTTTGAAGTATATGTGGCAGGGATAGGGCTGTGAAGTTTTCACTGAACCTGTCGGCCAACAGGTTTGCTATATCCACAGGTTCTTTATATGTAGTACCATTTACTATGTGTTCAGCACAAATCTGGGCCTTACCTTTAAGGTCACAGGTGTAATTAAAGAGCTCATTGTGGTTATCCTTAGTTAAAGAACCTAATTTGGATTTGTAGTTAGCTTCGGAGGACTTCACTAAGAGTCTTGTTTGTTTAAGTTGAGGAGGGAGTGTTTCCAGTTTTGGAACTGCTCCTTGCTACTCTTGGACAACAGTTTCTTACTCCTATTGCATAGCCTATTAATGTCAGTTGTCCACTAGGCAGGTTTGAATTTTCTTGAAGATCTTGCTTTGGTTCTATGAGGTATAGCAGAGTCAATACAATTGTACAGGTGCTTGTATAAAGCATTGGTATATAACTCAGCATAGGTGTCTGTTCTATCAATGGGGGGAGAGGTTATAAAGCTATTTATGCTGTCATGTAACAGGTTGTAATTGGCCTTGGAGAAGTTTTTTAGTCTAGTTGTTTCTGGGGTCTTGTGTTATAGTCACCTCTAGCGAGACTGATTTGTGGTCAGATCTCACCAGGGATGGCCACACACTGGGGTAGTGCAGCAGTCCCCCATGTTGGTGAACACCAGTTCCTGGATGTTTGAGCCCCTTGTGGGAGTGTCAGCCAGCTGGTTCAGGAAACTGGAGTGAATGAAGTCCAGGAACCTTTGAGCAAGTGAGTTAGAACACATACAATCTAAGGACAGGTAATTAAAATCACCCAAAACCAGGGTGTTTGATTGTATCTTGATTGACTCAGGTAGATCCAAGCAGGCTGAGTGGATGTTCTGATTCATGGAGGGGATCCTATATTTAGCAATGACTTGAAGAGGGGTCTTACCTACAGTCAATTGCACCTGAAGTAATTCAAGTAAATCATGTTGTTGTTTAACCAGTCTTGAGGTGTATTTATCTTTAATGAATATTGATACACCACCTCCTTTAGTTCTCATGCCTTCAGTTTTTGGTCTGAGTGTGTGGAAGGAAATATAACCTGGTATAGCTGGGGTGCTCTTCACAGCCTTAAACCAGGTCTCAGTGTCAGCATCTTCTAGGGTGAGGACTGCTTCAAGTGAGTGCAGTTTCTGGTTTAGACTCCTAGCATTTAGCAGCATAACCTTGAGATTGTTTTTATAAGGTATTTTTACATCAAGAATTTTGTTCTTGTGACATTGCCTAAAAAAGGCACTAAGGGGATGGTAAAAGTCTTAGCCAGTAACCAAAATCCCAGGGGTGACAGATGAAGATCATCTCTGGCAAAGCATCGAGGTCTTTCAACCATGTTCTCCTAGGATGACTGTTACTGGATCCCCTTTGAATCACACAAGAAACTAAGCCAATTGTTGAAGTCAATCATTTTTTGCTAAAACTGATGTATCATCCTACGTGAAGGTAAAATGCTACTTAAGGCTAGGGACATATCTGCCTGAGACAAATAATTCAAGAGCTCAGTCATGTCTCTCTTCATATAGTCCAGTGAAGTATGTCTCAAGTCATTCACACCAACATGGATTATGATGGAATCATAATGGTGCCTGTTGTTTAGAGAGTTGAGTGCATGTGTGATGTGACAGATCCTAGCACCTGACAAATAGCTGATCATGACCTTTTCCTTATCCAGCCTGGTGAGAGGGACATTTGTGTGTTTAACAATTAAGTTGCCTATAACTAAGATGTTTGTTTTTGTGTTATGCCTAAGGGGCTTGACTGGTGAGACACTGGTGTGTGATATATTATGCGTACTATGCTCTGCAGAGGATGTATTATGTGAAGCATGTTTGTGTTTGCATTTGGGAGGTCTCTGATGTTTAGGTAAGCTTCTTGTAAGGACGTCTGTATATATAAGTTTATGTGTTATTAGTTTGATAGGTACAGGAGGTGAAGTGTGCATGCTGACAACCTGCTTAGTATCAGATGGTGAGTGAGAGAGCCTGGATTCTTGGTTCTTGATATAGATGCACCTCTTACATAATGAATTTGTGTGGACTAGAAGAAGTGGGTTGTCAGTCTACATGAGACAATTGCTACATTGCCTCAGGATGCCCATGTTGACCAGGCAGGTTAGAGAAACTGTGGGAAATTGTCTGTCCATAATGCTAGGTAAGTTGATGTGGTCAGAAAATAGGGAGAGGACAGGAAGGACCAGGTGAAGTAGAGGACAGGAGAAATGGACAAAAAATATGAAGGGCTAGTGGGAAGGATCTGTGCTGGTACCTCATGAGCTTCACTGAATATATCACCTGTCAGTGAGGGGCAATCACGAGAACTCACCAGTGGAGGACCAGTAGTAGCAGAAGTAGTAGTAATACAGTCTGATAAGTATGATTTACTGCTTGCTCAGCACCTACCTTCGACAGATGATGCCGTGATTACCCATGTCACTGTTAGGGTGTCTAACTTGGGCAACTTTTATGTCTGATGCACAGCAGTGAGCTGGTCAACCATGTGTGTTTGGGCAATGCATAGCTGGTTTCCTCTTTTGGATGGAATATTGTCATTTGTGTCCTAACAACTTGCACTGAATTTTCTATTAGGGATGCATACATATGCTTGATCAGGTATCTCTGTGGGTAATGGTGACATTTAACTAACCATTGTGGGTTGGTTTGATATAGATAGGCCTGTTTTGGTATGATGCACAGGCTGTATACATGCTGGAAAAAGCCCTATTTCTACACTTTGTATTGCTTATGTTGCATATATCACTCATAACTTAATGCTCACATTCATGTACAGCTGAGCAAAGCTTTATCTTAGTGAAGTACAACACTTGCATTAGGAGGTAATCATTTATTTCTTTTTTACAGGTTCGTTTCTTATCTCAGTTAATGTTACTGATACAAGTTGTCTCTTCTGGGGTCAAATTTGTGTGATGCTCATACAGCATAGCCATTACATGGGAAAGTAAAGGGTGATAATTTTGCATGCTTCACTGTTACTGTTTGTATGTGTTTAGCTTCGTGTGTTTTCACTTAGGTAGTGAGTGTGTACACTATTCTCTGCCTCTTAGCCAGGGTATAGCATATTGTGCATGCCTCCATTTGCTAGGATCAACCCTAGCATCTGGTTCTTCATCAGACTCCTCATCTGTGTCTACTGGCCCTGCTAGCCCTGCCGGCCCTGCCTGTGGTACTGGAACTGCAGTCCTTGGCCTTGTTCTCCTTACTGCAACTGTTTTCTGACAATAATATTATTTAATATGGAATAGACCATCAGTATTTTGGCAGAGGTGGCTGAGTCATACTGCAGAACACCTCAAGATGTATCTAGACATCAGAAAAGTGACTTGGCAGATCCAAAAACATGCTGTATAATATTTAGAATTTGAGCGTGTGCAGCATTGCAACCTTGCTCTGTGGAGATGAGTAGGTTTTTTATCTGTGTTATCAGCCAAGGTTCCAGTGTACAACCTCCACCCCTGACTAGTTGCCTTTGTAGGAAGTCACTCGTATAAAACCTTAGAAAAAAGGTCACAGGTGTGCCATACATGGGAGTTGTGGAAACTGCCTGAGTTACCTGCATACACATTGACAATCCCTTGGGTATTACAGACAACCTGACAATTAATAGAGTGATAACCATTTCCATTTATGTACCTCTTTCCCTGTTCACCAGTTGAGGCTTTTATTTCTATCTGTGTGCAGACTATGGCCCTCAGAACCTCAGGAAGGTTTGCTATGCCATAGAAATGCTGTGTACTGATAGCTCTCACCTCCAGGGTATTTGGAAATCAGATATGCTCCCACACATGCTGCAGCATTACACTGAGAAAATGGTGCATTATTGTTGAGGCTGAGGACTGTGATACCTCTAATTAGTCCCATGTGTGTGTCAGAAACAAGCCTGTGGCTTGTATATGTAATGCTACACTTACTTCGGTTTTACACAGGTATGGGTTCTCCATGATTTCTCTGGGGCCTCAAGTGAGTGCGGCAGATGTTGACTATTTGCTTTAAGGTATTTCTGTCCACTATATAGATCAATATTGTTTATATCATGAAGTCCATGATAGGTCAAATGTGGTCTAAACTCTGTGCCTTAATGGCTGAGGGCCTGCAGCAGCACCTTGTGTTAAAACCTGTTGCACATACAGATTAATGATTGCAGCAGGACTTTGTGTTAAAACCTGTTGCACATACAGATTAATGACTGTAGCAGCAACACCTAGCATTTTTTTCGAAGAGTCTTTGTGGCTGTATTCCAAAGAGTACTGAAATTGAGGGCTAAAGGGAGCATGATATACAGGCGCTAATTTTATACATTCCTGAATTGTTTCCCATTGTTGATTTGCCTCATTAGCATGTAATTCAGCTACTTTTTCCTCCATTAACACACACTGACTCTTTCTCTTGTTTTGCATCTGGGTGCAATGTGTAGTGCTATTTATTGACTGCCAAACAGGGTATTCATTGCTATCAGTCATGCAAGCAGGCTTAGTGCAAAGTGGAGTCATTCATGAGCTCCATCCGTGGTCATAACTGGCAAAGTTACAATTTCCTTAAGTGCCCATAAATTAACATTCTTCAGTTTGTACCACAGCAAAATGAATGCAAGTTATAGATACCACAACATTCAATCATTCATAGCATCAAAAGAGTCAGTTTGGAGTACCTAACCTTGACTAAACAAGACTATTTTCCTGTTGTAGATGCTGCTACTAGCTACATCTACTCATCCATCAAAAAGACTAAATAGTCCAACTCCTTTTAAATCTTTAAAAGTGAGAAACTCCTCTCCATCGTGGATGATTACCAAACTAAAAGCCTTAATGATGGAGAGAGAGAATGCGCATTGGCAACATGTACCAAAAACAAACTCCGCAATCATCTTTAACATTATAAACATTTTAAAACAAATTCTACAGTCTCATCATGAAGTACACTGAAGAGACAGTAAACTCCTCACATAAAGATGTCTGGAAATTAATTAATGAGCTTATCAAGCCAGGAGAATTTAGCAGTACACAGTTCCCATTCCCAAACTCTTCGGGTCTATATCATAACATCGAAATTCTCTAACATCGAGTGTGAAAACATCGAACAGTTAGAATAGCGAATTTTTTCCCAGGGAAAAAATTTGCTATTCCGAGAAACATACACACAGCACAAACACACACAAAAAACAGCCATCCACACACATACACTTAAAATCCTACACCTAAACTAAACTTTACATACAGTACTAGCTATCCACTTACCTTAACCCAACCCTAACCCTAAGGTTCATCACTATCGCACACTCACCTCACCCGTGCCCTAACCCTAACTCACCTAACCCGCCCCCTAACCCTAACCTACACACAATCGCACACTTACCTGAACCTGACCCATAACGCTCCAACATATCAAACGCTGAAAACAGCGAAGCCACAGCAAAGGCCCACCAAATTCTTTCCCTGGGAAAGAATTCAGTGTCCTGCACCTTCGCTGTTTTCAGCATTCGACATTATGGGTTCAATATTATAACATTCGATATTAGAGAACTTCAATGTTATAATATAGACCCAACTCTTCAGGCTCTGAAAGTGCCAAACTTCTATGAAACTACTTGGGAGACTGACATTCTCTTCCCATTCGCCAAATATACTGAAAATACATCCCAAATCATACTAGAAGTCTGTAACCTTCTGAAACAAACAAGAAAAAATAAACATAACACGGACTCATTGGCTGAGAGAGGTTCTTACCAAAATTCATTATGTCATTACTGCATTTCCTAGCTATGTTCCCTAGGTATTTCTGTAGGTGTCATTATAAACAGAAACATGATGCAAAGCTTTTATCTACTATATGGAAAGGGTATCACAAAATACTACTACTACTACATAAAAGTGGTACTTTTACTAATTCTTATAACTTAAAAATCATTGAGAAAATAATTCCCCAACAACTAACAACATTTGTTGTGGAGCAGAAGCCTCTGTCTACTTCTCAACATGTGTTTCATAAATGTTTTTCAGTTATTACAACTACTTAGCCTTAACTAACAATATCTGAGAAATTTCAAGTTATGGGGATATGGTAAGAGCATTTCTCCTGGTCATCTGTAGAACCTCTGATAATATTAATGAATGCCACATAAATAAATTATCAGACCTAAATTCATCTTGAATTACTACCAGTTGGTTTAAAACATATAGAAAGTTAAAAAATATGTGGAGATAAATGTTTTTATCATAGTATATTATGTACAAGTGTTCAACAACCATCTGTTTTTTGTTTACTTTATATATAAACCAAATAAGAAAGCAGGCAAAACACGTAAAGGACATTCAATATACAGATGACTCAGCCCTATTATGTACAATCAAACACCACTCTGCAACAGCAAAACCTTCTCAAAGACTTCCTCACATTAGAAAAATGATTAATACGCACTAAATTAATATTAAATACTAATAACAGCAGCTTCATTCTATTCCATTCTAATCAGTACAGAACTGCAAAATATCCTGAATTCCAACTTCTTGCAGCATCATGCAATAAAACTCTATACACACAGATAGTAGCCAGAGAAAAGCTAGTCTGTACTCTAATGCATGCTAAACTGTTCCATGCTGCATAACTTCAATGGGCTTATCAAAAACCCTTATCTCAAACCTTGAATGAGACCCATCAGAAAACCACAAAATTCATCCCTGGCCGCACAATTGGAAACCACCACGGTGAATACTCCTCAAAAATTATCCTAGGCACCTTCAAAAACAAACCACACCTCATCCTCCTAAATAATGGCCATAACACTTCCACATCATAATTTAAGATGTCCAACAATTACACCACTTGAAAACTGCCATCCAGCAACAAGCCACTTTTTCACATTTTTTACACGAGTCCCTACCCAAAATATTGCAAAGCAATGTATTTTGGCTTCTCCCATTAGGGGTCACCACAGCAGATTACCAGTCCACAAATTGACTGGCAGTGGAGTTTTTATGGTGTCGAGTTGCCAGTCTGGCGACAACCTTCACAGAAGGCATATGCACACACACATGCACCTATTGCATGTCTTTAAAACTCACTTGATCACAGGGAGGGCATGCATCCAAGAATCAAACCACAGAACCTTTTGCTGTGAGGTGACAATGCTAAGCTCTGCACCACCACAGCCAGCCCTACCCAAAATATTGCACTCATTTAAAAACAGCTAATAAGAACAAGCATAATCTAACAATTCAAACGTTATGTAGGCAACATGGTAAAACAATGACAATTAATCCCTATCTTAAAAATAACATATATCTTTTAAAATGACTCCAGAATGCATTTATAAAGTAAACCTTATACAACTATTAACCCTTAATCCAAATGCATAATAACAATATATGGCGTTCACACAATATCTGTCACAATTTAAGCACTTCCCTCACAAACTCTGTTCTAAGCAAAGCTGTGTACATGTTTGTGCTTGTTGTGGGGGATGTGTGTGTGTGTGTGTGTGTGTGTGTGTGTGTGTGTGTGTGTGTGTGTGTGTGTGTGTGTGTGTGTATGTACATATGCATATGCGTATGGGAGTGCATGTTTAGTGCCTGTGCAATAACATTTCATAAACTGGTAGGAGGAGCAATTAAAGCAATTGTTCAACTGCATTGTATCTAAGAGAGATATGCAAATAAACCCCTGCTAAGCTTTTGCACCAAGGGGTTCTTGTATGTCTCTGAATTATTCCTAGACTGCAACAGTTTGGTGCTAGTAGTGTTAAGCATATACGCTTTTTGAATACCCCCATATGTCTTATGAAAGTAAATTGCATTCACGTATGCCAAAATCATTAAAGTGAGAGACACAACAACTGCAAGTGTGATTAATGCATTAAAGTCTATATTTCTGAGACAAGGATACGTGATTTTATCGTATCTGTCAATTGTCTACAATATAAGATTCAGGAATTCAAAAGCTTTGGGCATGACTTTTACCTGAGTGGGAATTCAGATATGTAATGTCCACTGTAGACTACTCTCAAATGTATAACTGGAGAAAATTAATACACCACCCTAAAATCTAATGGCATAGAACAGCAGCAAAAACTGTGATGGCTGACATCTCACAGTATTGGACTATATCCATTGCAAGGTCTTAACATCTTACCTGTTCCTTTGTTAACTAACAGAAGGCTAAAAAATACAAATTACTTGCTTACAGCTGCTTTCTTCATATCTAAAAATCAATAGATTGTTTAAAAAAAGCTGTAAAGAAATCAAGACAGACAGAAACACTACTTTGACAGAAACCACAGAAGACTGTGAGATTTGCTAGTAAAATTTCAATTTTGGAAGGCAGTTAAAAAAAAAACAGGCAGACATATGGGCAGCTTGAGATATGATAATATACCAAATATGGAAAAGATGCATTCATTGAAAAGTCTGCTGAAGATGTTCAAAAGGTTTGATTTTATTGAAAATGCCCATAACGTGGTTAGAAGTCAAAAATAAAACGATCAGTGTAAGTAATACTTGCTGTCAAACAGATTTCCTATAAAAACAGTACATTCCATAACTAGTAAAAAGGGAATGTAAATTGATTAACATGACATCAACTCAAAAAAGGACTGCTCTGCACTTGGTATTAAATATTGTACTGCCTAGTTAAAGGAAGTTACCTGTCATGCGGAGCACTTCTTTCTAGTAAGCAGTTAAATTACCTGTTGTTTATTGAACATCCTGAGGAACAGCTATACATTACATTAGCTTCTTCTGTAGCAAATGTATCTCTTGCTCATTTAGGTGAGGATCATAGAGTTCTGCAGCCTTCTCCATGGTCTGTGCATAACTGTTCTCTAGCAAGAACCGATCTTGTCTGACGTCTGTCTTTGAGAGCTTCTGCTTACTACCTATCTCTTCATCTCTTCAGTGTAGGACCTACCCTATGACCAGCCAGATGGATGCTGTGGTGTTGTAGGGTCTATTTTCAAGTTATATGTACAAAATGGGAAAAACAGCATTGATGCCTATGCCTACCCTTATGTACATCCGTCCTCTTGCAGGGATTAATCTTTATTCCCTCCCACATATTTGAGTATGCCCCTATGTACTGCACAGACAGACCGTGACTTTATTCGATACATCTACCTTTCATCTGTGTACATCTTATATTGTTGTGGGTTACACAACATCACACATGTCTGCAGCCAAGGTTGTAGCTAAGTCTTCCTTTCCATTCTGTGACTAAAACTATTTCACAGCACTATTGCTCTTGCATGCCTCTGTTTTTCTTGTTCATGTACTACAGCATGAATTTAGTGTGCTCTACTGTATGGAATTGAATCATTTAAGTTCTGTGCCCAATTCCCCATGCATAATAAATTCATAGGTAGATGGCACAAAAACCTCCAGTGCAGAAATGTGTATGCATATGTACTTGAGTAAATATGAGTTTTACAAAAAGAACACCAAACGTATTATCACAAGATGTTTTGCAGGGTTCAAGCCCTCTGTACCAACCTTCACATCCTCTTACCAAAACTATAAGAAAAAAAGTGAACATTCAAAACAAATAAAAGAGTAGCTGGTGTTTCTATGGAGCACTGCAATGTAGATGTATACATAAGATATACATTTTGAACTCATCTTCCATCTGAATTTAGACAGCATTTTCTTGTTTGTAAAATTAGTAAGAGGGTGGGCAATCATGAAAAAGTGCTTCACAAATATATAATATCCAGCCAGGCCAAGGAAGGTCATTAACATCTCCTTAGTATGGGTCAGTAGTCAATTTTGTACTGCCTCAACTTTTTCTTTTTGAACCTGGTCCCTCTGCCTGGCTGTGACATGGCTTAAATATTTTACTTCCGTCATTCTGAGCTCACTTTTGAAGGCACTGATTGTGCAACATACTTATCTGAGAGAATCTAAAACAGCCTGTACTTTAAGCAGTTGTGAGACTAAATCTTGTAAATTAATTATAACATTTGCCAGACAGACTTCAGTGTTCAGAATATGAGGCTTAATTGCCCTGCTTATTAGGCACTGAAATGTGGCTTGTGCCCCACAAAGATCAATCTGGAAAACTCTGTACTGAAAAAACAGAGCATCTGAAGTTGAAAGAAGCATTTTTTTTAATTTAGACTCATCCATTAATGGGATCTATATATAGCCTTGTGTAAGATTCATGTTGGTCAGAAATCTTGCTTTCCCTATTCTCAGTTAGTTCCAAACCCAAATGTCACACAGACAAACCAATTAGTAAAAAGAGTTTTCACTGTGTGAACATAGGCCAATGGGATATATACAAATGACCCCTAGTGTTTCAGCTATATGGCTTCTGAGCACCCATGACTTTTTCTTTTTAAGTCTTTATGAATACATTCAGGTCAATAAAGCCAAACCCCATTAGCTGCAGACATGCATGTTTCAACGTTCTTAAGACCTCATCAGCACAGCACATGTGGACTGTTTGGCTATAATTTAAAAACACAGGGTCTTTATATCCAGCTGATGTCCCTAACCATCCAGGTTTCTGCACAATATCCTAACTAACATCCAAACCAAAGAGTAAAAAAAGGTAACAAAGGCAAACCAATTAGTAAAAACAACAATAAAAACCTACCCAAGCTAGAGTTTTCATGTGTGATACCTTAAACCTTCTGTACTAGAAGCCTGTGGGATATATATGCAAATGACTTTAAGGTCCATGTGCATATATCCTGTGGACCTCTATTACAGGAGGTTTAAGGTATCACACAGTGAAAACTCTAGCTTAGGTATCTCTCATTTAGCTCAGTTACACTTGGTATGGGGTAGCTATCAATGCTACTGAGCTGTCTACAGTCATTGCAAAACCTAATGATTTCGTCAGGTTTGGGAACTAGAACTATAGGACTGTTCTGCTCACTATTAGACTCCTCAGTGACCCAAAACTGTAACATTTTCTTTACTTCTTTCTGAATTGCCCACTTTTGAGACTCACATATCTAGTAAGGCTTAAGACTGACTTTCTCTCCAGGACTAGTCACTATATGATTCTTAACAATCAACTATGTCCTTTTGCCCATAACTACAGACCTCCATAAATAAGACCTATATCATGCACATCCTTTTTGTCCATACTCTGTCAATTTGCAAGCTCTTTGTTTTCAACTTCTCTCAACCTCATTGACTTTTCTGCATTAAACCAGGACTAACAATGTCTTGTCGTTAATTTCACAAATCAAGCTAATATCCCTCTCATTGTATTACTATCTTTGAACAAATTATTCATATTGTGCTCCATAAAAAGAATGCCATTCTTATACTGAAGGTGTGTTACTAATAATCCAACCAGCCTGTATAAAATGTGTACTCTATGTATCACTAATCATGAAGAAAGTGTATTTCTGTATTGACTTAGCATTGTGTGTTAATCTTTATGAAACTGTATTGTATACTGTCTTATCACTGTAATATTTCATTGTGATAAAAATTATTTTGTATTTTGGAACTTGTCTCCCAGGGCCTCCACTGAAAATGGGTTTCTGACACAATGGACATTCCCAGTCAACAAATGTCAATAAATAAATAAATAATAAATATGGTGCTTAATTACATTTCTTGTACTAGGGGTTTAGAGGAAACTTATTCATTAATGCCGTAGGAACTCCCTAGTCTCATTTTTTTTTCAGTTTAGATAGGGCCAAGTCTACCATTAGATTGGTCAGGGGCATTAGCTCTTTTCTTTTCTGAGGTCTCTTGATTTAGTTGCCGCACTAGCTAGAACTGGGTCTGCCTCTTTCTATGCCTTTAGTGCATTTCTGTAGTGTATTTACTCCTTGTTTGTTTAATTATACAGTTCATGTCTCAAACTCTTCCATGGTCTAAAGGAGTCCCTGCCACTTAGAATTATTTGTGGCTGCGGGCACGGTAACCAATACTAGATGTTTGGAATTCCTCCTCTGGCGTCTGTATTATGCATTCCTAGTTGTGCTGATTGTACCTTCTCAAGTGCACAAGGTGTGTTGGCATAACTGTTTTAACCTGTCGTGGAAGAAGGTAAAATACTACTTTATGCTATAGTCTGAAGACAGTAGTCTCCTCTTATCATATCTTCTTAACAATATGTAGTAACCCTCTAGGTTGCTTCCCGCACAGGAGTTCAAACTCACTGAATCCTTGGAAACCTGGAGAATCTCCCAGATGGCAAAAATGAATGCAATGATGGCAAAAAAGAGATGTAGTAACAATTAACATAAATGTTTGCTATCTTTCTCTATCACTCTTCTTAAGATGTACTTTAATGTCCGGCTAAATCATTTTACCAGCCATCATTCTGAGGCTGGTATGTAGAAATCATGAGATGCTTCACTTTGAATCTTCAACATAGTTTCTGTATTTATTATTTATATTTATTTATTTATTTGTTTATTTATTTATTTATTTATTTATCTGTTTATTAGATCTCTTTACTGGAATGGTCCATGACAGAGCCCTTGTCAGCAGAGTCCCAGGGAGAAAAGCTCCACAATTAACAAATCTTACAAGATGCCTTACAGTTTGGTACAATATAATTCAATGCAAAACAAGACAAAATATTAACTATCACATACAGGATACAAATGTTGGTATGTAAAAAAAATAAAATAAATAAAACAGAAGAGATAGATCATGGAAATCAGTATATTCCACAGAGTTGCATTTCAGTTTTACTGTGAGAGTAATAATGTTAAGAGCTTCCATCATGTTAATAGACAGGTGCAATAGAATGTGAAGGGCATTACTTCTATATAGCAGATTGTTTGATAAGAATGTCTAGATTTGGCTAAGCTGTTGAGTCTTTTGATAAACCCCCAGGAGCTTATATTATGTAAGACAACCAAAACAGCGCTAGAGATAAAGGACAGATGGATAGAGTTGTATTAACATTAAGCCAAGAGAAGAGTATCAGGAGAATATGTTTGAATCCAAGTGAGTGCATATTACTAGACAGAAAATGGTTCCTTGCTTCTTAAGGATTTTCTTTGGTATGCCCACATTACAGACTTGCACTATAAATACTTTTGGTACCACCTTAGAATTCCAAAGAGGGATTGGTTCAGGGAACTTGGTTGCATAATCCACTGAGACCAGAGTATAGAGGTAACCAGTGCTGTACATGTTTATAGGACCAACAATGCACTTTGCAATCTTCTGAAAAAGTATGGTTTTGATAGGCAGAGATACAAACAGTTTCTAAAACCAGAATTTAGAGTTGGCTTTTGACACTTGCATAATTCTCTCTCTCTCTCTTTCTCTCTCTTGTTCACATTATTCCTCAGCCAAGTAGAACCTGGCTAGCATTTACATTTTAGCTTTACCTATAGCCAGATGTCACCTCAAAATGTGGCTGTGTGACAGTTTTATTTCTAGCTCTGTAATGAGTTTAGGTACTAGCAGTTGTACTGTTTCTTATCTTTCCCAGGTCACAAAGTATAATAAATTATTTTGGAGATCAAAATAAGGGAAGTACTGAGGAAGTGAAAGGAGAATTTTTTCATACCACAATGGAGATGTATATTCCCTTGATCTATTCAGGATCTCAGCCTCCTCTTGAGTCTTCTTAAAGTTCTGTCTTATTTCCTGCAGATCAGTCATCTTGGGTTATTCTTCTCTGGTGGCCTCCCAAGAGGGAGAAGGTTCTCATTCTTCTCCTACTAAGACCTATGAATGGTACACACCAACATCTAGCCTACTCCTCCGTTTATTTTTCCAACTAGTTATGATTTGCTTCTGGGGGATAGAAAGCAATGCCATTCTTGATTTTGTTGTCATTGAGGCCTGGTTAATCATGATGCACTTCATTTTTAGTTTTCCTTTTTGTCATGAGTCCCTGGACAGTCAGATCGAATATTGGTAGACTACAAACCTTGCTTATAAGTCAGTTCCCTCTTTCCTCTGTCATGTACTGTGTCTGTGTCTGATTCCTCTCTGAAGCTAGTTACTTCTCATTGTCCTCCTTAAGTATCTAGTGGGCATACTCATCCATATTTGTAGTCATTATTCCTGAACCATATCCTCCTTCCTGTTTACCAGTGGAAACAACAGTGAGTTCCATCGGGGGGGGGTGAAGAGATATGATCCCATGTTAGTGTTCCCGAGACTATTTTCCACCTTTACCTTCCTATTGCCACCACAATTTTTCAAAACTTGGAAAATCTTTCCCAATAATCAGATCATGGGTGAAGTGTTGTTCCCTAACCACAGGAAGTATCATTTTTCAGAATTATTCATGATCTAATACTGAGGCTAAAAAAATATCCCATGAATGCATATAACCTCTGCAGCTTTAGATGAAGAAATTTGTTTGTTTTCAAATCTTCATAGTGCTAGCAGGTCTTGTAATTCCTTTCTACTAATAGAAAACATTTAATGAGCTTAGTGTTGACAGCTTCCACCAATCTGACAGTAGCTCTGTCACATTCCATGGGTTATGTATCATTTATCTTCTAATGAACAGTTTTGAATTGTGCGTCAGATCTATTTTCATTGCTATTATTAATACAGAACTTTGCTACCTGTCCTCCCACATTTAAAACTTAAAATGTTCATGAGTGCCCCCTTTTTCAGACACATACTAATTACCTCTTATAAAGATTTTTATATATTTTTACTTCTTGAACAAGTGTAACAAAGCTCTCTGTATCTCATGGGTCTGCCTTACACCCACACTCACACACACTGTTTGCTGCTGTCTCATTCAATGTGCTGGATTCATGAATGGCTATATTAAGTTTTGCTGTCATGTACATGGCATGATGTGTACATGACAGCTCAGTATTTGTTGTTCGTTGACAAAAGTAAATGGCAGAATATGCTAATGAAAGCGTAAGTAGAGAGATTAGATGCTAATTAACCAATCCAACATGGTGGTGCTGTTCAAGAACCTATACAGTAATCTTGTGCACTCAGTATAGCCACTTGACCTGAAATCCAAAACTCCTACGATTACAGCCATGATTACACTTGGGACTGCTGCTGCTGTCATCAATCTGTCTGTGCAACAAGCTTTATTTGAAGGTGGTGCAGCTGCTGCCGGACATCGGCCAACAAGAAAAAGGGTATTTAGACCTGATTTGTCTTACCATGGATTGTATCACACAGAAATTGTAGAGTGATAGCACGTGAACAGGAAAACAATACAGGAAATATGCAACCTCTGCCACCCTCACCTGAAGCCCCAGGGAAATCATGGAGAACCCATCCCTATGGAAACAAAGGTATGTGTAGCTTTATATATACTAGCTACATGTACTTTTCAGAGACTCACATGTGATATATTAGGGTGTCACAGGCCTCAACTTCTAGAATATTTCATCAGTTTCTAAATGCAATGCTACAACATGCAAGTGAGTATATCTGTTTGTCATGCACCCCAGGGGAGACTCAAGAACCATGCAGGCATTTTATGCAATAGCATGTTTCCCTGAAATTTTAGGGGCCATAGATTGTA
The DNA here is from genome assembly GCF_019279795.1 of Protopterus annectens. NCBI lineage: Eukaryota > Metazoa > Chordata > Ceratodontiformes > Protopteridae > Protopterus > Protopterus annectens. The sequence continues at coordinate 897,249,832 of NC_056726.1, read as the reverse complement.
CACACATAGAAATAAAAGCCCTGCCCGATGAACAGGGAAGGAAGTATATTAGCAAGAAAAAATACTACCCTATAAACTGTCAGGTTCTTTGTAATGTCCAAGAGATGTTCTGCAATACCTGTGCAGGTAACTCAAGCAGTTTTCATGACTCACAAATATAGCAAAAACTGTGAGCTGTACACAATGTTTGCTAGGGGTGATTTTCCATAAGGGCCTCTAGTGGAGGATGCAAGTCATGCACTGGAACTTTGGCTTATGACATCTATGAGAAACTCAAACAACCCTACTGAGCAAGGATACAGTGATGCCCTTACTCAAACTAAAAATATCATATAATGTGTATTTTGGGTTGCTCAAATCAAGGTTCCAGTGTCTAGACACATCAGTTGGTGCCCTACAGTACGACCCAGCAAACTCTGCCAAAATACTTGCAGTCTGTTCTAAGTTACACAATATCATTCTGAGGAAAAAGCTTCAACAAGGACATCTAGGGGCAGGACCACAGTTCCCAGTACCACAGGCAAGGCCAGTATCTCTAGCAGATGCAGATAAGGAGTCTGAAGGAGAATCAGCAGACACAAATGCTGCAGATAAACATAGCAAGCACATTATGACATGACTCTGGCTAAGAGGCAAAGGATAGCACATACACTCGCTACCTAAGTGAAAAACTAAGAGCCACTACACATAGAAATATAAAAACTGATACCTACAAAAATGCACAACCTATACTTAACCATGCAATGGTTGTGTTCTTTTAGTATCAAACAGAGGCAACCCCTAAGGACACTTATATCCACTGTAGTAACAATGTACGTCTGGAACCTGTATAGAAGAAAACAACAGAGTTATATAACTGATTCCTGTCATATGCAAATTCCCATATGTTCCTAAGGTGGCAAATGTTCCAGATGTACAGTATTGCCAGTAATGGCTTATGACAGGTGTTTGCAATTTATAGCTGTAGATTTTACCCAGTCTTGTACATCAAGCATTTCAGTCAACCACCATATATAAAGCAGCGAACAGGTGATTGGTACCATTATTTGCACAAGTATAGCAATAAGTAATACTTAATTATCTTCATCGACTGCATTACTAACAAATCTAACAGCAGTACAATGAGGATCAACAATTACAGATGCAATCATTCACAAGTGAATATGACCAATCATTAAACATTTATTCTGCAATACATTTACTTTAAAAGAAGGTTCTCAAGAAGAAAGCATTAGCTATCTACTCTGTGCATCAAATATATATACAACCTGAAGTCACAAAGAAATATGCAAATGGCAAGACATAGTCATCATCATTTGCACAGGATGGGAGAAGGGGAGAACAAGAAGGCAAGCATGACACCAATGAAGTGAGTGTGTGCAACTAAAACAAAAATGTATTCCTTAAGTATCCAATTTGCAGGGCCAGTAGCAAGATATGTATAGCAGTCAGCAGGATTGCTTAAATAGGTTGTGTGTTTGTGTGTGTGTGTGTGTGTGTGTGTGTGTGTGTGTGTGTGTGTGTGTGTGTGTGTGTGTGTGTGTGTGTGTGTGGCTGGCTGTATTGGTATGGGCAAGTATTTATTGGATTTGTGTGTGTCTGCATAGACACAATCAAGCACTGTGCTAGCTCTACATCCTGGCATCTCTCTGAACAGGTGTGATCCATGCATGACAAAGTAGTCAGTTTGGCGGCATCACCCCCGAACACTAGAACTACATCTGCCAGGAGTTGCATTGCTAACTCCATGGCACAGGATAGACTTTGGGATGCTACCTGAATGTGAGTGATGTCTGCTGGATGAGTTCTCATCATGACTACATCCTTGACCACAACCATGTGGCCAACTACATCTGGGTGTGGATGATGCAATCACTGATGGAGCAGTGGAAATAGTTCTACTACAGGAGCAGGATCTTGCATGGCCATGTTTGCTAACAATGCATGATGTAACAACTGTCTGGCTACTTGGATGATGACCTACCCCAGCAGACATTCCATTACAAAAACTGTCTGATCCAGTGTGTCACTCACCCTGTCAAAGGAGTCACCCATACTGTTCAGGCAGCCCCACATGTCAAAATGCAAAAAGTTTGGTAATGACTCTATCTCTTCTGAGGCCCTTGTTGAAAGTGCCTGTACCTCCATGATGGCATGTGTAGCACCTACTGACACAGAAACATCAGGAGGAGGGTGGACAGCAGTACTTCTTTGAGCACTTCTAACAACCCGCCTGTGTGGTACCTTGCCCTCACAGTGGCTATGGGGAGAATAAACCAGGTCTGTAACTGGATTAACCACTCTACTCTGATCAACATCAGCTGGTCCTATGTCTGAGGTCTCTGCGCTATGGATATGTGTAGCATACCAACTGTGTCCACTATAGGGGCAGGAGACATTAGAGGCACAACCTCAGTGTCAGATAGACCCACTGCCCACCCCAGCATGTGTCTCTTTATCACCATCATCAACATTAGAAGCCAATGCCACTGTCAAGATCAGCCATGATAACAAGTAATCAACACAACAAAGACAGAAACAGAATAAACAATGATCAAACCTATGTTATGTGAAACATGTATTAAAAATTAAGACATGCCAATGCAATGAAAACAAATACATTTCAGTTAAGCAATCATGTACAATTTGTGCATTAGTAAGAATACAGAAGGTGTTCCTACCATGTGCAGGTGGTCATGCAAAAAGAGATCTGGATGTGCCTAGATATAAAGGGAGATGGAACTTAGATGATAAACAACATAAAGCAAATGACACAAGAAACAGGAAACAATTCCCTTTACAGCTGCAGAATAAGACACATCTTATACAAAATGTTACTGTTTAGGTGACTTCCCTCTTCTACCCTTCTTCTCCCTCTCCCTTAGTGCTTCTTCTATCCCAGCCTTCTCTCTCTTTCTCTATCTTTCCCTATATATATATATATATATATATATACCCCAACACAAACTTACTGGAGCACTCTACCATGCTGTGTGCTTTGACCAGACCAAAATACAAAAAGCACAAAAAGTCCAGCACCACACATCAATATTGGTGCTGAGTGCTGCTACACTTGATTTAGTAACTTTACTGATATCACAAGTGGATTTATAAACAATGGCAGAGGATGATTTGCATTCCTTTATTGGAAATCTTTCAGCTGATAAAGAAGATGTTACGTGGTTAGAGGGTTTTCAGACCAGCAACAGGAAAGATTTTACCATAGAGGTGAATCTCACCTTAGACATGGAGAACACGTTTAAGGAACTGGGCATTTCTACAAGGACATTTTGATCAACAATACATCATATAAAGTTACTGAGGGCATATTTGGAAGCGGAAATAGCACAACGTGGCCTTAGAGTGTATGTGAAACCCGGAATGGGTAAGAACAATAATAATTTCATGTTAAAATGGCGTACTATTCAAAATGTGGCATCAATATTGTTCATAGAACTGTTGATTTCATTTTATGAAAATACCATGGGCGATGTTAATAAAAAGTTGGATTCTTGTCTAGAGACTATTCAATGTTTTGAGCAGCAGTCCGATTATAAGTGTTTGTATGAGAAATACATAGAGGAAATGGGTGCATTTGAAAGTAAAGTGAAAACAAGGAAACTTAAAAAGTTTAATAGAGATATTAATGACTTCAAGAATGCCAGGGCATTTACTTGGAAAAAGATGAAACAAGCAGTTAGATTTTCTAAGACTGTTAATAAACCAACAAGGGCCAAAAGAAAGAGCGGTCATTCTATTTTGAAATCCACTGGTAATATTGGTTTTGTTACCAATTCTAGTATGTCTGAAATTTCATCAAATGCACCCAGTACGGATACTGACAATGAGCTTGGGGACATTGTGGAAATGGAGTCACCAATACATAAAAAGGCTAAAGTGAAAAGCAGCCCTTTAGAAGGGGAGGCAGGAAGCACTACAGGTGAAAGAGAGAGAGAAATAGAGAATGTTTTCAGGAGTCTGATAAAGAAGTGACTGCTGATAATGTTGGACTGATAGTGAATTTAACTACCCATTGCTTTACAGATGAAAAAAAAGATGTTCTAAATAAAGGCTTAAATTATGTACCATCACATTTTTGTCTGAATATGATATGTGCATGGATATAAAATTTTTTTGTAAAACACTGAATTTAAAGTATTTTTTTCACACTAGAGGTGAATCTACTAGCATTATGCTCTATAATTTTAGGGCTAAAAAAAGTACTTTTTTGCCTCCACATCACCCTAAAGTTTTTTGAATATGCTGTGTTACGTGATTTACACAGCAACCAAAGTAATATATTAAAACATCATGGTGATACTTTGTGTAAAAAAAGAGGTTGGGACTGAGACAGTTAAGTAATAAAGATATAGTGATATTAAAGGCCAATAAGGGTGAGGCAACAGTGGCTTGGAAGACAACAGAATATATTAAGGAAGCTCAAAGGCAGCTGAATAGTGATAGATTTTATTATAAACTACCTTTGGACACTACAGCTGATTTCAAGGAAAAAATAGATAAAATATTATTGGAATTTAAAATGAAGGATTATATTACAGATTCTTAGTGTAAAGAGTTAACAGTTGAGAACCCAAAGTCACAAATCTTTTATATTATTCCAAAGATACCTAAGAATGTTCAGCCTCCACCTGGAAGACCTACAGAATCAGGTCGTGGGTCCCTGACGGAACCTATTTCCATGTACTTAGAAAATCAGCTCAAGCCTTTATTACATCTTGTTAGAGCAAGGTTAAAGGACTCTACTGAATTTTTGGCATTAATGAATGATTTACAGATCACACAGGAATCTTATATGTGCACATTGGATGTACAATCTCTTTATACCAGTATTCCACACCATGTTGAAAACACTGCTTTAACATTTTGGCTTTCTGAATATGGGCAATATTCAATGGAACACTGTCAGCTTCTGGTAGAGCTAGTTAAAATAGAGCTGGAACATAATGTCTTCTTTTTTGGTAAGGAATGCTGCACAATATTGCAATCATCGCCAAAGCTCTTCACCGAAAAAATAGCGATTGTATCCCCTTACGCCAAAGATGTCATAAATATCGAATGGCCAAAGCCCATTCTTTTGATACCTTGCAGTCTTCAAATAATGTCCATGTCTTTTAAAAACTAAAAAATCTTTTTTCTTTAAATAAAGATGTACCAAAACCATAAAAGAATGCAGTAGTATATCCCTGTCAGTTCCGGATTACCATATGAGTCAAAAAATGAAACACACGATTCGTTCTTTTAAGAAATTGTCACACAAAAAACCCTTGCAGCCTTAAAATATTATTTCCAGCCTTTTAACAAAGACAAAAAGATGTTTTTCTACGAATGAACATGTGTTTAAGTCATTTGTTTAAGCAGGCCAGAAAATTTTTTGTAGTATACCTGCTTTAAGCACAGGAAAATATGCCTTTGTATTCAAGAGCGAACACCAGTTGTGAACTTTATAATGTAACAAAGTCCTCCAAAAAGAATGTAGGAGCACCTTCAAAATTGGCAGCCCCAATAACAAATCTTCCCCACCTTATGTTTTTCATGGCCCAACGGATGCCAAAAAAGGACTTAATGATAAATTATGAGATTCTTTTTGTTAAGGATTTTTATTAATAACCTTGTATGCAGCAACAGGTTATTAATGGAAGTTTGGCTTAACATTTGACATTATAAGTATATTGTTCACTTTGTTTAATGCTTTATATGTATTTGGAGGTTTAATTAGTTAAATGGGGGAAGTGATGTCATAACTGGGGATATCCAATATGTGTAAATACTGTTCCTGAATTATGAATGTTACATCACTAAAGAAGGTTTGATACCGAAACCGGTCTGAAAGAAGGGAAGGAATAAAACATTGTTTGCCTCTGAGTGCTGGCTTTTTTTATTTTGTTTATCAGTTTGGGTATGCTGTGCACCAGTTGTACTTGCTAGCTCCCTTGGAGGAATGTTACAACTGCCTCATGTACGCAGACAACCCTCTCCTCCTACCACCAAGCACTAATACATGAGAGGGATGCAATTATACAGCCAAACTGGAGGCTAATCTTTCTCAACTCAAGACTGGATCAGACAGTCAAGAGGAGAAGGGAAATACTTGCATCACACCACCAGTCTTACATAGACCCATTAAACCAGCACCAGCAAAAAACACACATAATACACAAAAACATACTCGGTGGTTCTAAATAAAAATCTGCAAAAGCAACAGAGACCTCCATGGCAGACATCCAAGCAACCACCACCCCCCAACACAAACCACAAAACACATACTTCACAAAACCAGTGTGCCCTTAAGGCAAAATAACATACCCAACACACTAGTAACAGGTGACTCTATAGTCAGGCACACTGACGTCCCACTCACTAGGCTGAACAAGGAGAAGGTTATTGTTAGCTGCCTGTCGGGTGCCAGGATCCGCCACATAACACAAGCACTCAGGTTACTCCAGAACAAGTACAAATATGACTCTGTCATTGTCCATGTTTGTGTGAATGACCTGAGCCGTACCTCCCTGGACTACATGAAAAGAGACATGGAAGAGCTCTCTGATCATGTAGCCCAGGCTGGTATGACCCTGACGCTGAGTAGCATCCTGCTCTCACCAAGAATGATACCATGGTATAAAGAAAAAAATTATCAATTAAAACAATTGGCTAAGTTTCTGGTGTCAATCTAAGGGGATCCAGTGTCTGTCTGCCTGGTATGGCATGCTCTACAAGCCATGATGCTTCACTAGAGATGGCTTGCACCTGCCACCCTTAGGCTTTCGAATAGTGGCCAAGGCTCTTGCCACCCCCATAGTACCTTTTTTAGGCAAGGCTCAAAAGACAAACCCATCTTTGTAAATAGCACAAGTAACAAAAAACTGAGGGTAATGCTACTCAATGCCAGAAGTCTAAACCTCAAAATGCATGCACTCAAGGAACTCCTCAGTATGGAGAAAATCGATAAATGTGCAGTAACAGAAACCTGGTTTAAGGCTCCAGAGAGCACCCCAGCACTACCAGGCTACAACTCATACCATACATTTTGGCCACAGAACCCGGACCGAAATACAAAAGGTGGGGGCGTATCCATATTCATCAAAGATACCCACACCTCCAGGTTAGTGGCATAGCACGATGCTTCAGAGATCATGCACATGGTTCATAGTTCATAGATTAGGTGCAACTAACAACAGGCAAAACTGCAATTCAAATTGTAGCTTGCTACAGATCACCCACCATGTCCCCGAACCCCTATTCCGCATTTCTGGAAACACTGGGAAACATAAAGGTCCTACCAAACACCCTAATATTGGGTGATTTCAATTACCAAAACATTAACTGGGAGAACTACTCAAGTACTAACTCCCTTGCCCAACATTTCTTAGAATTTATAAACTCATATGATCTGGATCAACTGGTCAACACTCCCACCAGAGGTGACAACATATTGGACCTGGACATTACCAACAAGGGCGACCGGTGTTCCACACTGGAGGTCACCCCCTTGCTGGTTAGATCCGACCATAAACAAATCACTCTGGATAGGCACATTCCACCCCCCCCCCAGTCAAGGAAACCACCATGAAAAACTTTTCAGAAGCAAATTTCACGTTATTTAAGACCAAGGTGGAAAGTTTCAAACCCCCCATGCTAAAGGATAATGTTGTTCAAGCTGCAAAATCTTTTACTAATGCATTCTACGAGCACCTACAAGAATGCATGGATCATGCTATCCCAAGCAAAACCAAGACTCACTCCTCCAAAAAAAGGAAACCAGTGTGGTGGACCCCTGCCATAAGCAAGCTATACAATAGAAGGAGGAAATTAGTACAGAAAAGAGTAAAATCCCAAGAAGGGAATACATCCCTGATCAGTATCAGAAAGAAACTATGATCCCTCATAAAATCATCCAAGGCTAGCTTCGAAAGAAAAATTGCCAAGGACTCCAAAGATAACCACAAGGCATTCTTTAGCTATGTCTAGAATCTAAGTGGCAATGCTCAGATCTGCTCGGAGTTAGTGCAGAATGGCACAAGATATACTGAACTGACTGATATTGCCAACATCCTGGCAGAAAGGTTCAGGGCAAACTTCACCCCCAAAAGGGCCCATAACCATACCAGAAGAACGTAGAGCCCCTGAAATCACAGACACGCAGGTTAAAACTTCCCTATCCAAAGCCAAAAACACAGCATCAATGGTATCGGACAGTGTCCCAGGCTGCATCTTACACAAGCTCAAAGACGAACTAACCCCTCACCTAAACACACTATTCAAACTCAGCCTCTCCACAGGCTAAGTACCCATAGAGTGGCACACAGCAATGGTTATTCTGCTTCACAAATGTGGAACCAAAACAGACCCCAGGAACTATCACCCTATAAGCCTGACTAGCTTGGTCTGCAAGGCTATGGAGCGCATCATCATGGAACTCATTAACAGAGACATTGGGAAACTCCAAACACTGGACCCTACTCATTTTGGCTTTGTTAAGGGCAGATTATGCCTCCTAAACCTGGTGGACTTCTTTGAGACAGTTACCAAGGATATAGATGAAGGAAAGGTGGTACGCACAGCCTACCTAGACCTCGCAAAGGCCTTCGGCACCATTCACCATTCTGGTATTATAGACAAGCTCACCAGCCTGAACATAAATCCCTACATCACAAGATGGGCTGCTATTACGTCATGGACAGAACCCACATGCTGAGAGTTGTGGGAGCTAGGTCTGACTCTAAACCGGTTACAAGTGGCATTCCCCAGGGCTCAGTCCTAGGACCCCTCCTGTTCGGCATATACTTCTCAGAGGTACAGGCAAGCACAGGAGGACTATGGATGACCAAGTTCGCAGACGACTGCAAACTAGGGGCTATAATTGACTCTCCAGCTGACACAGACATCCTCCAAAAGAGTCTCACTGAGACAGATACCTGGTATCAACATCATGGCATCAAGCTAAATTTCAAAAAGTGTATAGTCACCCCCTTTGGAAAAAAACAAAGTACCCACAAACTACATCATAGGTGGTAGTCCCCTAAATATGGAAGATGTAATATGGGATCTAAGGACCCAAGTGGATAGTAATCTCTTCTTTGATAATCACTTTGCCAAAGTGGTTAGAAAATCCTTCTATGTGGCCCACCTAATCACAAAAGGGTTCGCATGCAGATCAAAAGAGGTCATTGTGCCCCTCTACTCATCACTCATCAGACCCATCATAAAGTACAATGCCCCATTTGGGATGTACCTTACAAGACACCTGCAACAGCTGGGAAGACCACAGAAGTACCTCACCTAGAGGATCACTGGCCTCAAACAGATGCCCTACGCAGCTCAACTGAAGAAACTCCAGCTGTACTTGGTTGCATAATGCCTACTCAGAGGTGATCTCTGCCTGACATACAAGGCCATGTCCAACCCAGAACTAATGGACTTGCTCCACCTAAAGAAAACCATATCCCCTTGAGCTACATGCTCTAGGAATCTAAACCTCACCACAACAATAAATAGGACATGCTGGAGGGATAGATTCCTGTCCCAGAGACCTCCCATGCTTTGGAACAAGATTCCAATCTACATTAGGCAAAGCTCCTCGCTAACACTCTTCAAGAGAAACTTTGACGAGTGGATGGGAAACAGAATGTTTACCCCAGGGATCACTTCAGTGGCTCTGCTGGACAGAGGCACAGGGAACTAATCTAAGGGGGTGGTGAAAGCCAACACATTCTGGCTAGGTTTATAAATGCCTTTGGGCAGATAGCCTAGAACTTACCTATGAACCTATTTAAAGAAGATCTAGTGATGTGGAGGCGTTTTTTAGATGATTGTTGGGCAATATGGTCTAGATCAATAACTAAGTGAAAAACTTTGTGGATTATTTGAACTCAAATGAGATTGGTATTGCATTTGTGGATAGAACTCAGATTTCCACTGTTGATTTTTTAGATGTCCACATCACCAAGGCATTAGATGAAACAATGTCAACTGGATTATATAGGAAGCCCTTTACTAGTAATGCTTTACGAGAAGCTGACAGTTGTCATCCTAAGCCTACAGTGATGAATATACCCAAGGCCCAATTTCAGAGGCTGAGAAGAATATCCAATGATGAATCAGATTACAAGATAGAGGTTGAAAAAATAGGGGATAGATTTGTCCAAAGGGGCTATAATAGAACTCAAATTAAGAGAGAAAAAGAACAAGCCCTTAAGTTGAAGAGACTTTATACGAAATGCAACTAGATTAACAGAGTCTTTGGATGAACAGCTTTCACTCAGATTGGTTACAACTTTTGGTAAGAATATATTTAAGATTAAAAATATCATAGAGAAACACTAGCACATACTTAAAAGTGATGATTTTTTTAACCAATATCTTGGAGGACATTGTTTATATAGTTATAAATGGGGGGGAAACATTGGTGAATGTCTATCATGGTATAAGAGATTAAATACTGACAAAAATGAATATAAGGGTCATGTTGCGAGCGGTAGCAATTGCTGTGGAAACTGTGTATATCATAAAGTGGTATCTAAGTCAAAATCCTTCACTTCAGGAAATACCCCTGCAGTGTTTGAAATTAGACATCTTATCACGTGCCACACAGAATGGGTAATTTAAATAGCTATTTGCCAATGCGAGGCATTTTATGTAGGGCAGACTTTCAGATCCTTCAAAAATTGTATAGCACTATACCTATGTGATATTAATAGTCAGAGGACTAGGAGTGCTTTATATAAGCACAAAATTGAACATACCTCTGCACATTTTATATTTGTAGGTATAGATTTAGTTTGGGGTAAGAATCTTAATGAAATGGACAAACATAAAAATTTGGATAGAAAAGAAAGACTGTGGGTAGTGAATTTGGGGGCTATATATAAAGCTGGCCTTAAGGAGTATCTTTGAAGCATACATTAGACATAATAGTTAATTCTCACTAATGTGTGTATTAATATTTTCATTTAAAATGTTATTATTATGTGTTTTGGGGAAGGAAATTGTTATGGGTTTGCATGTTTTGATGCACTGAAACACATATATTTAGTGTAATAACAATAATACATACATTAGGAGCATATAAAACGTTGAGTAATATCATTGTGGATGAGGGATGCAATTTACCTAAATGATATTTTGGATATTCATTTAAATTATGTGATGTGACTTTAAATCTTGGCTTATTTAAGTCTTTCAGCAAGGGGAATGATGCTAGGGGGCGAAACCAGTTTGGATCTCACTTGTTTGTATTACTTGCTGCCTGCTACAACATTGTGGATTATTTTTAAACTATATAAAATAATCTAAATCACAGCTGATTGTGCCATTTTTTTGGATGCCTTATTATCAGGATAAGGTGTTCTATTGATATGTGGTGCTGGACTTTTTGTGTTTGATAAATAAATATATATATATATATATATATATATATATATATATATACTTTATATCATCAATTTCCCATAATGTCGACTCACACATCAAAAGTCCAAAAATGCGAACTTGCAGAATGACGAATTTCGCCTCTGGGAAACTAAAAACTTAGCCACCACTGACAATAAAAAAAGCTAAACAAATTAAATCCACCAAAGTCTGGGGCTTCAACCTCCCCATACAAACCACGCCCCTTAAATATTCCAACTCCAAGATCACACTACAGTGGAAAAAAGGGCAAAGGTCATTAGTGATAACCAAGTGGTTTTCCCGGGGTGAAATTCACTGTTCCGGGAGTTTGCTCTTTTGAACCTTTGATGTTGTTGTCTCATTGTTAAGTGAGTCAACATTATGGGAAATCAATTATATAAAAGGGAACCATATATATATATATATATATATATATATATATATATATATATATGTGTGTGTGTGTGTGTGTGTGTGTGTGTGTGTGTGTGTGTGTGTGTGTGTGTGTGCGTGTGTATGTATGTGTATGTATATATACACATGTAAAATTTATGACATATAAATCTACAGTGACAATTATTTAATTATATTGCATACCTTGAAGTTCTGCAGTAGACACACACAAGTTGTCTTCCACATCAGCCCCATCATCAGTGATTCTGTGTGACCCCTGTGCTGTACATTCATGGGCAATTTCAGCTACCTGACATCTGGCTACTGTGTTTATATTACTGACCTTATGTCTTATTTTTAAACATATACATCCATAGTATTTGACTGCATTAATATTGTTGACATCCTACTCCCAGATACGGTCAAGGGAGGACTTGTCATGTCTATCTCTGTAAGAGGAATGAAGCATGATGATGTAGTGCCTGAATCACATCATTCTCGGGATCACTGTATGGAAATTTACAGAGCACAGTTGACTTGGGTACCATTGCCCTGTATGAGAGGAACATAAAAAAAAAAAAAATACATAAGTAGCCGAAAAATGATTGGTAACAAAACATACAAATACATGAATGTATCGATCCATTATACACTAAATACATGAAAAAGTAAGGCTTCATATGAGTACACACAACATCATACAGAATCCTCACCTCACACCACCACAACTGCCAAATAAAGAAAGGAATTTATAAAAGCTTGCTAAGAGGACAGCGATTTCTGTTATCTCTATAGAGCATTGCAGCTTTAACAAAAATAATGTTTACCTTTCAAGGAAAAATGGATAGCAATTTTATGTGATATCCACTTCCATAGAGGGCAGCCAGTCATACATCACAGGCTTAACACAATTTTGTCTGCTAATAATACAAAAACTCATGACCATGCTAATAAGTATTGACAGCCTTCTGCACTAAGTGGACATCAGTTGCCCAGATCAAGCATCCCATTAGCTGCCAGATAGCATTAGTTAATAACATTTTTAAAGATCAAGAAATAACTGATATACAGGGGCCAAAAGAGAATGGGACCCCATACTACATCCTATGCATGGTGTAGATTAGAGCAAGGAATATGTATTATGGAGTCCCATTCTCTTTTGGGGCAACAAGTTTTTACAGATTTGAAATTGGATGCACAGTTCCTTTGCGATAAGATTGATTATTTGTTGACAGTTATTCTATGATGTTATCACAGTCTTTAATGCACATCCACATACATAAAAGAACTATGTAATAATTATTTCATATATTTAATGTCAACAGAACTTGATTTAAGGGTAGTTTTTGCATTTGGAAACTTTTAAGGACTTTTTAGGCAAAGTTCCAGTTCATAAGTGATTTTTAGAGTTCTTAAATATGCAGTGTTATGACATAGTAACAAGCATTCAAGCAATGTGCTTGGTTGCCATGGCAATTGGTTACTCTTGTAAGATGTCCCAATCATTGTTGCAGTTTAGTGTAAGGGATTTGTAATATGGAGCTTCGTTTTTCGTTTGGGGCAACATTTTTTCACAGATATGAGATTAGATACACAGTTTCTCTGTGGTAAGATTGATCAACTGTTAACTTATGTTGACAGCCTTTTTATGATATTATCGCAATATTAGAAATGTTTTTCATATATTTTAATGTCAACAGAATTTGACATCAGGGTAGTTTTAGCATTCTGAAACTTTCAAAGACATTTTAGTCATAAGGTTAAGTTCATAAGTTTTTGAATATGCTTTAATGATATTCTTATTACATTTTTAGAGCTGTGGTATGACAATCTCTCTCTCTCTCTCTATAAATATATATATATATATATATATATATATATATATATATATATATATATATATACATATATAAATACATATATATATATATATATATATATAGGTCCCCTACGAAATCCCAAGTGCCCAAAATCCCAACACCCAAAATACCGAGATGAAAAGCCCAAAACTCCACATTACTGAAACGTTGAAAGTGTGAAATTCAAAATCGTGAAACTAATACATACATACAGCACACACATAAACATACACACACACCCTCCCCCATAACCAAACAAGCCACCCTACACTAAAGATGTGCCCCCCACACCCCCTACTTTATTATTCTAACTTCGAGATTGCACAAACATATACACAAGGCAAACTCAGACCCACACATTACAGTCCCTCACACACACACACACACACACACACACACACACACACACACACACACACACACACACACACACCACAGTCACAACACATACTTACACACACTAAAGCCCCTCACAAACTCACTTACACACACATACTTACCTGAACCACAACACCAGAGGCGCTAACTCAAAATCCCTTAACATTAAGATTTTGAATTTCATGCTTCTGGTCTTTCGGTAATGTGGAGTTTCTGTCTTTTTGTCATGGTATTTTGGGCGTCGGGATTATGTGCATTCGGGATTTTTTAGGGGACATATATATATATATATATATATATATATATATATATATATATATATATATATATATATATGTATATATATATATATATATATATATATATATATATATATATATATATTTTTTTTTTTTTTAGAGAGCTTCTAATTATGCTATTTTACTACTGAATGGATCATTAAGACTGTTAATGAGGTCATCAGTTATGATTACAGTGAGCTTGTTAGCGTAATTGTGACTATTTAAAGGTGTGGTTTTCTAATAGTTTGTATAGTCTGAAGAAGCATGGTGTGTCCATGTGAAAGCACTTACTATCTGTGTTGAAATAAAAAACTTTTATTTATTTTAATTGGTATGTGCTGTGTGTGTTGATACACTTTGTTTTATATATATATATATATATATATATATATATATATATATATAGATATACACAGTTAAAATATATTAGGTTGTAAAATAAGCAATGTGCATTTGCATCAAGTCAATTGTTAAAGTAGAAACTAGCTTGTAAAGTGAATATCAGTATCCACTCTCCTCTATTATGATACAAGTTCCTTACTTGCATTACATTTATGTAGTTCAGATTCAGCACAGAGGTGTGAACTAATTAGCATTTTTGAATTCCACAATCTGCACTAAGTGCAGGGCAAGTAAACATGGTGTAAGGACCTACACAATTGCATGCACATGGCCTAGCAGTGCAAGGACAAGGATTGAGAAGTGTTACTTTCTAAGGACTTGCAAGCATGAATGATAAGTCTAACTGCAAGAGCAATCAGGGTTTCTGGGTCAGTCCACTTCAATGCAGAATTACCAAGCATGCATCAGGGAGAAGGGACATTTAATAAGGTCTGTGAATACATTGACTGACTTAGGACAGCAACATTCCTAACATTTCTAGGAATTGTTTATGACCACAAATTGTGTCTCTGAGTAAATTGTTTCTGCAGTTCTAAGAAAGTACATTATACATTGAAACATATATCAACTGCAAGACAAACCACAGAACAGTTTTATTAGAGAAGCATAGATAAGGGAAAGAAGCTCACAAAATAAAGAGAAGAAAAGAGCTGCAATGTTGCAAAACATTGTTTTATATTACATGAGGAAAGATTAACTTAACTGTTGCCAACATCACAGACATCCAGACATCTAACTGCAAAATATACAGGACAATGTTCAGATCTTGGTTCTGTTGCACATGTAATGTCAACTGATACTATGTCATACTTGAGTATCCATAACCTTGTTTTTTCTTTTCTATATATGAATGTGCCCATCTGTGGCACATACTAATAATAATTTTAAGTGTGTGTTGTGAATGGCCTGGTAGCTGGGGGTTCAAACCCAGAGAAGGTGGCATTTGTGTGAACATAATAATGTTTTATTTATTTATTTTATATTAGTTTACTGGGAAAGTCCGACTGGGATAAGCCCCATTTTCAGCAGTGGGCCAGGGAGAAAAGCTCAACATACAGAGAGTATACAAAACTTATACAAAAAAAATGTTCAAAGCTTATACAAGAAGTTATACAAAAATATATAAGATTGACAGTACACCAGCAATTACAATCTATGCTAGTATAGCTGACATTTCTATTATACAATTGTCTGATATAATTCTTTACTGTAGTGTAGACATTGTAGTTTCTCAAGGTAAGCTGAGGAAGGGTTTATAGGGGGAAATTGGATAGAAGAATATGAGGTTAGAGATTATCTAGACATGAGAGATAGCATAGATTATGAGGCTGTTGGGGAAGAAGAAAAACTATGACCAGCAACTATTAAAACTAGTTAGCCTGGAGTAGTGCAGGAACAAAGCCAGGTGTCATTAAGATCATTTTTAAGAATCTTTTTGAATTGGTTGGTATTTGTGTTGGTTCTAATGCTGTGAGGTAGTGAATTTCATCTTGTTGCTACATAATGAGAAAATAGTGAATCCCCTGCAGTACTAGTGGATTTGGACATGTGTAGTAGAGATTTATTTGTTGAGTGAAGACTTCAATTTGTGGTATGGGGCTGGGAATATTTAGAAGAGCAGGATTTTTTTTCAGGTTGACATACTAAACTGTGTGCTATGGTTAATTGGTTATATGATAGAATTTGTCGGAGTTTTAACCAGGAGAGTTTCTTTAAGGAGAGACAGTGGTGGGTATGATGTGGGCAGTCAGTTGCAAATTTAAATATTTTATTGTAGCATGTTTCAAGTTAAATTAAATATATCTTTTTAAGGTTGGTGAGAATTGGGGAAGCATACAGAAGTGTTAATAGAAGATGAGTTCTAACAATGGCAACCTTAGAGGTGTTAGATACTTTTTATTTCTGTAAAGAGTACCCATTATTCTGTGAACTTTCTTAATTCTTTGTGCTATATGTAAGTCATAGCTTAGGTTGTTATCTATTATTACACCTAGTAGTTTTGTTTGTGAATTGGCACTCATGTTATTATTATTCCTAGCTGTAATGAAGAAGGTGCTGGGGGTGTGTGGATGATCTTTTGGGTTGGAAGATCATGAATTTTGTTTTATTGGGGTTGAGTATGAGCTGATAGTTAGAGAGCCATAGCTTGGTATCTGAGAACAATTTTTGGTTTGTATCATAGAGGTGTTGCAGGTTATTAGCAGCACAGATAAGTGTTGTGTCATCTGCATACTGGATAGTTGAAGCCAGTGGAGTAGCATTATGGAGGTTGTTTGTAAAAATAGCAAAGAGCAGCAGCCCAAGAAATTAGCTTTGAGGTACTCCTAGTTTGACAGGAAGAGGGGGGATAGGACATTAAGCCATTTTACAGATTGTTGATGGTCCTGTAAATTGCTTCAGAACCACTGAAGTGCAGAGGGACTGAGGTTCAGTTTGGAAAGTGTATTTAATAGTTTGGGGTGGGAGACCATATCAAAGGCCTTGGACATGTCTAGAAAGACAGCAGAGACTATTTCACCATTGTTTCTGAGTTGGTTGATGGTTTTGGAGAAACTGAGGAGTGCAGTTGTGGTACTATGATAGGGCCTAAAACCATGGTGACATGTTGCTAGTATGTTGTTGAAGGTAAGATAATGAATCAGTTTGGAGTGAATACACTTTCAAGGAGTTTAGATAGTAGAGTGGTCTGTAGTTGGTCAGCTTTGTGGAATTTCCACTTTGTGTAAGGGGATAATGTGTGCAATTTTCCATATTGCTGGGACATGTTGTTCTGCTATGGACCTATTAATATGGATGGATACCGAATAAATATGGTTTCCACTGCTAGTTTTAAATATTTGGCTGGTAACTTGTCAGCTGCTATTGAAGAGGGTTTGAGCTTTTTCAGTAGTTTCATAATGGAGTTGTGGGAAAGGCTTAAAGGAGAAGGAGTTGAAGTTAATACTGAAAGGTATAAAGGCTAGTGATGGTTCTGAGGAATTACTTTTAATTAGAGATAGTACACTTTCAGTAAAGTATTAATGGAATTTTTCTGCAATGGTGGTAGGAGAGTGTGGCAAGTTGGGGGAAGGGGAAGTGGAATGTCCTGAGTGGAGAACTGCATTTATGGTGTTCCAAAATTTTAGGGTGTTATGCTGGTGTCTATGTTGCAGGTTATAGTAGAAGTTCTTTTTATCTAGGTTGATTTGGTGTTTAGCCTTGTTTCTAATTTGCTGGAATGCAATGCGGATGATTTGTGTTTTACAAGTGAGCCATGTTTGCCAAGGTTTGTCTCTTTTCCTAAGAAGCATTCTGGTGTCATTAGTTTTCCATAATGTGTATGTGGCTTTAATATGACTTAACCTGGGGGGCAATTTCTTTAGAATTTTGAGGAAGGCACTGTTGAAATAATCTACTGCAGCATCAATGGGCAGATTTTGTAGTAGAGACCAGTTACATTTTTTAGGGTATTGATTAGGTCTTGGGAGTTAAAGGTTTTTTTTACTGTTTTGAGGTTATCTATGTTAAGGCTTTGTGGCAAAAGAGTGAGACTGCTCTTAAATAAGATGGCTACCCGTCCACCTCTTTTTACCTTCCTGTCTGCTCTAATAATGTTGTAACCGAGTGGTGTAATGTTGTTGTCAGTAATGTGTGCTTTTAACCAGGTTTCTGTTAAAACAGCAATATCAGGGTTATAATAGGATAGGGTGGCATGTAATTCTTGAACTGTGTTGACTATGTTTCGCAGGTTTAGATTTAGGATTAGTATTTCAGAGCCTTTTTGTGATATATTGGTTATATCTTGTATTTGACTGAGTGGTGAGGAGGTATTCTGGGGGCCTGGGTTTGGGTGAATGTCTCCACAAATAATAAGTTGGTAGCTATGGTTACTAATGTCTGGACAAATGCTGATAAATGCTTATGAACCTCAAAAGGGATATTTTTGGGTTTGGTTTAATATGGTGTAATCTGCATGAGGTGTGATGGAGTTCTGTTATATTTAAGATGGTTGGAGATATTGAGATGGAGTAGTCAGTTAGGTGTGGAGAAGAGGTAGATGTAGTTTTGTGAAAAGTGTGAGGGGAGGCTATTTGTGAATGGTAGTTTGTTAAGTGAGCAGCAGTTGTTAGCAGAGCTAGTAATATACAATGTATTGACAGCATCGCAGTTTGTAATGATAAAAAAGGGTGGGGATTGGTTGAAGGTTAATATATGTGTGATAATGCATGGGTTCCTAAAGTGTGCACCGTGGCACCCAGGGCATTCGCTGCTTCCTCACAGCAGTGCCGCAAACTAATAAGCTTAGCTGCAAAATAAACCGCAAACAGTTCACAGTTTATTTTGCAGCTAAGCTTATTAGTTTGTGGCAAACTAAGTCTAAACCTACACTGTAGCTTTTTAGCAGAACTTGCATCAAGTGTTGCAGCGGTCCCCAACCACTGGGCTGCGGACCAGTACCAGGCTATGAAGCACTTGGAACCGGGCCATCAGGTAAGTGAATGTCTATATGAGTGTGTGTGTTTGTCTGCGTGTATGAGTGAATGCATGCATGAAAGCCAAAGAGTCTGTGTGTGAGAGAGATCAGAAGAGTCAGAGCGATGTGTGAGTGAATGCAGGAATGAATGAAGAAGTGGCTGTGTTTGTGTGAGATTGGGAAAGTGAGAGCAATGTGTGAATGAATGCAGGAATGAATGAAAAAGTGGCTGTGTGTGTGTGTGGGAGAGTGAGAGAGATGTGTGAATGACTGGAGGTATGAATGAGGAAGTGGCTGTGTGTGTGTGTGTGTGTGTGTGTGTGTGTGTGTGTGTGTGTGTGTGTCTGTGTGTGTGTGTGTGTGTGTGTGTGTGTGTGTGTGTGTGTGTGTGTGTGTGTGTGTGTGTGTGTGTGTGTGTGTATGAATGCAGGTATGAATGAGGAAGTGGCTGTGTGTGTATGTGTGAGATAGGGAGAGTGAGAGCAATGTGTGAATGAATGCAGGTATGACTGAGGAAGTGGCTGTGTTTGTG